>NC_136947.1:12870379-12930379 GCF_949987615.1 Pollachius pollachius | reverse complement strand
TTCAGACGCAGCCATAGAGGAGAGCAGAGGGAGAGGGGGAGAGAAAAGACTCTGTCTCTTGTCTGAGCTGGTTGGACTTACTCACCCCTGGGCACATTGTTCTCCTGCAGCTGGGGGCAGAGATATGGTCCGCTCCTATTGAGGGGCTTTAGCAGATGCTTTTGTCCAGTATGGCTAACGATGAGCGGGTGGTGAGCGACGTGTGGTTAATGAGCAGGTAGTGGCTGAGGGGGCGTCCTTCTCAAGGGAGCCTACAGGTGGGCGGCAGACAGTGCGGTTTCAAACCCGACGCAACCTCTGAAACGGGCCGTCCACCTGACCGCCCGATTCCTTTAGAGGCTGTGAATACTGAGGCCAACGGGGTTGGTGGTTCATGGTTCGCCCTGACGGCAACACGGACACTGTTGTGCATCTGTTTTTTGGGTGTTCCACCGCATTCGTCGGTCGGCCCCTGTGCTCCGCCTAGTGCCTGTTTTGCATCCCATTCTCTTGACGACCGGGTTCACAAGTGTGTGTGCTTAACAAAAGGCCTTGTTGTCGCGTTGAAGTGTTGCCGCGAGCTCAGCTAAGTTAAGTTAGCATAGCACGCACCCGCGGGGGATGGCTGTGACTTTTCTGTTGGTGTTTAGCTTGGCTTCTCAGCATGTTTAGCCCTTGTTTAGCCTGAGTGGCGTTTGCCGCTTGCTAGTTAAACATTTGCGGTGCCAGAGAGCCGCCTGGAGGGGCTTTAGGTGGAGACGTGACGGAGGCGTTCACAAGAGTCTTTTGGCTACCTGCACTAGCATGGCACTCTCGCTCATAGTTAGCTTGATGTGAACCTTTGCCTATGGTGAAAACACCTGATATAGCGTCATGGTATAGTATCATTTGTAGCGGTGTGTGTGTGTGTGTGTGTGTGTGTGTGTGTATGTGTGGGACACACTTGCTGCCTCATTGTCGTGCCAAGGACAGGCCAGTGTGGGACCATTCGGTGACCTCGACCCTGGGTTCCAAGTACTGACACGCTGTGTGTTTGTGATGGTCACCCATCACCTTACCAATTGCTGTGTCCCACAAATTAATAGAAGCACTTGGAATTAAGTCTAAAATGTTTGAGAGAGAGAGAGAGAGAGAGAGAGAGAGAGAGAGAGAGAGAGAGAGAGAGAGAGAGAGAGAGAGAGAGAGAGAGAGAGAGAGAGAGAGAGAGAGAGAGAGAGAGAGAGAGAGAGAGAGAGAGAGAGAGAGAGAGAGAGAGAGAGAGAGAGAGATGTCTAGCACTAGAAGCCCCTGCCAGATAGCATTGTTGTTTACAAGCCTGCTTCTTTTGTGTGTGTACATCTGAAACACAATGGGATCATCGCCTCGCCACTCATTTACTTCTGTGCTTGCCTGCGACACGCCTCTGTGTGCACACACCAGTTGACATCACAGCTGTGTGTGTGTGTGTGTTTTCGCAGAAAACAGTTGGGCTTATCTATGAGTTGACGTTGTTAGGTGTGTGTTTTGCATTATGTGCAGCTTGTTTCCTTGTGTTACAGAGTTTGGTTAATCGTTGGTATCCCAACAGGTTACCGTTCTGAGGTTAACCCTTGTCTGCCCCCAACAACGTGGCCTCCGGTTGGGCCATGTCTTGGGTCAAGGCAGAAGTTCTGCGTATTATTCGTATTACTGCGTAAAAGTGTGTCAATGACTTTTCATTATTTCGCCTTGACCTATTATTTTTTTGCTCATCCTTTTTATTTCCCTATCTTCCTATTTTATAAAATATCTTCTCCCCACGAGCTTCTGCTGATGCCCCCCCCATCACAAGGGTCCTCCCTCCCTTCCCCTCACTCCACACCAGGCCTAGTCTACACTGTGCCTCCAAGCTGCCGGCCTGCCCGCCCCCCGCTCACCCTTTGTGGGCTAACAATGGCAGGCGAGGCCCCTGCCTCAAGGCCCCTGGCAGTGGAAGAGGGTGGGGAAAGGGGGATGTGTGTTTTGGGGAGGGCTGGGGGGGTTCCGGGGGAGAGGTAGGGGTGACAAGAAGCAGGTCACGCACAGATTAGGGCTTCCACCGCGCGTCACGCCCCTGTGCACGGCTGTTGGTATACATCTGTGTGTGTGTGTGTGTGTGTGTGTGTGTGTGTGTGTGTGTGTGTGTGTCAGCAGTGTACTGTTGCTTGTGGGCGGAGCTAGTAAGTAATAGGAGCTCTTGAGAGAGAGAGAGGGAGAGATGGACATGGAGAGGCAGAGAGAGACCCCCTGACAGTGTTCCCCTTCAGCTGATCGGAGCTGAAGGCAGCTGAACACACCTTGGGGCGGTGTGTGTGTGTGTCTGTGTGTGTGTGTGTGTGTGTCATAATGCATGCAGCACAAAGCTGGCTTGGCCATGCATGCATCCTTTGTGCTAGTGTAGTATTACGGGATGGGGTCTTATGCATACACACACACTCACACAATCACACACAACCCCCCTCCTTCCCCCCTAGCATGTCCCCTGTCCCCATATGGCCGTCTGGCTTGATGAGAGCTAGATGGAGTCAACCAGAAGTGAGTGTGAGTGTGAGTGTGAGTGTGAGTGTGAGTGTGAGTGTGAGTGTGTGTGTGTGTGTGTGTGTGTGTGTGTGTGTGTGTGTGTGTGTGTGTGTTCGTCCTTGAGCAATATGTATAAAAAAAAAAATCGAATCTGCTATTGCTTTCCAGCTAATGGATAAATTGTGTGTGTGTGTGTGTGTGTGTGTGTGTGTGTGTGTGAGAACGAAAATGTGTGCCTCGTCTTCTGTAGATTGGTGTTGAAGCTGTTTTCATTAGTACATTTCATTATTCATGTTTCATGCATGATTGGTCAGGGGGCGGGTTGGGATTTGGGTGTACTGGGGGAGGGGCGGGGTTGCTTGGTGATTAACACGTTGTCGTGGCGATCATCTAACAAGAAGCTAAGGTTACCGCCTTCATAGTTCTGACACCTCCGGGTTTGCAACTAGTGTTGTGTTTTTTGTTTTTTTTTGTTTTCAAGGTTGATTGAAAACATTGCGTGTCATTACATTTACATTTAGGGCATTTAGCAGACGCTTTTATCCAAAGCGACTTACAATAAGTGCATTTGTTACAATAAGTACATTTGTCATAAGAAGTGAGTCATTAAAGGGTCATTAAAGGGCTGATCGTACAGGTTCAACTGACACGCACACACATTTTCAAGCTTCAAACGTTCTTATGCACACACCCACCAACCCGAGTTCTTTGTTAATTGTGTCGTTTCCTCCCGTTCACAAGTATCTATGAGGGCGACCGGCTCGTTACCATAGTAACCGCAAATGGGCCAATCTTCAATATTGTCCGAACCGCCCATTTTGTAGCACAAGCCATGGTTTTATCGGTCCTTGGGTTAGCATTGGATGTGTTCTATAAGGCCTTGTATTTAGCATTAACATTTGATTGTTGTTGTGTTCATGGTCGTGTAGCTAGCATTAGCAATATTTGGCTGGGTCCTATTACGTTAGCATTGGATCATGTGTTCAGGATCTTGGAGCTAGCATTGGCTGTGGCCATCTTATTAAGTTAGCATTTGAGATCAATCTGTTGTATTCAGCGTTAGTATTGGGTGTGTTCAAGGGCTTGTAACTAGCATTAGAGTTGGTCATTTTGGTCCAATAAGGTTAGCTTTTAATGGAGCTATGCTAATTTGTTTAGCAATAGAGGCTAAAGCTAGCAAAACATCATATGTGAGGTAAATGCAAAAATTGTAATGTTAAATGTGTGTTTTCAATCTCACACACACACACACACACACACACACACACACACACACACACACACACACACACACACACACGTAA
This sequence comes from Pollachius pollachius, assembly GCF_949987615.1. Lineage (NCBI taxonomy): Eukaryota > Metazoa > Chordata > Actinopteri > Gadiformes > Gadidae > Pollachius > Pollachius pollachius. The sequence goes on along the minus strand of NC_136947.1, from coordinate 12,926,579 downwards.
ACCTACTTATGTATTTTTCTACTAAATCTAATGCGCCAAGTCACCTTTGCAACGAGAGTGGCCATGTTACCTCAGCGCAGACAGTTGAGATTATTTTAAAGAGGGTTTTAAGATGCTCTGCTGTGGCTTTATTAAGCATCGATCACGGTCTCTCCCGCTTAAAGCTCCACAGTGAAATCGAAACAATCCGCAGATACACAACTAACCCCATCGTTATCGTTGACATCCTGTGGTGTGTGTCTGAACGTTGCAGACAAAATACAAGTCGAAAACTGTGTGTGTTTGGAGGACAATGATCAGTCGTTTTTTCTTTTCCCATGCTCCTTTTTATTCCTTCTCATCTACCTCCTTGCTGTTCACACAGACTCCCACGCTACAAATGAAGCCATTTTATATTTGTCAGTTGTGAAATGCAATTTAATCCTCTTAAATGCATACTCGCCCTGCAGTCCACGGTGTAGTTGAAGAACAATCACAAACATTCACACACACAAGCTTGCGGACACACATGGCCAAGGTTGCTGACACACAAACAGACACGCTTACACACACATAGGGACACACAGACAAAAAGTGGAGCATGGGTTGTTACCACGGCAGCGTGCTCGGGGGCAGATGGTTGATCCTATGAGGACGACATTAGTAGATGAGATAACTCAAGCCCAAAGGCACTGTGGCAGAGGCCTGGCTGCTGTCTGGAGGGCCATGGCTGGAGGGAGGGATGGACAATTGATGATTAATGGCAGTGGAGAAGACCGGAGACGAAAGGTTAAACAAGACGCACGCGCGCACACACACGCACATGGATGCACACACACACACGGACGCACACACAAACACACCCGGATGATCTCCAGGTTTGTGTGTGTGTGTCTGCATGAGTTGGGACATCTCTTGGAGGTCCCTAATTCTGAAGGTTTGGTGACGCTCCCATGGAGACGCATCTCTCGCTCTCTCGGTCCCTCCCTCTCTCTCTCTTCCTCGATCCACAGATTAGTGCGCAATCGCTCCACATTAATCTCTCAAAACGGCTTACCAGGAATATAGCCAAAACTTTGGTGACACCTCTGCCATGTCGTCATGGAAACCTTACCCTGACAACACACTTAGCCACTGGCGACAAAGACTTGAACGGAAATTACATTCTGTCCCCTCCGTTATTGCAATGCGTTTGTGATAGCAACCCCACGTTTCTAACCAGTTAGCATATGTTGCAAGCCAGTATGCAAGAAATGCACTTTTTGCCTCTGTTGCTAGACAGATGGTGTACTTTGCTTTGCTATCCATTTATCACACAGTTTGCATGCATTGCTAGTTACTGTATGTGGTTGGCGCTCATTGCTACCCAATAAGGAACCATTGCTAGATAGTTTGTCTATGTTGTTGGCCAGTCAGCATGCAGTACTAGGTGCTTAGAATACGTTGTAATGAAACGGCACCTCGGGATCCTCCGAGCAAAGACAACAAAAACCATAAAACGACTTCAATATACAGAATACATGAGTTTTATATAATACTATACAATATTATAAAGGTTTGCAGTAATGGCTAACCGTGACACAATCTCATCCCAATGCCAGAGAACAGTAGTTGAAACTTCAGGGTTTTAAATTTTGATTAAACATTTACTTTGTTTCTTTCTTGTTGCGTTAGTCTTTTGTGAGTCCTGGCCACATGCGGCAGCGCACAACACTTTCTCCCAACTGAAAACATCTTATCTCTCATATAGCCTTGGGTTTTTACATACGGCATGGATGGACAATGTGACACACACACACAAGCACACACACGGGGCCGAACCAAGGCCTTTCCTGTCTTTGCAGCTTTGTATTGCACATAATACATTTCTTGCTTTTTTTGTTTAGTAGCCATTTGCAAGCTTTTTTGCGAGCGAACACACATACACACTGAATAGCAGCGGGCCGTCCATCTGTGCCCGTGTGTGAACATAGGTGTGGGTGTGTGTGTTTTTGTATACATCTATTCAACTTTTCATCCTACTGTTGAAGGCTTCCTTTTCATTTTGTGATTGGCCCTCACACACACTCACGCACACACAGTGGCAGTGAGCGTGTGTCCCACCTCATCATGCTCATGGTGACTGCTGCCTTGTGCTTTAATCCTAGGTGTGTGTGTGTATGAATTCAAATCGTAGCTAGGATGCCACACTCATCTCCGTCATCATCCCTTCATCTTCTTCTCGTTGGTTTTATCTCCCCGTGGCCGACGGGCTCTGGTTAGATGTCGGGACTAGCGCTGGGGGTCTGTGGAGGACTTGTCAGGACTTAATGGATGTGTCTTGTAACCAGGTGTGTGTGTGTGTGGGGGGGGGCGGAGAGGAGAGAGAGAGAGACTTATTATTTCGTTCTCCTCGGGCTCTCTCTCCTTCTCTTTCGCTGTATCTCTCCTTCCTTCTCCCTGGTGTCACAGAGCAAAATGGTCCAAATCAGAGAATCAATTGAGTTTGATCAAGACAAATGACTCCCCACAGTCAACCAGGATGTGCACGTGCACATGGGATGGACACGTGTGTGTGTGTGTGTGTGTGTGTGTGTGTGTGTGTGTGTGTGTGTGTGTGTGTGTGTGTGTGTGTGTGTGTGCGTGTTCGTCTCTATATTCAATCTAAATGGAATAGAATCAGGGTTCAGTGCTCTTAACACACACACACACACACACACACACACACACACACACACACACACACACACACACACACACACACACAAGGGTAGGGAGGTCTACTGGGAACTGGCAGATGAATTGATCACCTGTGATCAAATCAGCAGATCCTGGTTATCCCACACAGTGGGAGGGAGGGAGGGAAGGGGGAGGAATGGGGGGAGGGAGGGATGGATTGAATGGCAGATTGATGGTCTATTAAGCTCCACTGCATCAGTGCATGTGCATGACGTCTGAAAATGGGGGAAGAGTGGGAGTGGGATGCATAAAGAGAGGGGAGGGAGAGAGACATAAAGAAAGAGAGGGGAGGTAGAGAAACATAAAGAGAGGGAGAGAGAGGGGGAGTAGGAAGGGAGTGGCCCAGTGTGTTAACCTTGGGAGATTTTCAGAGCAGATGGGAGATGAGAGAAGGCTTTTGAGATGGGCAGAATGGCTTTAGCTGTGGCCCACTCACACTTCTTGGTTCTGGAGCCAAAGGGGGCGGGGCCTCAATAGACTGGAATGAGTGGGCGGAGCCTAGTGAGAGGACGTAGAGATTGGTACTATTTTTTATTTGTTTTTGGTGAAGGCGGGGAGGACCCAAATTATTTTAATTTTTGTTAACATTTGTGTGGATGAGGATGCGTGGCCTTATTGAATTTGTCTTGGTCTGAGCTAGACTTCAGAACAGACGTCTATAATGCTTTCTGGCAGGATTTATCCTAAATCCTAAATTATTTATTTATAGAGAGTAATACATTTACTTAATGGCAAATATTGTTTGAGTGGTCTGTTTACTTTGAAAATAACATTCAGATGCATTTTATTTGTACCCAAAATATCCGACAAACAGGAATGCAAAAGAGATGAAACAGTTCTGCAAAGCCGTACGCCAAAATCTGTTGCTTTTTATTTAAAATGTCTTCAAGGCACACTGTTAATCAGCTCCAATCAAAGCTGGGGTTAGGTGCCAGTATTTTTAAAGTAACCTCAGGGCATAGTCTGGAGGAAGCACCACATCAAGGTTAAATTAAACTTGAAACACTGTTTCGTCCCTAGTTTTATCCCCTTTTCCTGTCCAACATGGCTGCCAGCACAGGTTTCTGCTCCGACTAACCCACCTATCGATGTTTGTATTGAACTACTCCCAGCATCACTCGACCCCCTACCGCAAGCCATTCTTACTGTCGATTTGAAGCGGGATGTTAAAAAATGTTGTGTTTACATGCCCTCGAAGACTCCCGGTGGAGGAGCTCAATAGCCAGTATAACTTCTGGTGGGGGTGGGATTCAAGAGGGGGATATCAAGGTTACCACGGTGACGGGACGGACCAGACTGAACATGACCCTGATGAACCCATCGTGATGGGGGCGGCAGCAGCAGCTGCCTAAGTGTGTGTGTGTGTGTGTGTGTGTGTGTGTGTGTGTGTGTGTGTGTGTGTGTTGGGAGCGTGATGGACCTTCTCAGCATCATTTTTGCACCAACATGCACTTATGCATATATGTGTCGGGAAGGACGACACACTTTAGTTTCTTTGTTCAGTGATGTTGGCAAATTGCCTGCAAGGAGAAGCTGTGGATGAGCTTTTGTGTGTGTGATGGTCTGCACGTCTGTCTGTCTTGTGTCTGAGCAGCAGAGCTCATCCCCCCCCAGCTGATTAGGGGTTAATGGCCTTACCGCACTGATCTCCCTGCATTCTGATTGGACGACGGCAGTCTGTGTGGGCGGGGCTGACCGCGAGTGACAGATGGCATCCAAAGAGGGAGGCTGGAATGAGTGTACATTGGAGGGATGAGATTCAATAGATTTCTTCTCCTCTTCTCTCTCGTGTGTGTGTGTGTGTGTGTGTGTGTGTGTGTGTGTGTGTGTGTTAAGGCTAGAGCGACCTGATTTTATATCTGTCCTCAAATCTAATTTGTTACAACTACACCTCTCTCTCTCTCCCATTCTACCACTCTTTACCCCTAGTTATTTCTCTCCTTGTCTCTCCCCCCCGCCCCCCATCTCTCTCTCACCCTTCATTCACCTTTGTGAGATATTCATCTGTTTAGCCGACTCACTCCTCCTCCAGCTACCGTGTTTGTGTGTGCAGAATGGATTAGCATTCCGCAGTGATGAATATCGGTCTTGGTTGTGTTGTTTCATGGTGGCATTAAGAACAAAAGCAGTGACCTTTCTCTCTCACACACGCACACACAGCCACCATCTTTGATATGAGCGAGAGAGGGGCAGAGAGAGAGACACTCTAGGGTTGATTGAACGAGAAAAGAGCAACACAGGCAAAGTTCACACACACACACACACACACACACACACACACGCACACGCACACGCACACACACACAAAGGTAAATGAATGAATAGTTGGAGTGGAGCGACTGAATAAGGGAGGAGATAAGGGGAGAGGGTGTGTCTAGGGGGAGTGTGTGGAGGGGGCGGGACACTAAAAGAGCAAAAGGGAAGGGGGTTGACTGCTGGGGTCATTGAGTACACAGGAGAGAGAGGCAGAATCAATCTCTGTGTGTCTATCGCCGGTCTCTCTATCGCTCTCTCTCCGTCTATTGAAGGTCTCTCGATCTTTCGTCCTGCAGTGGTTTGATCCACACACTATATATTACCTCTGATCTCCCTGCCCTTTAAAACAACTCCAAATGTGTGTGTGTGTGTGGGTTGACGCAATACTTATATGGAACATCTGCTGTGTGTGTGAGTGGGACTGTGGGTGGGGGGTGGCTATGTATGTGTGACTAATATGCGTAATAAGACTTAAAGCCATCTTTTACAACGCACGCACGCACGCACGCACGCACAGGCTGGGAGTTGATGTGTGGGTTGATTTACGGATCAGCTGGTTTTATGTCTCGGTCAGAAGGTTTAGGTGGTTGAGTTATGATTGGCGAGGCCAGACGAGGCGTTTCGGATCATTTAACAAGCTCGTTGGTTTAATCGGAGGACGACATCTTTATTGTTGAGGGTTAGGGGTTTAACGGCGCTGAAAGCACTTCCAAATATCATAGTTTTCTCCTCTTTCTCTGCGGCGGTGTTGCCAGCTGAGAGGCACTGGATTTGAACCCTATGGTCCCAAGCCTACCTGTAGGCCTGGATGAGACTGATGTCCTAGCTCCTCAATGACTTGTGTCGGAGTCCCCTGAGTATCTCTAGGTAATGGCGTCTTCTCAAGGAGGAGGATGTGAATACGTTGGCGAATACGCTTCAAGATTATTATATACCTGGAATCCCTTTCTCTGTAGCAAGGTGGATATAAGCTCTGTTTCTCTGCCAAAGCTGGGGAAATATGTTTCCGTTTGATCCAGTCAGCACACATATACCCCTTGCCTCATGAATAATTGACCCATCGCATTGAGACGAAAGGGCAAACTTTCCAGCCGGTATGCCCTCTCTCTGTCTCTATCCCTCTCTTTCGGTCTCTCTCTTTCCCTCTGTTCGACTCTCTTTCTCTCTGTTCGGCTCTTTCTCCCTCTCCCTACTTTCCATCATGTCCTCCATCCATCCTGTGTCCAGTTGCTCCTCTGAGCTCTTCCTCCATCCCTCTGTTCTCGTATCGTTTGTATTCTCACCCTCTTCCACTCTCCCGTCCCTCTGTCTCTCTCCGCCTCCCCCTCTCCCTTCCCTCTGTCTCTCTCTGCCTCCCCCTCTCCCTTCCCTCTGTCTCTCTCCGCCTCCCCATCTCCCTTCCCTTTATGTCGTCACCTTGCCCTCAGACCTGACAGGACGGAGATCTATTGAGGACATGTATTTATTCTCCAGCAGTTCATCTTCACGATTCAACACTCTAAAAAGCATTCCCCCCCCCCCCCCCCCCCCCCACTGTGTTCTCTGCAGGGTTCCATCTGAGCGGGACCGTGACAGAACCGGCCGCGGCCTCGGAACCCGAGGTCACCCACAAGGTAGCCATCAGCTTCGACCGCTGCAAGATCACCTCGGTGACATGTGGCTGTGGAAACCGCGACATCTTCTACTGCGCCCATGTGGTGGCGCTGTCGCTGTACCGCATACGCAAGCCCGAACAGGTAAGGAAATACTGTGTGTGTGTGTGTGAGTTGTATTGAATTGACTTGTATAACAGGATTTCCCATACAAACTATTCAAATTGTTAAAATGTAGGATGGTATGAATGTCACACACGTTACATCCCTGTTTCCGATAAAATGCTGAAATAATCGTAACTTTTGGTATTCCTGAATTTTAGTTTACACCTTCCACTGCACAGAATACGTCATATAAAATGAACCACTGTAGATGTTCATCATTCACAACGGCGAAACAAACAAAGTTCGTCCACAAGGATGCAGTAGAACGTCCTAACATCCTGCCGCCCCGCGCGCGCCCCCTGCAGGTGAAGCTGCGTCTGCCCATCTCGGAGACGCTGTTCCAGATGAACCGGGACCAGCTGCAGAAGCTGGTGCAGTACCTGATCACGGCCCACCACACAGAGGTGCTGCCCACTGCACAGAAGCTCGCCGACGAGATCCTCTCGTCCAACTCGGAGATCAACCAGGTCCACGGTGAGGGCCACCGGCCATAGCGTTCTGGGTTTGAACCCCCACGACGGCCCCAGTCGCACCTGTAGGCATCCTGGCACGCAGGAGATGGATACGAATTAGAGAATAGATCGGAGGCACGGCCCTCTAGTGGTAAGGGTGTTGGACTCCCAGCTGAGAGGTTTTATTTTTTTATTTGAAACCTAATGCCTGCAGTCCACCTGTAGCTGTCCCTGAGCAAGATGTATAACCCATATCTGCTCATTAAAGACATGTATGAAATAAAAACAGAATGGAAAAAGCCTAGGGAATAGACTTGGGAAGTCAGGGGGGAGGAGAGAAAGGTAGGGGAGGAACGGTTCCCAGAATGAGGGGAAGAGAGGATACTAGGAAAGGGTTTAGGAGGGATTAGGATCAGGGGAGCTTGTGTAGGGGGCTTGTGGGATTCAAAGTGTCCAAGAGAAAGGTTACTCCTACTCCTCTTTATCATCCCTGGGTTGAAGTGTTGACATTCCCTCCATTAGCCTTCCTTTACACAGGAAGTCCTGTGCTGTGCTTCCTGTGTGCGGAATCCAGCCCCCACAATTCCGCCTTGTCAAACAGTCAGTCAAGAGTGCGAGTGTAAACTGGCGGAGGAACAAGGGTGGGGAAGTTTATTTCGACAGACACACACGCACACACACAGACGGTCGGCACCGACCACTTTGGGAGGTTGTTTTATCTGAGCCGGGCGTCCGGCTAGATCAAAGAGCGCTCCACGCTTTACGGGTGTGTCGCCACTTCCTCCGTAGACTTCCATGTGAAAAGTCACAGAGACGCACCAAATAACCGAAACACTCACATGGGTGCTCGCATGATCGATACACTCGAACGCACAATGTATACACGCACACACATTCTGAGGCAGAAACCGTGTGGGCCAATAAGCGAGGTGGAAGTTGGTTGTGGTTCATGGGTGGTGATGGGGTGGGTGGAGAGCCAGTGGGTGGTTGTGGTAGTAGGGGGGTGTTTAAGCTCTTAATGACGCCAGCGGGAGCCTGCGGGGGCTCCTCAAAACGACGAATCATTTCCTACGCTTAGTGTTTTTGTTTGCACAGGGGTTGGTTTTCGAAACAGGAACAGGAAGTGACGGTTCTTCCCCACTGTTTATCCAAACTTCAGAACGATCCCTTAGAATGTGGATGCCAAGTAAAAAAAGGAAGATTTGGCTTTTTGTCTACCTTCAATTAGTTTTTGTACTTTACATCGAGGGCTTCTTTTAAGGCTGTATCAGCGATTCTAGGCTGAAAAACATAATCCTTCACGTTCATCTGATCTTTCCTCATGATCCTCTAGCTGCCAGCCCCATGAGTAGTCCGTCAAAATAGCGCGTCTCTGTAGGCATCCTATGCTCCGAGATCGTACACCAGCATAAATGGTACTACCCACCACTCAAAACCAAAATAAAAAGTATTCCAACCAAGCATCGACACGGGGGGAGGGTGTTGTGGGGGTTTGCGCTGTGTCCGTGATAGATTTTACTGGATGCACGAAACACGGAAGGGAGAGGCAAGCTGACTTTGTTTGTTTGGAATCGTGCTTCAAATACCAACAGAACGTCAACAGTGACGTCAACCACATCGCTGGCACAACCTTATAGGCATATGTGTGTTCCCATGTCCACCAAGATAAACTTGGATAATTGATATTAACGTGTGTGTGTGTGTGTGTGTGTGTGTGTGTGTGTGTGTGTGTGTGTGTGTGTGTGTGTGTGTGTGTGTGTGTGTGTGTGTGTGTGTGTGTGTGTGTGTGTGTGTGTGTGTTATAGGTGCGCCGGACCCTACGGCGGGCGCCAGCATCGACGACGACAACTGCTGGCACCTGGACGAGGACCAGGTGAGGGAGCAGGTGAAGCAGTTCCTCTCCCAGGGAGGGTACTACGGCTCGGGCAAGCAGCTCAACTCCATGTTCGCCAAGGTAAGACCCCCCCCCCCCCCCCCCCCCAAGTCCAACACGGCCCCCTGGGGCTTCATACTCACAGTTGCCACGGGGCATTGATGTCCAGTGGGATTTGTCACTCAAAAATGTCACGTAGCGTGTTTGTGAACAATGGCAACATTAGCAGAGATTGGAGATTAAACATTAGCAGGCATTTGCATCTGCTCAAATGTGGAACTTTAGTTAACGCCAGTAAACATTTACTAGTGAAGCAACTAGGGCTGTGCAATTAATCCAATTTTTATCGATATTACGATTTTTGGGTCAAACGATCTCCAAACTGATATAATTGATTTGAAACTATTTTTTGGAGAGAAATTCTGAATAAATGCATCATGTTTTCAATCCCATTTTTTTTCCATAATCGAGCAGACCTAGTAGCCACTATGGTGAATGTAAGCTAGCACCCTCGATTTTTAATCACGTTTGGTATAACACCATGTTGATTGTCTCCCTTCTCCCACAGGTGCGCGAGATGCTGCGAATGCGAGACTCGAACGGCGCCAGGATGCTAACGCTGATCACGGAGCAGTTCATGGCTGACCCTCGCCTGTCGCTATGGAGACAGCAGGGCACGGGCATGACGGACAAGTGTCGACAGCTGTGGGACGAGCTGGGTAAGGATCCTCTCTCTCCAAGGACTTTGTCTCTTTAAAGAGCTTAACCCTGTCCTCATGTGTGTTAGCCTTGCTGCTAGGATCCATTTTTTTTTTGCCAGCAATGATTTCAATATATCCGTTCAGCTGGAACTTTGTCTTCCCTACAGCTGTTTACCAAGTCAGGTTATTTGATCAGTCAGACAGCTGGTAGATGATGGCTACTCCTTTCTCTCCACTCTCCTCCTCCACCCCTCTTCCTCCTCCTCCTCCTCCTCCTCTACTAGAAGGAGGGAATGATAAGGGCCTGGGATCAATAAGGCTGACTGGTCTCTCTGTCCTCCAATCAATGTCAACCGTTTAGCTGCTAACTTCCTCAGGGATCGAGAGGGAAGGGAAATGGGAGAGGCGAAGCAGACATGGAGAGAGAAAGTGAGGGGACAGGAAATGGAAGTGGGAGAGGAAGAGGGATAAAGGGAGAAGATAGGGAGGGAGGAAGGGATTAGAACTCTTTGTGTAGGAGTGTCATCCAGCCTCGGGTAGTATCACATGTTAAACAGTGTAAAACTCCAGTCTGTTCCTGATGTGTTTGATACACTTTGCATCATTTCATTCACATGAATCTACACCATGTATAATAATGCTCTGTGTCTTATGGATTTTTCATGATACCATGGCTGAATAGCTCTGAGATAAGAGTTACGCATGCTCTACTTCCCAGTATGTTTGACCTCTGTCCCCCCCCCCCCCCCCCTCTGTCCAGGTGCATTGTGGGTGTGCGTGGTGCTGAACCCCCACTGTAAGAGCGACGAGAAGAGCAGCTGGCTGCGGCAGCTGAAGAAGTGGGGCGACATGGACGTGTGCCCTCTGGAGGACGGCAACTACGGCAGTGAGCTCCCCAACATCACCAACGCCCTGCCGCAGAGCAACCTCGCACAGGGTGGGTTAGAGACACACTTGCACGCACCCACCCACACGTGCATGCACACACACACTGAGCATACACTGAGCCAAGGCACGCACTCAGGAAAAGTGCTATATATAAAGATAAAACGTCAAATATAAATGTTGTGCATTCTTTTGCATACTTTGGTAAAAAAAACAGGAACTTTTTAATTACCGGACAATCTTCTTTGCACCGTACATACCGTACATACCGTACATACCATATTATTCAGTTGCACACAAAAATGCACACCCATATTCATCAACAAATCATGAAAAATGTATTTCAACTTTTGATGGCACTAAACTTTGTGTCTTTGTGTCTTTGTGTGTGTGTGTGTGTGTGTGTGTGTGTGTGTGTGTGTGTGTTCAGACTCCCTAGCGCGGCCCCGGCGCACGGTGTTCAGCCGGGCCATGGAGGCGTGCGAGCTGCACTGGCAGGACAGCCACCTCCAGAGGATCATCAGCAGCGACCTGTACATGTCCCCCGCCTACCAGAGGGACCAGGGCGACAGCCTGCTCTTCAACCCCCAGGGCCTGCCCCTCTGGCTGGGTAGGCAGACACGCGTGCATAGATTCATTCATTCACTACCGCTCCAAAGTCTGGGCTCACCCGGACAATTTCATGTGTTTCATGAAAACTCACTTTTATTCAACAGTTTTCAGCTTTGCTAACATAATTGCAGAAGGGTTTTCTAATCATCAATTAGCCTTTTAATACAATTAGCTAATAAATTGGGAACACAGGGGTGCTGGTTGCTGGAACTGGGCCTCTGTACACCCATGTACATATTCCATTAGAAAATCAGCCGTTTCGAGCTAGAATGGTCATTTACCACATTAACAATGTCTAGACTGTATTTCTGATTAATTAAATGTTATCTTCCTTGAAAAAAATAAGGATATTTCTAAGAAACCCCAAACTTTTGAACAGTAGTGTACATTCGTACTCATTCATTCATACTCATTTGTTCATTAATTGATTTACATATGTATTTGTTAATTCATGCATTAATACATAGATATGCCTTCTCAGATACAGATACGGACAGACAAGCTCGATGCTGTTCACAAGATACTCACACATAGCCATAGATACAAATGCATAAACGCAAAAGATTTATGGACGTGCGACATGCACACACACCCAGGCACGTGCACGCACACAGACATACAGGTGTGCTAAGATATTTGAATGCATACACATAGATGAATATTTATAGAGACTATTAATACGCATGCTTCATATATGCGCATAGCACACGCATAGATGCAGAAATTGATTACACACGCATGCACACACATTTCTTTCTCCAAATCCATCAACCGATACTGAACTGATTACATTCCAGAATGGGATAACAGAATAGTTGGTCTGTGATGATTGCATGTGGTCTGTGATTCTACTTAAAGACAACTCAGACACACACACACACGCACACACAATTGTGCTGATACTGAGCCAGGCATCTGCAGTAAAGCCGCTTTCAGCTAAGATCTGTCAGATCCGGCAACTTAAGCCGGCTATCACTCTTGAACACGCGCGCACATGTGCAATGCTTTCTGCTGAGACTGCAGCGAGCGCGCACGTATGTGAACGTTCCAAATCTCCACCCTCCTCCCTGTATGTGTATTCAGGTGCACGTGTATAAACCCTTCATCAATATAAAACTTATGCTCCATGTATTTGTGTGTGTGTGTGCGTGTTCATGTCTATAAAGGCAACGTCATTATAACCCTCTGCCCACCCCCCCCCTATAGATCACGTGCCCACAGCGTGCGCCCGTGTGGACGCGCTGCGTTCTCATGGTTACTCCAGGGAGGCGTTGCGGTTGGCCGTGGCCATCATCAACACGCTGCGGCTCCAGCAACAGCGGCAGATGGACATCTACAAGCACCAGAAGAAGGGTACGCGCACGCCCACACACACTCATGCATGTACACGCACGAACGCCCACACACACACGCACGCACACACACACACACATACACATGCATGTATGCACGCATGCACACACACACACACAGACATGCATGTATGCACACGCACACACAGCCACACACACACAGGCATGTATACACACGCACACACAGGCATGTATACACACGCAGACACTTGCATGTACACATGCACGCCCACAAACACACATACACACGCATGTAAACACACACACACGTACACACTGTACATAAGGGTACATTAATTGACCACTAATCCAAATTTGTTTATGCAGCAGTAAGCATTAATGAACAGTTAACTAATGTTCTAGTACTAACTGACTAATGGTGTTCATGTTACCTGACGCGTTATTGTATGCATTACCTGGCAGCGTAAGGGTTAATCCAGACACTCACCCCAAACCCCTCCGTGTGTCCCGTGTCTCCCTGCAGAGCTGCTCCAGAGGGGTCTGACCTCCACCAGCACCCTGGAGGGCTGGGTGGGCCACCCGCTGGACCCCATTGGGTGCCTGTTCACCACCCTGACGGAGACCTGCCGCATGGACGACGACGGCGGCATGGACACCGGAGGTACGCACGCGGCTCTGCCGCCACCGAGCAGCACCGCTTCCAGGCACAGTTGGCCCTCCCGCTGTGTCCGTTTGTCAGACGAAATGTTGGTTTGGTTTTCTTGTTGGTAGATACAATGCAGGTGGTCATTGGAACAGAGGTGGTTCACTATTTAGCGAAGAATATTCAGTGGTTTCTTTAGCTGTCTCTTTATTTAGTGAAGAGGATTCTTTGATTCCCATAGCTCTCTCACTATTTAGCAAAGATGATTCACTGGTTTCCATAGTTGGCTCACTGTTTAGCAAAGATGATTTAATGATTCCTACCCCCCGTCTCACTTTTTTAGCAAAGTTAATTCCTATGGAGAGGCTTCATCAGGCTACTCTGCACTATGCCACGTTGTGTTTTCTTAGGAGCATTATGCTGGCTTTAATGTCAACAATAGCGAGCGCCATTTTTATCTGTGCTGGCCCGCAGTAGTACTAGTAGTAGTAGTAGAAGTAGTAGAAGTAGTACTAGGTACCAAGCACTAGTACAAAACTCCATGGCTACAATGCAAAACTTAAAAAAAACACAGACACACACACTGCCTTAAACAGCTCGTAGTGGCCACGGTCTAATTTCCCCCCGGTGGGATGGCTAGGGGGCTCTGGGGGTCATCAGATGGCTTGTCCCAGTCAATGGAGCCCTGGCTGGGCATTCTCCTGTCCAGACCGGCCCTATTGTACCCCAGACAGCCATAAAGTACCACACATGAATAGACTGAATGGAGCGCTATGGGGCTCTAGTCTGTGTGTGTGGGTGTGTGTGTGTGTGTGCATGTGCGCGACCATGCATGAGTGACATCGTGTGAATCAGATCTAGGTATGTGTGTGTGTGTGTGTGTGTGTGTGTGTGTGGTTTCCATCGCCGCTTGCCTTTCCACCTTAGCTGTGCTCTTTTCCAGCTGCAGTCAAGGCAACTAGAATAGAGCAATAGAATAGAGTGGAATAGAGTTATAGGACAGAAAAGAGAGGAGTAGAATAGGGGCTGGGTCGGCAATTGTTCTCCCGAGGCTACAGGGAACTATTGTCAGAGTAAACAATGCTGTGTGTGTGTGTGTGTGTGTGTGTGTGTGTGTGTGTGTGAGAGAGAGACTGGGTCCTGTGCTCACGTTCTGACCAATCATCGACTCCCAATCACAGTGATCCGTTCAAACCGACCAATGGGGATGATTAGAAAAACAGGACGTAAACCACAATCACACACACACACACACAGTGGAAGAGCCATTCAACTGCATATGTTTTGTGTGTTGGCAGAGTGATAGATGGACACATTAGATAGATTGATGGATATGCGCATGGATCGAAACTTAATCTTTATTTTCCCCACCCTCTCTCCATTTATCCCTCTCCCTCCATGTCTCCCTCCCAGAGGGGGAGCCGCGGCCCCCGGTCTACCAGCATGTGTCGGTGTGGGGGTGCGGGGAGGGTGGGGAGTCCTACCTGGCGCTGGCCCTGGAGGTGGCCCTCATGGGGATGGGACAGCAGAGGATGATGCCCGAGGGCCTGTACGCCCAGGACAAGGTGAGGAGCAGACACACACACACACACACACACACACACACACACACACACACACACACACACACACACACACACACACACACACACACACACACACACACACACACACACACACACACACGAATCCACACACACACACACACGAATCCACACACACACACACGAATCCACACACACACACACACACACGAATCCACACACACACACGAATCCACACACACACACACACACACACAAATCCACAAACACACACACACACACGAATTCACAAACACACACAAACACACAAATCCACAAACACACACAAATCCACAAACACACACAAACACACGAATCCACAAACACACAAATCCACAAACACACACATACATGTATAGACACATGCATACTCATAGCCATAGACAGACACGAATACACACACACACCCAATGAACACAATGAGACCAACAATGAACACACTCAGTGATCCTACATGCAAATTGATTGAAAACACAGACAAAACCACTGGCCAAACACACACGCACACGCCGAACAGCAAGACGGTAAGAATGTAAGACTATAAGACGGCCGAACGACACACCAGTCCGCCCGTATACTAGTGCAGTGTTGTGTGTGTGTGTGTGTATGTCGGTGTGTAACCGTTTGGGGGGTGTCGTCCCGGCGGTGGTGGTGCAGGTGTGCCGGAACGAGGAGCAGATCGTGGCCAAGCTCCAGGAGCTTGACCTCGACGACCTGCTGGTCCAGACGCTACGGAAACAGGCCCTCCAGCTGCTGGAAGGTATGGAGAGCACTGGCTGTTACTGCTGACCTCCTTCTATCGCTCTCTCCGTCTACCTCTACATCTCCTTCTGTCAAATCTCTATGAAAACAGAGGATTCCTTCCTGGCCTTGAAGGAAGTAGCAACATTTCATCATGGCTAATTATTCTCCCCTCTCAAACTTTGACGGCAACTATTTAACAATGAAGTTGTGAGCGATGTGGGACTTAAATCTCAAGTCATTGAAGCTATTAAATTAAAATTACTGTTCTGTCTCCATTTCTCTCTCTCTCTCTCTCTTTCTTTCTTTCTTTCTTTCTCTCTTTCTTTCTTTCTCTCTCTCTCTCTCTCTCTCTCTCTCTCTCTCTCTCTCTCTCTCTCTCTCTCTCTCTCTCTCTCTCTCTCTCTCTCTCTCTCTCTCTCTCTCTCTCTCTCTCTCTCTCTCTCTCTCTCTCTCTCTCTCTCTCTCTCTGCAGCGGGTCCGTTCAGCGGCCTGGGGGAGGTGATCCACCGGGAGAGCGTGCCCATGCACACCTACGCCAAGTACCTGTTCACCGCCCTACTGCCGCACGACGCCGACCTCTCCTACAAGCTGGCCCTGCGCGCCATGCGGTAGGACCACCACCACTAACCCTACCTCACAGCACCCTCCCCACCCCCCAGCCTGGCTCCACACCTCTGCTCGGCCATTAGGAGCCTCAGTGATGGGGGGTCTCTGTCGTTTTAAAGGTGACATGTTATACCACCAGGTGTGAGTGTGATTAGCCGTAACAAGGCGTTTTGAAAATCTATCCAGAACACGTCGAGGTGGACACGCCCACTTGTGATGTCAGAAGAGGCCAATTTTCTAAACGGCTATAACGGCTAGGCATAATATGTCAACCTTTAAAGCGGCTGTAGAGGAAGGCTTGGCTGGGGAGGCCTCCAGCGGTTTTATTCCGGAGTGTTTGTGTGTTTTGCACTTCTCTTTTTAATGCTGGGTTGTCTCTGGGTAAGAGAAGGCTCTTTCCTGTGTTTAGAGCTAGCTGGTTAGGGCCGGCAGAGAGCTCGGCGGTCTGCTGCTCAGCTCGTTAGTGGGTCGTGACTCCACACGCACATTCTTGGAAATATGTAGAATATCTTTCTTTTTTTAATGATTGCCTTTTTAATGATTGCCTTTCTTTAAATGCAAGTTCTTCCGTTGAGAAGCACTATGAAACGGTATGTGTTTGAAGGGTGCCGTATGAATAATGAACTGGTATGGCTGTGTTACGGTTTAGCTGTAGGTCCACTCGGCGGCTCGCTAACTGCTCTGTCGTGACGTTTCGAAGAGTAGCGCAGGCAGTACGTCTCTGGCCAACTGATTGGTCTTTTAACCAGCGCTTGGCGCTGTGACGTTCCATCCTTTTATTTTAATTTCCCTTTCATTTGGTTCTTGTAGTTCCACATTTCTCAGTTCCCACTAAATGAAATGCTTTCATTAATGTGGGAAGAGGAAACCGCTAAACCAGTAAGAGAGAAAGAGGCGTCAACACCGCACAGGACGACACTCACGCGACACTCTCCTCCTCTCGACCAATAGGCTGCCGGTGCTGGAGTCGTCGGGCGGCTCGGGGGACGTGGCCCACCCCCACCACGGGATCTCCCTGGTGCCCAGCAGGTACCCCCGCTGGTTCACCCTGGGGCACCTGGAGTCCCAGCAGTGTGAGCTGGCCTCCACCATGCTCACCGCCGCTAAAGGTAGCCTACCACACACACGCACGCACGCACGCACGCACGCACGCACGCACGCACGCACGCACGCACGCACGCACGCACGCACGCACACACACACACACACACACACACACACACACACACACACACACACACACACACACACACACACACACACACACACACACACACACACACACACACACACACACACACACGTGCACAGTCCACTGCTATTTGGCAGAAGCGACTTTAACATATGATAAATGTTATCTTGCATCAAAGTCCCTTTCTTCAAAATCACGCCGCTAAATTCACCCTCTCACTCTATCACAGCCACAGGAAAGCACATATGGACAATTTCACACATGGGCACACACACCAGCATGAGCCAATACTGCTGTTACTATTTGGTCATTTAGCAGATGCAGCAGACATGCACATGTGCACACGCGCACACACACAGACTCAAATCACAGGCAAGTGTATGCTAATGCGTGTGTGT
The DNA here is from genome assembly GCF_949987615.1 of Pollachius pollachius. Taxonomy (NCBI): domain Eukaryota; kingdom Metazoa; phylum Chordata; class Actinopteri; order Gadiformes; family Gadidae; genus Pollachius; species Pollachius pollachius. The sequence continues at coordinate 12,908,867 of NC_136947.1, read as the reverse complement.
CTCTCTGGCGCCCCCCCCAGGTGACATGCTGCGGCTGCGCACTGTGCTGGAGGCGGTCCAGAAGAACATCCACTCATCCTCCCTCATCTTCAAGCTGGCCCAGGACGCCTTCAAGATCGCCACGCCCGGCGACCACCCCCCCGACATCACCCTGCTCAACGTGGCGCTGGAGCTGGGACTGCAGGTGTGTGTTTGTCTGTGTGTCTATGTGTGATATGAAGGCTGATTTGCCGTAAACAAAATAATGTCAGCATTGTACTTTGATACAGAAGAATTTATACTGTGGCCCAATTCACAGAGGAAGCCAGTAAGGATGCACTCTAAGGACTCAAAGTTTGATCCTAAATATATCCATTTCATTTTCTAAACAAATCTCGAAAGTGACACCATAGATGAAAATAATTGACAGCACAAGTAAAACCAGCAGGCAGGGTAAAAAAAACACACTGTAAATATTCACACTTTCTTATCCGTGTTTTTTTTATCGCATCAACTGAGAGACAAAAATGTGTGCTTCTGCGAAGCGTTGATTACATATAATCCCACTGGCAATTCTCCGAAATCATGCCACTGCACCAAAAAAATCAGTTGGCTTCAGTCACTTAGCAAATCACTAGCAACTGTGTCCCCAGTCTTGTAATTTCTCGCTAACAAGTGGCCACAACATCCCTTTTAAATCCTGGGTGCAAATTTGCAGCCTTTTCTTCACAGTTTGTTTAAACCGGCCACCACATAATTAAGGCTTTTGGGTCAGTGGGTACAACTCAAAGTATTTTTCGAGGCAGCATTTTGGCTTTTATGCGGTTTCACAAAGTACATATCCAAGGGCTTTTTTTTACAGCAGCGGCTAATTGAGATGGATGTATGTGGGGCACGCCTTGCACGGACTAGGAAGCTGTTGTTTTTCAACAAATACTTTGACAGAGGCTTTTAATAAAAAAAAAGAGACACTTTCTTTTCAAATGTATTTTATTATGGGCCTCTGAAGCCCTTTGAGGTTTGGGTTTTGAAGAAAGGCTGTGACCAATTGGACTAGTGTCGCTTTAAATGTCTAGTTTTCTACAACTGCCCTTTAGAATAAGTGTGTAACTCTTCCTCCTCTCTGCGTGTGTGTGTGTAGGTCATGAGGATGACCCTGTCCACCCTGAACTGGAGAAGAAGGGAGATGGTTCGCTGGTTAGTCACCTGTGCCACCGAAGTCGGTACGTACCAAACATAACCTCTTCCTGTCCACCTCCAGACTGTGTCATCAAAGCCCTTCTCTCCTCTCTAATTCTCCTCATTCTTTTCAGTTATTTTCAGTCAATCTCTTCTCTCTCTCGTTCTTTGAGTCTTTGAGTACTTTCTATTATTTTCTTCACTTATTCTGTCCTGTAATTTCCCCTCCTTTTATCTAAAATGTCCCCTCAACTCCTTGTGTACGGTTCGTCCTACAAACCCAGCGTGCGGCGACAGTCCCCAACCAACCCCCCAACCCAACCACCGCCACCGATTGCTCCCCTCTCTGACCTCTCTAATCCCCCCCCTCTCCTCTTCCCCTTCCTCCAGGCCTGCGGGCGCTGATCAGCATCCTGCAGAGCTGGTACACACTCTTCACGCCCACAGAGGCCACCAGCATCGTGGCGGCCACCGTCATGTCCCACAACACCATCCTGCGGCTCAGCCTGGACTACCCCCAGCGGGAGGAGCTGGCCAACTGCGCGCGCACGCTGGCACTACAGTGCGCCATGAAGGACCCGCAGAACTGCGCCCTCTCGGCCCTCACGCTCTGCGAGAAGGACCACATCGCCTTCGAGACGGCGTACCAGATCGTGATCGACGCGGCCTCCACGGGCATGACGTACTCCCAGCTGTTCACCATCGCCCGCTACATGGAGCACCGCGGCTACCCGCTGCGCTCGTTCAAGCTGGCGTCGCTGGCCATGACGCACCTCAACCTGGCCTACAACCAGGACACGCACCCGGCCATCAACGACGTGCTGTGGGCGTGCGCGCTCAGCCACTCGCTGGGCAAGAACGAGCTGGCGGCCATCATCCCCCTGGTGGTGAAGAGCGTGCACTGCGCCACGGTGCTGTCGGACATCTTGCGGCGGTGCACCATGACGGCGCCGGGCCTGGCGGGCATCCCCGGCCGCCGCAACTCGGGCAAGCTGATGTCGACGGACAAGGCGCCGCTGCGGCAGCTGCTGGACGCCACCATCTCGGCGTACATCAACACCACGCACTCGCGGCTCACGCACATCAGCCCGCGGCACTACGGCGAGTTCATCGAGTTCCTGAGCAAGGCGCGCGAGACGTTCCTGCTGGCGCAGGACGGCCACATCCAGTTCGCCCAGTTCATAGACAACCTCAAGCAGATCTACAAGGGCAAGAAAAAACTCATGATGCTGGTGCGCGAGCGCTTCGGTTGAGCTACACCCCCCCCCCCCCCCGCGCTGTCTGTGAGCTTTCTGTGTGCTCTTCAGATATTCCCCCCCCCCCCCCCCCCCCCTTTTGGCAACTTGGGACCTTTTCGTCAAAATTTGGTTTCTATTTTAAGTTTTTCAGTTTGGTTTTGTTTCTGGTTCTGCCCGTGACGTCAAGCCCTCGGGTCCGGTGGGTCGGCCGGTGGTCCGGTGTGGGGGGGAGACGAGAGGCCCTGGGAGGGAGGCTTTTTTCAAAGAAACAAAACAATCCCCCCACCCGACTTATGGAATAAAACCAAGGTTGGGTTCGGAGGGAGGACGTGAACACCAAATGCTTTTTAGTCCAGCGGGGAACGCTCTCTCACTGGGGGCCGGGAAACGTGGAAGAGATGGGAGGCTTTTATCAAGACCAAGATCAAGATCACGCACCAACATGGATGCCGCTAACGCAAACCCAGTGTTATCATACTTAAACACACCTGTGTGTGTGTGTGTGTGTGTGTGTGTGTGTGTGAGTGCTCACAGTAGAATCCGGTACCAACGGGTGTGTGTAGGCTGAACTTAAGCCGCCTGGTCCTACTCCTGTGAGTGGGCACACACGCGGGGCGAGGCATGAATCGCCTTGTGGGCCAAGAAAAGGCCCCCTTCCAGAAGGGGGAAAAGCCCCCTTCTGGGGGCTTTTCTTGTCCAGCAGAGCACACAATTTAAGGGGAGGTGTATGAAGTATGTACCTTATAACAAAAGGCATCTTTACCTAGCCTCTTCACCACTGATGATGTGTGAAACACGTGTGTGTGTGTGTGTTTGTGTGTGGGTGTGTGTGGGGGCGGGGGGGAGCGGTGAGTCACATGACCACCATCCCCATCCCCAGATCACCACTATCCCTATATAGTTGCCTGTGGCCAAAGCCTTATTTTCATCTTCTTCTGTTTAAGCCTCCAGTGATTCAGCTCCAACCTCCTTGAACAAGATTTAGTCTCTTAGCAATATTAGCCAGATTGCTTACTGGCGGGAATCGCTGTGGTTGCCTGGCAACGTGAAGCTTTGGGAACCGCAGGAGGCCTGCCAGGGTACAGTGACAACAGAGTCCTGGGAGGGGACCCAACCTCTGCTGTGATTGGTTGGTTTTGGCAAATGCTTCTGCTCTCTTAACACAAGTTAACGCAAAAAAACGCATACTGGTCGGACACACTCACCCGTTGTGCGTCACGTTTGTTTTCCCCGGTGGAGGACGAGATTCCCCTTTTTCAGTTCCTTTGTTTTTTGGTTGGTTTTGTCCGTTTTATTTTAGCTAACGGCAGTGTAAAGTACAGCAGAAGCTTGGATTTTTTTAGCGGTAGGACTGCATGTCGATGCGCAAGCACTTCACACATATACCTCTCCCCCCGAGTGCGCTCTGTCCGTTCCTTTAACATTTACTTCCAGAAACAGCTGAGCGTAACACCGCAGAACCAACGGGGTTAGCGTTCAACGGGAATAGCGTTAGATCGGAACAATCTCTCGATTGTTTGCTTTATTTTTGTTAGTTTGCGGGGTTTTTTGGAGGAAAATGAATATGGAAATGAAGGTCAGAGAAAGGGAATTTTATAGAAAGGGTAACTTTTCTTTTTTTTACATTCCATGGGAATTACCTTCACCCGCCCCTCGGGTTCAAAGGTCACCGCTTTTTTTTTTATGGAAAGAAGGACGAAAAAAATAATGAGGGAAGAGGTACCAAGCAAAGGACAATAGTAAACAAAGAGAGAGAGACTAAACTCAGTTCTCAGGGAAAATCACTTAAAGAAACAAAATGAAAAAAAAATGTAGTAGCATTAAGCATTTAAAAAATATTGTAAATACTGAAAGTGTCAATTCAAAAAATTGTAAAGTTATAATTATTTATGATCAGTACGTTATTATTTTGGCTTTGTGTTTTGTCTGTATCCTGAGGGGGACGGGGAGGGATTACTTGAATTTGTTTTATTTTTTATTTTTCTGTTGAATTCTGGCGGGAATGTGGCGATGTTTTTTGTATTGCGCAAAGGCTTCAATGCATTTCTCAGGTGCTTCTGTGTACATTTCTCCTGTGTTCTGTTTTCTCTACTATTATTATTATTAGTATTATTATTATAACTATTTACTGGTTAACTAACCGTTAACTACTATTATTTGTACCGTTTTGTTTTTTTGCAATTTCAGTTTTGGTAAAAAACAGAAAAATAGAAAAGTCAACATTTTTCTAAGGAGGGAACTTGTTATTTGTGGAGTTTACGGTTTGACTGAGGACGGTGTTTATTTGTGAACCATACAGAAAACCTTTTTACTATGCAGAAACACTCCAATATGGCCGTTGTCCCCCTTAAACACAAACACACACACACATCGACTGGAAAATGGGAAGGGACTAAAACATACAACCACTACTTAAAAAGATGGACACACAAGTCTCTGAAATAATGTGCTGTAGCTAGTTAGCTTAACGCTATAACCCTTCAACAATGGGGAGGGGTGGGGTTTGAAAGCTGTGGAAAAAGCCTTTTTGACCGATCAATGTACAAAGTTGTGGTTTTTGTTCAAATTCGTTTTATACAACATTATTATTACAATTATATTTTGTTTTCAATCAGGACTCAAGCCTCCAGTGTCTTCTCTAGCTCAATCGTGTCTTGCTCTGACATGGTAATGATAAAACAGAGGAAGAAGAGAGCATATTGAAAAGGCGAATAAGGAGAACATTGCATTGTGCAGAAGGAACAGTCAGAACATTCTCCTCCCTAACAGCCATCACAATCTGTTAAGTTTGGTTGTCGTCTGCTTGCGAGGCAAGCAAATGATTGTATTCCGTCGTCTTATATTCTTCCGCCTCATTTTTGATACATATATCCCCTCTTCACGTGCTCTCGCATTTAGCTCGTTAGCACGCTACCCCATTAATGCTGGTGCTAGCGTGTAAGGGTCAGCAGATGCTACGCGTTTATGCTATACAACATCATGCTATAGCATGCCAGCTCTCATGCTTGTTGCTAGGTTGGGGTGCTACTGGGCCCATGTATGTTCTTAAGCCGCGTTCATTATTTTTTATTTTAAAGTCCAGTTCCACTGCTTTTCTCCCCTTCCCCATAAATTCCACCTAAAGCGCAAAGGTCCAATTTTGGGTTTTACTGATTGATCTGCTTAATAAAGATCGAAGAATTATAAAAATATATATTATAACTCTTTTCACCGTTTTAATTCTTACCCAGTCCCTTCAAACAGCCATTACTGTATTTGACAGCCACCGATTCAAATATGGAATCACATAAAGGACTTCACCCCCTTCTCCCTACTGCCTTAAACTCTCTCTCTCTAGTCCACTTCTCAATCCTTCTCCCTTCCCTCCATCGCTCCGTGTATTACCATGTACCAGTTGTTTCGCTTTGGTTTCTAATTTAAGTTCTAATTCGTTTTTTAGGAAAAATTCATAAAACATGCGCTCGTTCACCAACTGTTCTCCATCTCTGTTCCAATACCCCATTTTTTCCGTTTGTATTTTGTCTTAACTTAAGGGAAAAGTTAAAAGTGTTTGTTGCCTCTTTGTGCTACTGATTATATAAAATAAGGTATTTCCAGTATTTGTTGCCACAAGTATGAAAGCTCACCATCAACGCGTTTGTTTTCTTTTTTTATTCCCAATTTTGTTCTTGAGCGACTCTTCTTGCGACTCCTTTGAGCAACACTGTCTATAAAGCGAGAATTTATTACTATTTATGTAACGCTACTACCATTTTATATTGATTTGTGTTGAAATCTCAGTGCTTTTCTATGAATAAAGTGTGAAACACGTAATATACTTTTGTATCTTCTTATTCTTAGTAGTAATGTCCTAAGAATGAAACAGGAAAATGCTCCTGGTGGGAAAGAGCGGAAAAGGTATTCCGACACGTTGTTCTGCTAGCCACAAAGATTTACTGCGGGAAATATTCCTTAAAACATAACTTATGATTCTCTACACTACTATTCCTCACAAACGTTGAATAATTCAAATCGCCTCTTAAAGAAATTGTCATTATTTCAATGTTGGAGCTGGCAGGCTGGCTTCATGATTAGTAGATGAATGCGCACAAAGCAGAGCTGGACGTGGATGGAAACCCTCACTAATCCCAGGTCCCTGATGACATATTTCATCATGCTGCCTCAGCACATCTCTATTCTCCTTAATTAGTGTATTAACAGAACTGTAGCCACACAGCAAGGAATGGACTGGTTGGTTGATTGTGTTTGTCTTTGTGTGTATCAGTGTTTGTGGTAAATGCGCTTATTCGTGTTATCTGACCAGATTGAAAAGTAAAAGCTCATGTTGCAAATTGTTACCTCCTACTTAAGTAAGTGTGTGTGTGTGTGTGTGTGTGTGTGTGTGTGTGTGTGTGTGGCTACGGTTGGACTGCATAAGTAGGCCCATAGACTCATATGATACCTTTTACAAGTATAAAGGAGAACACACACGCACAAATACACACTTAGGGGAATTGGCCTGCTCCCTATCCCAAAAAAAAATCGACACAGGCCATCTGTGATTTATATCCCATAAGATTCTCATTCTCTCTCTCTTGCTCTGTGTGTGTTTGTAGAGGCCGTCCCATGGTGCATTGCGTCTGTAGACAGAAACCATGACCTGTTGTTCGTGGTTGTGTTAATACGCTGTAACTGATTGGCCCCATGTGTGCAGGTTGTTGTATGTATGCACTTCTTCACTGTGCTATCCTCAAAGTACCAGCCCTCCCTTTGCTAAGAGTAAATAATGCCTGAATCCAGGATTTGATCCACGAGTGACAGGAACTGGGGTTGAAGAACACACGGCTAGACAAAGAGGAACATTAATTAGGGGTACATTAATTAACCATTAATTAATATTGTTCAATGTGGCAATAATCATTACATACCAGAAAATCAACAGTTAACTCATGGTCTAGTAATCATTTACTAATGGTGTTCATGTTGTTGTACGTTGCTATGGTTCCTTGTGTTCAAGCTGCCTGTAACTAGTCCGAGTGGTATTAATAAAGTTGTTTAGAATTTAAGTTAACAAAGATACTGGCATTGACTAAGGTTTTCATTTATACATTATTAAATAGTGGTAGGGTTATAGTCACAATATGTAAGATTTGTTAATTTACCCTAACCCAAATGCTATAAAATAATAACTAATTACTAAATGATCTGGTAATTAATGTGTTACCAGTTTGTGCTCCTCCACCACCTTTCTGCTCTCCTCACCTTGCAATTCTCTTTAGTGAGATGACCTGTGGTGTTCCACAAGGGTCATTCCTTGTCCCACTCCTTTTTCAACTCTTGTTCGCTGTAGACACTCACCAATGCATGGGCTATCATTCAACCCTATGCTGATGACACTCACCTGTACATTCAAACTGCCCTTAATCCCTCTGTGCCTCGTCACCTGCCCTGCACAGCAAGTGGCCACAGCAAGGATTTTGAGATCGTCAGCAGAGTCTCTCCTGGCAATAGATGCTGCACTTCATCAGCTAGTGATTGACGTCCCAAGTGTTTCAATATCTGGTAGATAGTGCGCACTCAATCAGCTGGGAATGGACGCTTGACTCCATAATCAAGGGTTGAATGTTACCCCACCAGTTACAACAGTCAGTTGGTGGAAGTGTGGTCCACCAACGTCAGCCCATGACGGATGATTTGCTACACACGATAGTGATTTAAGCGCCTTCAGTTTTGTTTTCGTTTTTGTGCCGACAAGTCATTGGACGATCATTCTCTGTCAGTGTGGATGGCTTTTAAACAAGTTCAAATGAACACGGTTGATACACTCATGTCACCCGTCACATTAACCGGCCAATGTAAACGGCTAACATCGACGGCCTGGGTCCATTTGGAAGTGATTTCCTTAAATCGTGAAATAGTCCTTATTTTCCAGAAATAGTGAAATGGTTACCGTATATAATGTTAAACATGGTGAAGTGTTGCAAGATTTCAGAAGAGGTCTTTATCGAATATCCCAACATTTGGGTTGTCGACTTGAAGCATTGGAAAAGCTTTAAACAGATCAACAACTTGATACAAATTAATAAATAGAAACAATTCCACACTCGGTTGGTGGTGAGGGAAGCATGGCATTCTGAAATGTGATGGAACAAGTAGCTATTCCAAAACAACATGGTATGTAACAGCTGCTGACATCTGTTAGCATGTTTTAAGCATGTTGCCTCCCCCCCAGGACCACTAGCATAATAATGGCCACCAATCACTGTCACCGAACAGAGAGACCATTTGTGTGTGTGTGTGTGTGTGTGTGTGTGTGTGCGTGCGTGCGTGCGTGTGTCTATTCATGCATGGAGTCATTGATAGATAATAGTGTGTGCAGATGTGTGAGAGAGAGTGAATGTGCATGCCTGTCTCTATTCCGGCATGCAGTCATTGTTAGATAATATCCTGTGCAGACGTGTGGGGGTGCTTGTGCGCATATTTGTGCAAATGTTTTGTGTGTGTGTGTGTGTGTGTGTGTTTGTTTGTGTGGTCTCTGATAAAGCGCTGATAGTGTCCATCTCTGTCAGATGATGTACAGCCTGCTCGCTCTGACCAGATTGGATTCTCAGGCCGGCTGATCGGCTACGAGATGAAACCTGGACACACACACACATGCACGCATGCACACAAACATAATCTCTCACACACGCATGCATGCACGCCGGCACGCACTCACTCACACACACACACACACACACACACACACACACACACACACACACACACACACACGCACACACTTAGAATTCTATACCCTGACAGGCACAAGGGCATCATGGGAAAAAAGATCTTCTATATCTCTTAAGAGTGTTTATTGTTCCCCTTACAAACACACGCACGCACGCATGCACGCACGCAGGCACACACACACACACACACACACACACCGTGGAGCCCTGTGCTCTGAAGCCCAGATGGGCTAGCCTCTTCACTCCTGCAGGGTAAATGTCTCCAATCAACCGCCATTGATTTCTGTCTCTCCGCTCTTAATTTCTTCTTCTGTTCGCCTTACCACAAAAGATTTACCCACAATGCACAGGTTCTCTCTGTCTCTCTTGCTCTCTTTCTCTCTTGTCTGTTATTTCGCTTGTTCCGTCGCTCTCTCTTTCTGAATTTCATCTTTCTGTGAGATTGTGTATTTGTGTGTGTTTGTGTTGTGTGTATTTGGGCATCTGTGCACCAAGGTTAGGGATCAAAATGCCATGACATGCTGTCAAAAATGTATTTTGTTGTTCTCCTGACCTTTCCTAATACCTTCCTGATATTTCAATATTTGTGTGTCTGATTACAAGCCCTCTAATCAGAGTGGTACAGTTGTGTCACAGCCCCTCCCAAAACTCTGGGCCTCCCTCCTCGATTGGTCCTCGTTCCCTAAAGCCACTGTTCATTGGACGACCCACATCCGATAGTACAGGAGGGCAGAGTAAGCCTAATCTTTAAAGGCTTGAATGTCATGCTTTTTCATCGGACATACGTGGGTTAAGAATTCCATGTTAGGTAGTGCTCAAATGCACTTTAATGATCGAACCTCGATGCCTCCACCAACATACCTTGGTGTATACAGTATTAGTTTTTTACATTGACATTTGGTCTTTTAGTAGACACTTTTGTCCAGAGTGACTTAAAGTGATCTCAGATATATGGTAGAGGTTAGGGCATCTCATGCAATGATGCTTACAGGTAGGCTTTAGACAGTGGGGAGCGAACTCAGTACCTTTGGTGTAATGTTACTAATAAAAAACGGCCTCAGAATAGCATTAGCAGACCTGACTCTCCATTTAAATCACAAACAATCACAAACACGATTGTGTCACGTGATGTTATGCTTTTTATCTTTGTGTTTGTGTGTGTCGAACCTTCCAACAAAAACAACAACATCAACAGGATTTACTGCAGTCTCCTAATCTTCTGCTGAGCTCGCTCGAACATCAAAACACCATTCGGGATTAACCGATTTTTTGCCCCATAATTTGTGTGGGATCTCCTTTTGAAGGAAGTAATAGCGCAATGGTTTTATTTTAATCCAAATTCTCTCTTGTATCATGGAAGTAGTTTTCACATTGAATTTTCCTAATGTGTCCGTTGACATAGTAACAAGGTCTTGGCCCTGGTTGGATGTTGCCCGAGAAGCGGGAAAATTTATTCACTAATCCAGCATCCCATTTGTAGTAAATGTCCAAGCAACCCTTCTCCCACAATTCAAATGGAGAATAGGCCTATTGGTGCAGTAAAGTCTACTTTATTCTTGTCAATATTTTGCACAATGTTACCTTTTGTGCTCAACTTAACTGCACACTTCTGCCTTTGTTGAATTTATTAAATTTTTTGAATTTAATATTAATTTTAATACATGCACGCCATCCCTGGTCCAACATAATTAACTATCCTTAGAGCACACACACACACACACACACACACACACACACACACACACACACAAATTCTATGATGAAAAAAAAGCAAAGTTGCTTTAAAATGCAATCAATCTCTTTGATTTATTTTTTAAATTTTTTAAATTGGCTCAATGAACAGGGCTTTAACATGTTTTTTTTTAGTAATATTCCTCTGGATTTATAGTGCAGCATAACACCTCCCACCCCATTCTTATCAACTCATTCACACACACAAACACAAACACACGCACGCAACAACAACGTAATACGAATCATAAACCATGTTCTTATCATTTGGACAGAGACTTCAAAACACAATTTCTTTCCCAGCTCTTGGTCAAATTGGCCAACTGTTTATCTGAAAAACAATGAGGACCAAAACAATGGTGTCTTTAAGCAGTAAAACCAGCCAGATGTTAAATAATTAGTGCTCACATAGGCCGCACCCCCCCCCCAACTAATCTTCAAACTAAACCCTTCTTATGGATTATCAGTTAACTAAATTGTCCTTAAAGAAACCCTGTGATACTCTCTGTGACACAGGGCTGGACATTGTGTGTTGTAACAGGAGGACGCTGTTGGTTACCCATGGGTTACATGCTCCGCATCTTCGCTGCGTTCCTTCTGGCTTGTCGGCCATTGTGAGCGGCGGCCTCCTCTCTGAATGCCGTCTTTGTTCTTTGGTTGAAAAAGAGAACATTGGTGGCCGACCAAAGGCTGAGACGAACCAAAGAAAGACGCACTCAGGTGTTCTGAATCAGTGTATTTTATTTTATTAGAGCTGGGTCACAGGGTGTGAGTTTCCCGTCCGTGGAACAACAGGCTGGACTACAATCCCGGGGTCCATGATCTGTTTGACCTTTTATCTGAACAATACGAAAAAAAAACGATCTAAGCCATAGCCTCAAATTATTGCAAGTATATCACATGTTAGTCGCATTTGGTGTTTTTTACTGATACAATACACGCCCTGCGGTATAAACATCACAGCTACAGCTCCAATCCTTCCGCTCCCTTTGCAGTAGCGACACACACGCTTCCTCCAGGAGACCCGCAGTCGTGACGTCCACATGTGATCATCACATCCAACGCCATCACTGCTGCTCGTTCATCTGCCGCGAGTGCTTGTGCACGGCCTCCACGAAGGCGGCCACGCTCTCGGGGTCCATGTCCGGGTACATGCCGTGGCCCAGGTTGGCGATGTACCGCTGGGTCCCGAAGCCCTCCAGCATCGTCTTGACGATCTCAGAGATACGCTCCTGGAGGTGTGGTGGGGAGGCGGTAACACATTCAGAATAACGATAATCACAACCGATAGGGGGGCAGTGGTAGAGTAGTCAGCGTGGTTAAGGTGTTCGAATCCCAGCCCGGTAGGTTCTGGGTTCGTTGAGCAATGTCCAGTCAACCCGTTAACTGCACCCTTGCCGTGACCTAGCTGCTACCTGCTCATTATAAGCTGTATCTTTAAATTCACTGTAAGGGATAAAAAAAATATGCTAAATGATCAAAACAGTAAATCGTAAATAATGTCATGCCGGTTAAGTTAACTATCATTGCACTAAACCAACAACAAACAAGTATTCCTGTGCTGTAAACTATAATCCTGTGTCTAAATTATAGTGTGTATATCTTGGGATTGTCAATTGTGTTGTAACAGCAGGTCTATTTTGGGGTCTTTCATTGTTAGAGAGTTATCTCTTGTGTTTACCTTGGGAGCATAGAGCGCACAGGGATCCATGTTGCCCTGTAGGCTAACCTTTCCTCCGGTCTGCTCGCTGAAAACACAAGGACCACTGACAGTTGGTGGTGAAACTGGAATGTGTGCTTCAAGGATAAGCCGAATGGGAACAATGCTAGCTGTGCATTACGAGGTTAGCAGGGAGGGTTAGTATTGACAAGTTTGAGCAAAACGGTCTCGTTACTAAACGTGTGTTCGCTTTTTTTTCTCACATGTTTGTTCACAATCTTGTAAAAAAAGTTGAATTGTTCAATTGTCAGTTTCAGACACTGATAAGTATGTTTGTGTATTCATTGTAATCATGTGCACAAATTACAAGATAGGAAGACGCTTTTAGCAAGCAAGGATAAGCAAGTCGTGTGTAGATATGATAATGAGTCATAACTACACACACAATATATGGAGACAGTTGGGCATTATTGCTGATTGACTTCCAGTGTATGTGTGCATTTGTTACCGTGCCAACCGCGGGTCAATGGTCCAGTCCAGACTAACGACCTCATAGTAGGACTGAGACAAGTCCTCCAGGCCGTAGTGAGCATCTTTAGCAAACACAATCTGAGACACACGCAAACGTTATAAGGGCAACAAAAGTCATCTTTAGTAAAATGGCTCCCTCTGCTGGTGGACAGCTAGCATTACAACAGTATCCTACACGAACATGTGTTCATGAATTTAGCAGGTACTTTTATTCAATACAACATACCGTGTGAGGGACAACGCCCTGTGGGCTATGAGTGAGTTGGTCTCACCATGGGTACATCCTGCCCCGTCTCCTTCAGCTGGTCCTTCACCCTGCGGGCGATGTCCCTCAGGTAGGGCAGGCAGAAAGCCTTGAACTCCACGGGCCCCAGGATCCCAGCGTGGCTCTCAAACACCTGCAGGGCCTGGTGCGTGAGGAGAAATGGTAGGGTTCACGCATCTTGCTCAAGGAGGCCTACAGGTTCTGAGGTTCATTACTTACGTTTCCATAACTCTACTACTGACTAACCTACTGCTGATCAATCTCGTTTTACACTAGGCTGTTACTGCTCGCAGCGTGAGCCTGTACCCAATTGCAATACAGAGATTATAGATATTTAAAAAATAAGGATGTTTTTCGTATTTCACACGCTTGATTTTTCCCCCCTTGATAAACAAGAATACACTTGAATTTCAAGTGTAATCTTGTTGGACTCACCTGTGCGCCCGCGGCCACCTGGCACAGCAGGTAGTCCACGACGACGTCGGTGAGCCTCTTGAGCAGCATGTGGCTGACCTCTGGGTAGCGGTAGAGCCAGCTCTTGACCTTGGAGAAGGTCTTTGAGCCCGAGCCTTCGATCATGTAGGACATCAGGGTCCACTGGAGAGAGGGGGGAGAGAGGTGAGAGGCAATGGCAGAGAAAGAGCAGGAGAGAGCGATTAGGATAAAAGAGTTTGGCTCCTGCATGGTCAGTACAAGATGCATTATGGCAGCCGAGCCATCTGGTCTTAAAACCTATCGGACCATTTTTAATAAGCTTCCTGTAATTCAGGGATTCATGAGTTCCTCTGTCTGTCTGTCTGTCTCTCAGGCGAGTCTCACCGGTGCTCCAGTGAATCCGATGAGCGGCACCTTCCCCTGGATCTTGTGTCGGGTCAGGGTGATGGCCTTGAAGACGTAGTCCAGCTCCTTCTGGACGTCCACCTTGGTCTTCAGCCGCTGGAGGTCCTCTGGGTCTTTCAGGGGGTCCGGGAAGGTGGGGCCCTTCCCGGGCACCATCTGCACCTCCATCCCCATGGCCTGGTGGAGCAGCGCGGATGGAGGGAAAATAAACAAACAGGAGCAAACAGAACGGTAAACAAAAGGAAACCAAAAGTATGTACAACACATGTACAAACCTATTTCTATAATATTTGACATTTCTGCTGATGAAATAAATCTATATCTAGGATATACTTTAGCCTTGAAAAGGAAGATATTGAATGCAAAAATAGTGCGGCAATTTGAAGAAATGAAGGGACTCCAAGACAGAACCCTGACTGACACCAGATTCAATCTTTAACCACACATAACAATGAGAAAGCACTTTTATGAAAACACATTGTACTGACTGTAACAAATGGATGTTTTAGTATTTACATCACCTGCGGTACAACCAGGATGTCTGAGAAGATGATGGACGCATCAAAGTCAAAACGTCTTAGAGGCTGCATTAAGAAAGAAAACACTCCAGTAAGAACTAAGTATGACGTACAAAGCAACATCGAGAATTAATTATGAAGTACGAACTTACAGTAAGAATTGAGTACTAAGTATGACGCCACAGTAAGAATTTAGAACGAAATACCAATCCACAATAATAAATTAAGTAATTAAATATGATTCCACAGAGCCATGGATGTTCATGAAGGAAGGTAAATATTATGATGAGAGGATTTCAATGTATTGAACGATTGAATGAAAAAGTTGTTTTGGGTAAAGGGATTTCTAAATTAAAAATAATAAACATTATTCTTATATAATCATATGTAAAGAAAGACTAGAGAAATGGCGGTGGAACCTGAAGAGTGAGTTCACAGCAGGCCTCTGGTGAGCGGCACGTATCGAAGAAGTCCTTCCCTGCCCGGAACTCCCGGAACTCTACACATGCACACACGTAAAAATACATACATAAACACATGTGGGAGTATCACGCTATGATGTGGGAAATCTTTTACATGAATTGCTACTATTTTTTGCAGACTGGCTGATCTCTGTTGTGACTGCATTGCTTCAATACTCACTTTTCCACAACTCTTACTATTGACTTCCGTGAGCTTGATTTAAATGTATGGGCCACAGTTTGTCTGTCTGTGTGTTATGGGAGAATTTTACTATACCCTTTATAATGATTATAAAATCAACATCTTGCCTGGTTTGCTATATTAATGATATAAGCGTGGAAAAACAAGAGTCTTAAGAGACTCTTGCCTCTTAGTAAGGTCATCCGATGTCAAAGTGCCACAAGAATGTTCTAATGTTCATGCGTGGGGACTAAAATGACACAAGGCCGTTTCACCCAGAGAGATTCAGATAGACACAGCATCTCTACGGTTTGTTCAGGGACAGATTACACTCCTGTCTGTCTGTCTGTCTGCCTGTGTGTTTCTGTATCTGGCAGGTAGCTGTCTGTCTGTCTGTCTGCCTGTCTGTTTCTGTATCTGGCAGGTGGCTGTCTGTCTGTCTGCCTGTGTGTTTCTGTATCTGGCAGGTAGCTGTCTGTCTGTCTTTACCTGGCAGGTAGCGGCCAGCCTGTCTGTTTGTCTGTTTCTCTGTGTGTCTGTACCTGGAAGGTAGCGGCCAGCCTGTCTCATGCACCACACAGGGACATGCTGGGTCTGTTCTCCCCGTGCTGCCCGCAGGAACGTGTCGTTCTTCAGCTGCGGGAAGTCTTTGGGTCTGGAAGAGGAACAGAGCCATGCGATGCAGCATATTGATCAGCCACTAGAACTGGAGTAGCTGGGAACCCAGGAGCATACAACAGCACCAAGGTATACGCTGCCCTCATATGTTAAAGAACTTGAAGGACATTTTTAAATAAGCTACAGATGGCGACACTTTTCGGTTGCTTGAGTTTTTTTGATATGTGTAAAAGTTCAAATTATCAAAAATATCTATAATTTAACGATTTGTATTTTAAGATGTTCAAATATGATACACCCTTCTCTTATCTAATTACTGCCTTATTTTTCTTTCCCGCCCATCATTGTTAGCAACGCACGAACTGAAGAGGAAAGATAGCCCTCCCTCTCTTATCTCTTACTGGCAGCGCTTCAACCGTTGAGTAACCCAGAAACACGCAGCAGGAGAAACATGTTTCATCGCATTTTTCCTGCCATTTCAACTACAGTTACATTAAAGGCCCCCAACAGCATGGAAGTCATGCATGATTTCGATCATATAGGCCTTACTTAGCGCATTTTATTAGTTCAACCATGAGCAATAAACTCAACAATAATGTGTTGCAATGCATATTTGATTCATTATTATCCTATCGATATGTGACGAACAACATATTGCCACCCATCACGGCTGCAGTGATTGGGCCAGGTTAATTGATGGGAACACCTGGCCAGGTGTTTCGACGTTTACATACCGAGGGGCGAAGATAAGCAGGGAATCTCCCTATATGAAGTTACATATGGAGCAAAATATTGACACGGACGTGCTTTAAGGTGGATTAAATCGTTTGATCGTAACATCCCTCCCATGACGCGCTACGAAGCAGGAAAGAAAAAGGTAAAACATGAAGTTGGAATGCGGTCGACCTTTAAATGGGATCCCTATGTAGCCCAGTACAGTAGTGGGCTTGGTCACCGACGGAGCTATGGGAACCAGTACCTTAGTGTGCTGGCTCACCCATGGAGCTATGAGAACCAGTACCCTGGTGTGCTGGGTCACCAATGGTGATATGACAACCAGTACCATGCTTACAAAAAGCAGAGATGCTAAAACACCTGCAGAAGTTGAGAACAAGTAGTCTATCTAATTCGAATTAAACGTCTAACCGAAGTGAATACTTTTGAGTCCAGAGAACGATCACGGTTACGTGTTTTTATAATGTCCTCATACTGTGCTCCTCAGTCTCTTTATCCTGTTGAAACAGTATGAAATAACATGCGTGGCTCAGCGGTAAACATACTCACAGAATAAGCTCGTCCTTGCTCATGGTGAAAAAGATAAGTTAACAGAACGGACTAGGTTCAGAGACGACGTCTTCTTGCTCGGGATGTCGCTCGCAGCCTGCTGTCATTCAGACTCAGTTACAAAACACTCGAGTCGTTACTACATCACTGCGCTACAGGCCGCGGCCATGTTGGCAAAAGTCATGTGACATGTGGTGGAAGCGCGGAATGGATTTCAAAATAAAATATTGTCTAAAGAAGTTAAAGCGCGATGATTTTCAATAGTTTCAGAACGGTCAATTAAACTAAAATTAAGCCATGTGTAAGGGCATAAATAAAGATAAACGGCACATTCAGTTTAAAAGGGCAGTGTAGTGTCTATGTTTTCCAACGTTTAACCTACATGTTCTGGTTTACGAGAAGCAATGCCCATAAATAGGCCCCTTAGCTATATGCCAAACCCAACCTGTCCGTTATGACATAAAACAGAATCAATTGCAAGTTTCTTTGGATACATAAACAGTTATATATGTTTTGTAGTTATATAGGCTCTAAATACTATATGGTAACAAAAAAATACAAGCTTAATCACAAATACCGCCGTATATTTATTTATATGTACATAGTAGTTCAATGTAACGCATCATAAAAACGATACCTGTATTTCATGTTCTGTCACAACGATTTCCTGATTAGTAAACACTTTTCCTTTTGTACTAAAAAAAATTAAGGAAACATAATTGGCATTAATTAATCAAACTGATACAAAATAATTCAAACTGATAAAATCTAATAGCAAAAACAATATTTAACAATCTCCATGCAACACTATATATATACTTCAATATGAAGTGATCATAACAGGAGCCCAACCACGTTTTAACTACAGCACATGAAAACAAGATTTCTTTACCATTTACTCTCTTAAATAATCCTATTTTAGCTGAAATAATTATTGCAATGCAGTATATAACAGTATATATATATATATATATGTGTGTGTGTATGTATGTATGTATGTATGTATGTATATATATGTATGTATGTATGTATGTATGTATGTATGTATGTATGTATGTATGTATGTATGTATATATATAGAACACCATGTAAAGTATCCCCACTTATATTTTCTAAAGTATTTTTCGTGTTCCACCAACGGTGTCAACTTTGCACTGTTAATCAATCTGTCTCTATCCTGACATTAAAGAATCTGACATTTTTATCCTGACCACCTATCGAGTTCTATCCTGTTTCTAGTGCTACAATTATTGGCTGTGTATTCACTCACTCACTTTCACTCTAATTTCAAAATAGCTTTATTGGCGATATGAATTGCCAAAGCAGTTTAAAAACTCTATCTCTCATCCTATTCCCACCCCAGACTCTCACTCCCCTTTTCTTTCTTTCTGTCACTCTCTTCCTTTCGCTCTCTGTCTTTCTTTGGCTCTCTCCGTCTCCCTGCCGCCCCCTAAGGCTGATGTTGGTACTGCGCCTCAGTGGCGGTGTAGAAGTCATCCAGAACACTCTGCATGTAGTCAAAGGTGGGCCGGTCGTCGGGCTTGTTCTTCCAGCATGACATCATGATGTCGTAGAGTTCGGTGGGGCAGTCTGCAGGCTGGGGCATCCGGTAGCCACGCTGTATAGACGACATCACCTCGCTCTTGTTCATGCCTTTTTTGAAAGGATATAAGAAGAAAAAATATCAAAATTGTACTTGAAATTGGGATGCATTAGTTAATGTTAAAATCAAGGAAGACTACACATAGACATAGTTTGAATCTTTCTTTTTATCGCCACCTATTACTACTTCTTAATATTGTCTCTACACCCAGCAGAACTATTAGGGCTTATCTTCATTTTAAAAACTAAACACTGTGTACTTTGGAAAATGTGGGATTCTGGTAGTTGTGGTTTTATAGGATTTTGGGAGATGTAACGTGATACAGACCTGGATAGGGGATCTTTCCTAAGGTGATGATCTCGTACAGCAGCACTCCGAAGGACCACATGTCTGACTTGATGGTAAAGCAGCCGTAGTTGATGGCTTCCGGAGCGGTCCACTTGATGGGAAACTTAGCCCCTGTAACACACACACACACACACACACACACACACACACACACACACACACACACACACACACACACACACACACACACACACACACACACACACACACACACACAGGATTGCGGTGCAAACATAATTAAAAATAATGTTTTGAGGAAGCAAATGTTACACAACTTTAATTTTATGCAGCGTCAGTCTCAGGGAAATAACATTGCTAAAAAGAGACTGGCATACATCATCATGGAACACTCTCACCCCACCCTACCTTCTCTGGCAGTGTACTGGTCGTCCTCGATGACCCGGGCCAGGCCGAAGTCGGCGATCTTGCAGAGCAGACCGTCGGAGACCAGGACGTTGGCCGCTCTCAGGTCTCGGTGGATGTAGTTCATCTTCTCGATGTACGCCATGCCCTCTGCGATCTTCAACCCGTAACACACACGTCAGTCTCAAAGGGCTTCGCAGGCCCTTTGACACACGGCAGCCAACTAGTGGGTCACTTCTATTGACCCAAAACCCCACCCAAATTGTTTGGGGTGATAAAACGATGAAAGTGAAGCATACCTACCTCTCTCATCTTACTCACAGAGAACACAGGAAAAAACATGTTCAGAGGTTATGCAAGTAAGAGGAGACCAGAGACTGAAGTTGATCGTTTTTATGTTCAGTGTCTGATTCATGAAGTTGATGCATTTCAGCTGAAAACAGGAGTGTTCCCTGTCCGTTGTCCAAAGTTGACTGTGTTTTTCAAGCCCTGAGATGTATATTAATACACTTTTTGAAACCTAAGGTATTCGATAGGTGTGGTCTGGCTCCATCCCTCAGTGATATGTTCAGGTTATTTGATGTTTTTAAATCCTGTTGTCCATCACGTTAACGTCATATGTACCAGATAAAGTTGATATTTAAAACATCACAACACATTTAAAACATCTTGAGATAATCATGATCGATTCTAAGAAAGAATATTGGGGTCTTCATTTGATCAAGAATTGTGAAGCTCTAATGTGACGTCTATTTTATTCAAATCAAAAACGTATTCTCAATGCGTTGCCCCAATGTGTTAGTGTGGTGATAGCAGGTGTACTGTGTAGAGGTGGCAGGTGACATAGAGGTATGTTTCAGCGCTATTATTTTTGGTTTGTTCTCCACAAATAATTGTGTGCTTTAAATATGTGCTTTAAATATTCAAAAAACGTTTGTTAATTTTGGCACATTCAATCTACAGCAATCAAAACAATATTTTGGTTATTTACCTTTACTGTGTTTTAACATAGATTCAGTGGGAAGAAAATTGCTTGCTACATACATGCTTCAGTTGGGAATTAAACCCGGGTCTCACAGATGGTAGGTAGAAATGATATTCTACCTCTCACCCTACAATGATTGCTAACCTTGCATTGGCATATGACTCAGTGGTCATGAAAATGTTTTCAGATTTAGTGTTTTGAAGATGCATTCACCTCATGAATCAGGACAAACTACTCTCCACTGCATGAAAATACACATGGCACTTTGAATTTTAGTAACAGGGATTCTTGTCCTGTATTACTTGGTATCGGATCGAAACAAACTTATATAATGAATATGCATGAGGACATTTTTTAAATCGGATAAAAAAATACATTAGCACGCCTACGATTTAATGAATGTACTGCCATGAAAAAATGTGTCTTCTTATTTGCCATGAGAAAATCACTAGACGATATGATCAAATGATGACGTCCTCTATTGACTCTTATTCACCTTTACACTGTCCAAGCTCAATTGAGCCATTAGTTGTTTGCACACATATTCTGCCTAGTGGCGTATCTTTTCGTTAGAGCGTCTTTGTTGCTTTCCATCCCGTAACATTCTTTATTGGCGACCTATTTGTGAAAATTGTGACCTTGGTTTATAAGATAAAGTCAAGTGACTTGTGAACACAGCCAGACAGCCGTCTCGCTGGTGTTAGTGGTTTTAGGGTGTGAACCTTTGATGACGAAGTATAAACCAATGTGGGACACGTTTGGTTCCTGCTAGTGACGTAGATAGGGGAACTTCGGAAATCACAGTTCCAAAATAAATCATTTTCAATTTAAGGGAAACGTTGTTCCTTTGTTTTTCTCTACCATGTTCAGTAGGATAAATAAGTCACTTAACTGTTTCCCAACAATGCGGGAAAACCCAAACAAGTGATGTAATTTATTTATTTTATTTTTATGGGAATTATAAAATGGATAGTTCTGGTCCTTAGTTCTAATAGCTCGAAGCCGTTGTAAAATAGCCTACTCTACAGACACACACCTGTGACTGAATTACAATTCATTATTAGTGTTGATGCACCACCAATCTCAAAGTATACTAGCCTTTGTTGCTTGGCAACATTTTGTGTCTTGAGGTACTACATTGATTGACGGATAAATTATGATTTCTTTACCAATTGTATGTTGCTGTGTGTAATACTTGGTCCTGATTGGTCCAAAACGTACCAAGGTTGGCATTATTTTTCATTAAAATCATTAAAACATTAAAAACCAGGGTGATAGATTAAAGATGAAAGTAACTACTATCTGTGCATTGGAGGTTACTGTGGTATATATCCCCCCCCCCCCCCTAACCGTGTG
Organism: Pollachius pollachius; assembly: GCF_949987615.1. Lineage (NCBI taxonomy): Eukaryota > Metazoa > Chordata > Actinopteri > Gadiformes > Gadidae > Pollachius > Pollachius pollachius. The sequence goes on along the minus strand of NC_136947.1, from coordinate 12,887,017 downwards.
GTAAATTATTTTGCAACAGTGGGACACCCCGTGGTTATTCTCATGTAGGCCTGTTGGAGGGTGAGTGTGGAAATCACCTGTGCTGAGAAGTCGATGAGTTTGGGAAGTTGCAGTTGAGCTCCTGCGCTGCTCTTCAGGAAGTCAAGGAGACTGCCTGATGAAGAGAGACGATGGAAAGAGGGAAAATTAATACAAAGGTTTTTGGCCTATTCTACCCCATTCTTTAACTAACTTAGTTTGTGTTTAAATTATTGTGCAAATGGGAATGTACAGTTCTCTTATCAGCTGCTATCAGGTTTTAGAGTAGACTGTGTACTCAGACCACTGACCATTTTAGCAGAGTGTTAACCACCAATCACACCGATTTGACGGATGATTGTAAGTCAACAGCTGTGTGTGTGAAAGCGGGTTTGTGTGGGTGTGCGTGTGCACTTGTGTGAAAGCACACACTGCTTTTTGACTGTGTGTGTTTGCAGTTGCGTGTGTGCGCTTGTGGGCAAAGCACTCGTGCATGTGCGAGTATGTGAAAAGCACACACTGTACGTGACTGAGTGCAACTGTGCGCGTGGGTGTGTGTGTTCCCCTATCTCTCCCATATATTTTCATATCCTGTCCGTTCCTTCGGCCTGCTCACCGTTGGCCATGTACTCAGTGATGATGTAGATGGGCGGGGTCTTGGTGACCACGGCGTGCAGCCGCACCAGCCGGTCGTGCTGCAGGGTCTTCATCATGTTGGCCTCGTCCATGAAGGCCTCCGGCGACATGGTCCCCGGCTTCAAGGTCTTCACCGCCACCTTGGTCACGTTGTTGTAGTAGGCTGGAGGGGGGGAGGGGTGGAGGGGTGGTGGGTTAGATGGATGAGGGATGAGGGTTGGATGAATGGATGGATGGATGAATCAGCATCAGCCTATTGGATGTAAAAGGAGGATGGTTGGACGGATGGGTGAGTGGGTAGATGAAAGGGCGGTTGGACAATTGGTTGAGGGAGAGGTTGAAGGGATGGGTGGGTTGGTGGGTGGTTGGGTGTGTGGATGGATTGATAAATGGATATAAGAATTGCCAGCTGAATGGATTAGCAGAGGAACTTTGGGGCGGAATAGTTGTTAGATGAATGGATGAATGCACGATTGGGTGCATGATGGCTAAACGGGGGGGGGGGGGGTTGTTAGGTGGATTGCGAGAGTGGGTGTTTGAATGGCTGGACAATTTGAGTGGATGGATGAGTGGGCGTTTGGGCAGATGAATGGATGGCTTAAGTAGATTTTAATGGCGGCAGTCGTAGCAGGACAGCTCAAGGAGGAGCAGGCCTTGGGCTAGCCAGGCAGAACAGAACAGCAGGAAGTAAAAATGTGTTTGTTGTTTAAGCTTGAGAGGACACAAAACCAAAACCAACTCTCATTCACATCTCTGGGGATGAGCTGCCTCTAAGAAACCCACCTTATGATAATAGTGGCTCATGGTGAACCGCGATGTGGCGAATGTATTAATTATCACAGGACCTTTTCGGCTAATCACTGAACTCACAGTAGAAGCATTTAAACAATAGACATTGTGTTTTTGTTTCATGTACTATCTACAGTATCACTGCTGTACATTTAAAACAACACAGAGATAGCTGTCAATGATGTGAGATATGGAGAGAGGTTGCATGAGGAAGAACAGAACACAAAGCAAACAGAGATTAGAGGTTGCCGATGGCAACTGTTTGGCATCGAGCCTATTATATGAGGATACAGGTCTTCTCATTGGTAAGTCCTAACAAGGTGTGTGTGTGTGTGTGTGGTCGTGTGTGGGTGTGTGTGTGTGTGTGTGTGTGTGTGTGTTTATTTGTGTCCATATGTGTCTTTGCTTGTCTGCTGTCATGTTTGTGTGTGCGTGTGGATTGTGTGTTGAGTGTGCTTGAGTTACTACTGGTAACTCAGAATGCAAATCTCATGGTCACATTTGTCACATTTCCTCTCCATCAAAACAAGGGAAGCCTGTGACCTGACTCCAGCCGCACACGCTTCCACGTTAAACACACACAATACACTGTGTTACGTTCACAGCACATGTATTTCCCTCCGTCTCCGAGTGTTGTGGATGCACTGTTTGTGGTTTTCATTTGTTATGTCCTTTTTGTGTTTCCATTCTGCCACTGCAGTCACTTAAGTCAGACGATATAATAACACAGCAGGACATTCCTCATAAGTGCCTCCTCACTACATATGTCATGGGTTCAGATTCTTTCCAAGACTGTGGTTTTCAAGCCCTGAGATGTATATTAATACACTTTTTGAAACCTAAGGTGATCGATAGGTGTGGTCTGGCTCCCTCCCTCAGTGATATGTTCAGGTTATTGGATGTTTTTAAATCCTGTTGTCCATCACGTTAACGTCATATGTACCAGATGAAGTAATATATGCATACGATATCACAACACAAAGGTATGTGACATCGTTGTACGACGTGTGTGCTTGCTTCCTCACCCATCCAGACTTCTCCAAACTGCCCAGCTCCCAGCTTCTTCACCATCTTGATGGAGGTCTTGGAGATCTCCCAGGCGTCCTTGTCCCACGGCTTCTGGGCTCGGGGCTTCTTGCAGGGATGCAGCGGACGCCCGCACAGCCCCTCCGGTTGTTCTGGGGGAAGCAGCGGAGAGGAGGTGAGGACCTGCACACGCACGCACGCACCCATGCAACCACACACGCACACAACAACGCAACCACGCACGCACGCACGCACGCAACCATGCCCGCAACCATGGAAACACACAAGCACGCAACCACGCACACACCCATGGATGCATGCATGCACACATGCGCGCACAATTCTTTTTTCTGTCTATAAATGTCAACAAATAAATAATCATGATTATGATAAATAATGCCAAATGCACATCACAAGTTCCAAGAGCGTTAAGGGAAGTTGTGAATGCGCTTGCTTTCTCTGACAAGCAGCCATGAAAAACATCCAAAGTAGCCATAAAGAAAACAGTAAAAAAAAAAAAAAGGATCCGTGAAACAAATTATTTGAATGTTAATTTGTAAGCAAATTATGTAAGCAAATCATTGGTAATTGTACTCAATTGAAAAAGCAAAATTGTCTTAATTTGATGATCTGAATTTCGTACAGACTAATCGTTCGCAGCCTTAAAGCCTCACTGCCAATGTCTTATTTAGAAGGCAATCACACTTTCGACTTAGGTTGGCAAATTTTTGCTTATAATCCTTTGGTTGCCAGTTCGAAAACTCTGCTGCGCTGGTGTGATGTCAGAAAAATGGTGATAGGCAGGTTGATGCTTACACGCACACAAGACATCTAAATGATTACTCCAAACACACGTGTATGGAAGCACACGCATGTCACCTGGGTTATAGACAAGGTGATATACAGATATAATGTGTATTTGAGTACACACAAATAAAAATATGTAGGAGAAATGTGCATGTAGAAGGTTAAACAAGGTGGGTTGAAAATGTATGTGTGTAATGTGTGTGTGTGTATATATGTATGTGTGTGTGTGTGTGTGTGTGTGTGTGTGTATACATACATACATACATACATACATACATACATACATACATACATACATACATATACATAACCTTCTACCCACCCTCGTAATATCGGACCATGCTGCCGATGTCGGGGAAGGTGATCTTGGGTGAGATGTAGCAGCCACCGTTGTCCAGCGCTCTTATTTTGAAGTGCTTTACTATGTCACTACCCTGGGGGTCGACATCCCTGACGGAGAGTGAGTAACTTCCTGTTTCAGAGAAAGAGAGTTAAAAACACACATGCTGGCATGCACACAAACATGCACACATGCACGCATGCACAAACGCACATACACACAGTGTTTTGGTCTTTAGTGAAATATTGCTACTGCCAACAAAGGTTAACATTCTCTCTCTATCTCACGCTCTCTCTCTTGCCCTCTCCGTCTGCATATCTGTCTGTCTCTCTCTCCCGCCCTCTGTCGCTATCTCTTTCTTCCTCCCTATCTGTCCCTCCCTCCCTTCTATCTCTCTTAAATGTGATTGCTATCACCCCACCTTTTACGGTACTCTCCCGGATGAGATACGAGCCCGGTCGGTTGGCAGGACTCAGCAGCTGTCTCTCTGCGTCCTTTCGATTGATGTCCTTGAAGAACCACCTGTAGGAGACCATCATCAGCACAATTCAGTTCCATCAGCACCCTGTTCACTACCATCATCACCCTTTTCACTACCATCAGCAGCCTGTTCACCAGCAGCCTGTTCACTACCATCAACACCCTATTGACTACCATCAGCAGCCTGTTCACCAGCAGCCTGTTCACTACCATCAACACCCTATTGACTACCATCAGCAGCCTGTTCACCAGCAGCCTGTTCACTACCATCATCACCCTTTTCACTACCATCAGCAGCCTGTTCACCAGCGGCCTGTTCACTACCATCAACACCCTATTGACTACCATCAGCAGCCTGTTCACCAGCAGCCTGTTCACTACCATCAACACCCTATTGACTACCATCACCAGCCTGTTCACTACCACCAACACCGCACCAGGCGCGTGCCGTCCATATGGGCAGTTGGGGCCAGGCCCGCCGACAGGGGGGGACAAACGGGTACGTTGTCCCGGGCCCTGGACTGGCCCTGGAATGGGGGGGGCCCATAACTGGACCCCCATGAAGTTGGGATTAATTATTGTATGTATACTTCAAAATGTGTTGATTTAGAGAAGAAAAGTGCTTTATTTGCATTCAATTAATGACTCCTAGATTGTTTGCCTTCATTGCCCTTGGAAAAACGGCCAATAACCCCCTATCACCCCTATGCCAAAATGGTTTGGTCTTTGGAGAAGAAAAAAGACGACATCATTCCATTAGTGGTCAGTGCGCGAGTTGATTCAACATGCACAAGTCAGGAGCCCTGAAAAAAAAGAAAGGCGAAAAAGAGGGGAAGAAGCCGAAAGCCTGAGGGGATCTCTTTATAAATATTTCAGAAAAGACTCAGGTGATGCTGCAGGTACCAGTAAAGGCAGCTGTGCAGCACAGCCAGGTAAGACACGGCCAACTTTTTCCAGCCCCGTCGTCAAGTAACACAGGCACAGGCGGCGTGTCAAACATATTAGCGCAGCACCACATGAGCAAGTCACACGGAGATCAATATCAGACAGACAGGGGGCATTGAATAATTTGATAACCACAAAGGCTTTATTACACTGTGTTTCATACGCCTATATCTAATTGAATCTTAGAATATGCACATTACCCCGCAAATAGGCCCATGTCCAAATCAAATGTTTCAGGCAGGCACGCGCTGCGCACTCCAATCAGGCTGAATTGATTTGAGAATCATTCCCAGTCAGCTGAATTACAGCCAGTGTAACGCGGCTCATGGTTTAAAATAAGCCAGTGGCATGGCAACATATGAAATTGCCATTTAGATAGAGTTGGATGTAACGAATGGGTTATAAACGTGACGTTTTGGGGTAGCCTGTAACTTAGTTTCTGATTGCCGTTAACTTGAAACTCGCCAGATGAATGGGCTCCGCCTTGTTCCCCAAACATTCTCTGGAAGTTCAGCGGACATAAACGCGGGTCTGGCGATAAATAAAAGTACCCTTGACATGATTCCCCTTGGTCAAGTGAAAGATGGTCGATGAAATGTGCAGTTAATGAGCTCTAAGTGAATACAATAGCGTGAGTTTTATTGTGGTATGATTCTGAAAGCCATAACTTCACTCAGTCCATATCCATAGCCTATCCAATTAAAGTTGTAAATAATCCTTTTGGTTTATCCGTAGTAAATGGGCTTGTCATCCCGACGTCATGTGTTTGGGAGCTGCACAAGGGAATTCTGTGGTTGTGTTTCGGCGTTTGACAATTTTGGGAACAAAAAAAAAACCTTAGATTTTTTAACTTTTGTAGTCTTTGGGATAGAGTTAGCCAAGTTGATCAGTCTATTCTTTTCTGTGTTAAATCGTCAAATTAAGGGGTTTTCAATTTGTTCTTTTTTAAATGGTTCATTTTGACCCCTGTTAATTTAGATATAGCCCTTGTTATCGAAATATGTTCACCTTTATAGGAGAGGCTAGAGAGGATGAGAGAGAAGAAGAACAGGCTACCAAACAGGATGAGAGAGAGGAAGAACAGGCTACCAAAGAGGATGAGAGAGGAAGAACAGGCTACCAGTGAGATAGAGGAAGAACAGGCTACCAGTGAGAGAGAAGGGGAGGAGAGTGAAGGGAGAGAGAGAGAAAGACACAGTGATTCAGGAGGAGTGGATCCATCCCCCAGAGTAGAGGAAGAGTCAGAGGTTACCAGTGAGAGACAAAGTCACAGCGAAGGAGGAGGGGCTCATTCCCCTGATTACCATGACTTATTATGGCCAGCAAAAATGGAAGATGCTGACAGAGTAACTGTTGTGCGTGCATTAGCAAAAAGAATCCCATTTTCAGAGATGGCAAAAGAGTTGCCAGCAGATGCAGAAGGCAGGGCATTTCCCCACTATTTAACATATTCTTCCTCTCACAATGGACGGGAAAAAAACGATAGGGACTGGATTCTCTATAGCAGGACGAAGAAAGCCTTATTTTGCCTTCCATGTTTACTTTTCTCTCATGAAGTAGAGAAAAGGTCAACAAGTGCACTAAATTTTACAAATGGGATGCAGATTTCCAAAGTCAAATACAAAAAATTATATGAAAGATTCCCAGAACATGAAAGAAATGTGGCACACAAACATTGCTATTGGAAATGGAAAAACCTGTAACATTCTGTCTTGCATACAGCTGGAATTGATAGTGAACAACAGAAATTGCTGGACACAGAAATTGAAAAAAACAAAGCACTACTGAAGCGACTGCTGGATGTGACCCTGTACTTGGCCTTCAGAAATATGCCATTCAGGGGCAGCTCAAACAAAATTGATGAACCAGATAATGGTAATTTCATGGGCTTAATTGAGCTATTATCGAGGTATGACGCTGTCCTAAAGGATCATGTGGAAAACATCAGACAGCAGCGGCTACAGGGCAAAAGGCTGCAAGCACATTACCTCTCACCTGACAGCCAAAACGAGTTCATTGAACTTTGTGCACAACGTGTCCTGAAGGCTATTTTGAAGGAAAGGCAAGAGACCTCATTTTATTCAATTATGTGTGATGCAACCCCAGACATCTCTAATGTGGAGCAAAATGTATTGTTACTGAGGTATGTCAGTCAAACCTCCACTGAAAATGCATGGGAAATTAATGAGCGTTTCCTTCAGTTCAAAGATTTTTCCAAAAAAACAGGAGAGGAAATAGCCAACATGATGGAGGAAGCACTTGACCAGCATGGAATAGACCTAGCTGATTGTAGGGGTCAGTGCTATGACAATGGTGCAAACATGGCTGGAAAGGTGAAAGGGGTGCAAGCGCGCATACTAGATAAGAACCCCTTTGCCAGATTCTCCCCATGTGCATCTCACACCTTAAACTTGGTTGGTGTCCATGCTGCCAGAGCTTGCCCAGAAGTTGATCTTTTCTTTGGCTTTGTAAATCAGCTGTACAAACTGTTCAGTGGAAGTCCTCAACGGTGGGGAATCCTCAAAAAGTTTTGGGATGTTGTCTTCACCTCTTATCAGACACGCGATGGAGTGCTCGGATTGAAGCTGTGCGCCCAGTGGCAAAACATTTGCCAAGCGTGATACAGGCACTTGACACACTCATTTCAACAGGAAACCTGAGCAATGACACAAAAGCTGAGGCACATGGGCTGAAAACCTACTTTCAATCCTTTAATGCTGTTTTGCTCCTCACATTTTGGATGAAGGTGCTACAATTTATCGAGGACAGGAACATTATAAGTCAGTCCTCAACAATCTCATTGGATGTCCAAGCAGCTAATATTAAAGAGTTGGAGGGGGAGATTGCATTATTGCGTTCCTCTTGGAACAATTTTTTGAAAGAGGCAACTGCTGTTGCCACTGACATGGGCATCAGTGCCAAGATTGAAGTGAAGACTCGAAAGATGAAACGCTTTTTTGATGAACAACAGACAGAGACAGAGGTGCAAAGCCCAGAGGACCTCTTTCGGGACAAAGTGTTTAATGCTGCAATGGACAGTATAATGTCCCACTTAGAAACAAGATTTCAGTCCATGCAGCAGATCTGCAGTGAGTTCTGTGTCCTCTGGAAGTTCAGGGAGATGCCGGAGGACAGCATCAAGGAAGCCTGCAAAAATCTCACTGAAAAGTACAAGAGTGACCTGACGGAGTCCATTCAAGACCAAATCCTGCACATTAAAAAAATATACAGTGCAACATTCAAAGAAAATCTTGGATCCCTGGATCTTTTGAATGCCATATACGAAATGGGGCTTCAGAGCATTTATGGGGACCTCTGCATTTTGCTCAGGATCTTCCTGTCCATGCCTGTGACTGTGGCTGGAGGTGAGCGAGCCTTCAGCAAATTGAAGCTAATAAAAAACTACTTGCGCTCAAAGATGTCACAGGAGAGGCTCAACCGGCTGGCAATGCTTTCCATATAGCACAAGCTTGCAAAGAAGCTGGACTTCAATGACCTCATTGATGACTTTGCCACCACAAAAGTCCGGCGCATGGCATTTCGCACCTAAATAGTTGCATACAAAGTTAATGTTAAAATGTTCAAATAAATTGTTTGTTGAGTAATGAGTATTTTTTTGAATTTCCGTCATTTAAGGGTAGGGTAGGGACTGAGAAAGTAGAGGTGTGTGTCGTTTTTTTTTTTTGGGGGGGGGGGCCCATTGAGAGAATTTTGTCCCGGGCCCAGCCAAACCTGTCAGCGGCCCTGGTTGGGGCAGCGAACTACTTGCAAAAGCATTCAAAAAAATATCCTCAGTAAATCATTTCTCCAAGTCTATTTTGAATTATGTGATTGTCACATTAACTATCTATAGTTTCTGTAGGCTTCCGACAATTATTGGTCTGTTGACATTAAATTTTGGATGATGGTGGCGATTCTAGTTCCTTCCAGCGACCGCGTTCCTCCCAATGTTTATCGCATAACCCTGAAGGCTGCAATAAGAATTGCAATCTGCGCTAAAAGACGCCTATATAGTATTAAAGTAGTCTGACCAATGGTCATATTCTAGAACTGTTGTTTAAACTCAAATTATACCTCTAGTATCTGACATTGTTTCTATATCAGATGCAGATATGGTGAGTTGTGTTGCACCTGTGATTAACAGTGTGGAGTTTCTGTTAAAAAATCCATTTGTGAGGCTTAAATTGGAAGAGAAGTTAGCCATCATACAACTTGGCCCAAACAGACCAGACATAAACATTATCCAACAAACAAAGGGTAGGGGGAAAACTTACAACAGCACTTTCTCCCGAGCATGGTATGAAAATAAATAATGGCTATGTGGTTGCTCAAAGAGAAACACAGTTTTTTTCCCATGTCTACTTTTTCGAGCAAGTGTGTGCACAGGACAATGGGATATATGGACCACGGGTGTGAGTGATGTGAAGCATATAATAATATCTAATACAATATTCTATGTATATAAAATATACATATTAAAAAAACTTAAATTGTGGGTGTTGTCAACGCCAGTAGTTTCTGCTCCACTGAAATTTAGGGTCGCTGCACGCTACTGATCAGCACCCTGTTCACCACCACTAGCACCCTGTTCACTACCATCAGCACCCTGTTCACTACCATCAGCACCCTGTTCACTACCATCAGCACCCTGTTCACCACCACTAGCACCCTGTTCACCAGCACCCTGTTCACTACCATCAGCACCCTGTTCACTACCATAAGCACCCTTTCCACCACCATCAGCGCCCTGTTCACCAGTACCCTGTTCACTACCATCAGCACCCTTTTCACCACCACTAGCACCCTGTTCACCAGCACCCTGCAGCCCACCAACCCCATGCTGTGGCCGGTGTTTTGTTGGGGCAAGCACCGTAACAGGTTGTTTTATTCACCATCCAGTCAATTACTGAATACTTATCCCACTACTGATACTAAAATCCAAATCTTACAGTGAATGATGATTATAAATATGTTTTTAGATGCGTCTGATTAAGAAGTAAGTAGGGTCGAGGGTGGCCTACTCATGGATGCTTACAAACAAACTGCGGATTTATGGGGGGCTTTGAATCCCATAATAAATACAAATTTTGAAAAGTCTTTCAAAATGAAAGTTGAATATTAACGGGAACATTCTCAGAAGAGCTGTTTGGATCTCAAATAGTCACTGACGTTAACAGAAACAGACTCCTTCAAAACAAAACTGTTGTACGCCAAAGTATTTCCCGATAAAGCTGGATAGGCTCTTACTCCTCAGTCTCCATGGTGTTGTCCTGTGCCACGTAGTTGGACGGGATGAACCCTTCTCTATTGCTGCTTATGGATTTGGCCCTCCACCATTCTCCACACCTGGAACAACAAAGTGGTCAGCTACATCTCTCGTCCCCATCGCTCGCGGCTACACGTATTCTGTAGGGCACGTACATCGCGACGTCACATCGCAATGACCACAGCCACTTGAAGAGAATTGGAATGTTAGTTATTATGTTGGTAGTAACAGATGCAAGGAATATAAGGAAACAATAGATTGCAATAGGTCATGGAACACCATTTTCTGATGCTTAATGCACATCGGGATATCACTTCATAACATAATGAGAAGAACGTGATGCAATTCACTAGAACATATCTTATCTTTTGGGTTTTTTTTGTTTCATTTGCTTATTTGTTTGTGACAGCATACCCCTGACGCTTGTTTGGCATAAGGCGTTAGATTATAAAGAACATCATTCATTTCAGCATACATAATGCACCTACACAAACCAGTTCACATATTTGTATATTTATTTGAGTCCATCTCTGCTATGTTTTCAATACAGGTGTGGCTGAAAATGTAACTTATAGGTATAGTGTATTCCATTTTATGAGGGGGGAAATGGAAGGGCTTCATTATCTATAAATATATTTTTTATATAGTTATAATGAATTAATTAAATACGTATTATATGAATAATGGATACATATAACATAAGTAATTATAACTCATTAATTATACATGACCTTTATTAGGTTATTGATGTTTGTCTTCTCTCCCTGCTGTGTCGGTAGGTTGTCAATCCATTTAGTATATGTTCCCCCTGCTGACCCTCTGCTTGAGGTCTAAAGCAGAGGGTCGAGTTTCTGTTCCTGTTTTTCATTCTGCTGGCCTTTTTTATGTTGAGCTACATTTGTCTTTATATTATTTTGACGTTGGTTGTATTCCAAAGCTAGCTGGTCATTATAAAGAAATAAACCCAGATAGGGTGATGCAGGACTTCCTCTGTTACACGGCTACTTATTAAAGGTACTAAACATTTGACCCAAAATATAACAAAAAAATTATTCTATTGATTTGAAAATGATGGGCGCATCGAAAAGGTTACATCCGCTACATTCAGGAAATAACGAAGAAATACAATTTTAGTACTTTCTCACTACCTGTTTTTATATCTGCAGTCCAAACGAAACTGCATGCTTTCACAACGTTAACCCAAAGTGTGAGAAAATAAAAGTGTAATTATCGCTCCGTTGGGACTCACTCCTCCAGCACCATCATGGTTTCTCCTTTTTTGAAGCCCAGGTCGTCTGGGTGGATGGCCTCATAGGGGTAGAGCGCCACCACCACCTTACTGCTGTTTCCCTGCTCTGAGATACACAACCAACATGGATCATAGGGATAACAGATCGGACAAAATGAAACTACTGATTCATGTATTCATGTTCTTACATTGTATTGGCACCTTATTTTTCAACAAAAGAGTCTATTAATAATAGTTGTATTTATAAAGTGCTTTTGTAATTATTCAAAGACATTTGAGAGACAATAACCATTAACCACCTACAAGTCTAAAAATAATATCTATTAATGTCAACTTGAAACATTTCAAAGCAAGCAGTTCCTGAACAGAAAGGTGAGGAGAGTTTGATATTAAAAGCAATATAAAAAAGGTGTTATGAGTGATGCTTGACATTATGTAATCTGCGTCGACGCCATACCTTCCATCCTCTGAAAAATCTGCCCGGGAAGAAGCTCTGATGGCTTCTAAACGTAGGGAGATCAAGAGTATGAGTGAGCACGCTCTCACTCACTCATCACTCACTCACACACACAGTCCAACTTTGTCGTGCTGTTGCCTTGGAAATTAAAAAACGAACTTCTTATAGTGAAGCAGTGTAATTCAGTGATGTTATCCAACTGAATGTCCCTGAATCACCAATCTCTGATTTCATTGTAAGGCATTATAGAAAAAAAGTACCCACTGACTGACTGTAATAGAAGCTAGAGTAGCTTGTAACCTTCTAGTGCGTTGTTGCTACTTACTCCAGGTTTATTCCTGTTTAAGGTGGGGTCGCGGACGTAGACGGTCTCGGAGCTGCGGTCGGGTGGAGGGGGATCGCGCTTCCCCTGGCTAAGTCTCTCGCTTAGCTTAGACTTCTTACAACCCATGCTCCTCCTTTTCCTGATGGAGGGGGGGGAGCAGAGAGGGGAAGGAGGAGAGGGGACGAGTAGGTGGAGGAGAGAAGAGGGGGAGGAGGAGGAGGAGGAGGGGAGAGGTGGGAGAGGGGGAGGAGATGTGGAGGAGAGAGGTGGCGGAACAGGGGAGAGAGAGGGAGAGGAGAGAGAGAATGAGGAAGGAGTTTGGTAGAGGGGTATGGGGGAGGGCAGAGAGCACAATAGTGGAGAGGATAGAGCAAGGGAGAGGGGGAAAGGAGGGGAGAAAGGTAGATAAGGTGAGGAGAGACAGGGGAGGAGACAGAGGAGAGGAGGCGGGGTGGTGGAAATGAAGAGAGAAAAGGAGAGAGATTGAGGTGAAGGCAGACAATGCCTGATGCACAAAGTTCAAAGTAACATTACAACAATATGTTATGGTGGTTGTATTAACAGCATGATTGGAAATAGCCTTTGACTTTAGGAAAAAAAAGAAATGCAGGTGCCGCCACGAACGTTTCAAGAATGGTTTCGTTTCTGCGCCCACTTCTCTTCTCGGTGCAGTTGGTAATGTGGTTGCTATTCTTCAACTGAATTTCTTTAAGTTTCACCTTTTTCAGTAGACAGCATCTGTTCTGGCCACTGATAACATAAAAGAAGCCTAAAGTACTAATTTACGTCAGTCATTTTCTTTGTGTTCTGTTTCTTTTGTGTTTAGAGCTGTTCTCTTAACCAGCAGGCAGCTTTGCGCTGCACTGACACACACACACACAAAGACAAGGACACACACACACACACACACACACACTCATACACAGCGAGACAAGGGCATACAGCCACATACACATACACGAAACTCGAGACAAGGTCTAAAGCCATGCACGCTCATTAACGCGCACACACACACACACACACACACACACACACACACACACACACACACACACACACACACACCATCACAAAAATCACACATTGAGCCAAGAACATAAAGTCACCACCACACTCTCACAAACAGACACACGCTGACACTCACACCCAGAAACACACGATCTATGGAACTTGTGACCAGTTTCCTTTTTTAGAGCTTTACAAAATCGAAATATTTCCGCTCATTACAAGTAATGTGGTTCTATATAAACCAGGGAACGTGCTTAATATCATATAGCCTCTCATTACAAGTACTGTGGTTCTAAATACACCAGGGACAGTGCATGTGATCTAGCACTCCTTACAAGCAGGCTACTGTGGTTCTGAATACACCAGGGACCGTACTTAATTTCATCTAGCCAATCACAATACTCAAGTATTATGGTTCTAAATACACCAGGAACTGTGCTTAATGTCGTGTTTCTTAAGGCCAGAAAAGTGACGTAGAAGTGTTTTTTTTTTCGGGCCTCATTGTATTCTGTCAGTATGAATTCACGCTGGGAAGGTTACTGATGTCTAGTGGTCAAACCTGTTCTCATGTTCATGGATCTCACTTGGGTGAATTGAAAGGAGAGATGAAGAGGGAGGTGGGGAGATGGTGGGAGAGGGAAGGGAGAGGGAATCAAAGAGCTGAGAGGGAGGGAGGGAGGGAGAGCGATAAAGAGGGGGAGAGAGCGAGAATGGCAGGAAGAAAGAGGAGAGGGTGAAGAGTTGGAATATTGGACTACAATATTGAAATATGTATTTTAATTACTTTGTCAATTACTTTACTTCGCCGCTGTCGGGGGCTGAAGTCTAGCTAGCAACTGTTTTCGCTAGTTCTGAATTTAAGAGGGCAGCAGCCTTCTAGAATTAATCAGTAGCCTTCGTATTTGGACTAATGTTTAACAGCAGTAGTGCGATAGTGACCCAGGTAACTGTGAAGGTTGGTTTCATACTTCCACCTTCGTCTCAGCTTACCGCTCGCCGCGGTGACAGCACCGCTGAGCAGGTCGATCGGAGATAGACTCGTGGGTGGCGGAGATCCACAAACATTTGCTTTCGTGCAAGACAATAAATATATCCATATTTTACAGGACGTGGGGACCTTTTGCAACTTTTTGTGGAATGCGCTCAGAATCACTGACATAATGTATGGACGGATGGGAGGATGATGGATGTTTCGACTACAGAGCGTGCTTAAAGGATAGATCGATGCGTTTAAAGTAGAAACAGTAGCTGTTCATAGTATTTAGTGATCAAAAGTGATCACTAAATGTGATCAAACAACGCATCCAACAAGAACCAAAGTCATTGGCACCTAAAATATTGTTCACGTCACATCTCGTTCACAACACGTAGCCTATAAGCCCCACACATAGTTAAAGGGTTGCGGTACTGTGTCGGCATGCTGATGACAATGGCCAGTAAATGGCCAGAGTGCAAAGATAATATATGAGCTGCAACTCATCAGAGCCAGCATCAGTTCACTAAGACAGAACAACAGCGCACGCTCACTGCCTGGAGGAATTAGAGGGAGATTATGTTAAAACAAGGGAATGGAGGAGAGGAGTGGAGACGGCAGTGTGTTAAAGTGTAATAATTCGCTATAATAAAAGTCCAAATGTCTTTCTTTGTCGTTTTACTCTTCAACTGAAAGTGCACTATTCCGTTTGCTGTGACGCAGCTTGTGCAGTCGATACACGTTTTTTCCTCAGTATAGAAATACTGACTCACTTTTGATCTGAATTTCCAAACGATAACCTCTGACGTTTCCACAAACACATTTCGGCTACAACATGTACCGATGACTTTCCTAACAATTAATTCAATAAAAAGTTAAATGTTGTAATGCCACTTACCTTTCTTTAATTATAAATATTCCTGATATTTGACCAGTTGTTTATCTTGATATATTTCGTCCGTACGTTTTTTGCGATCTTCTTGTCTGACTTCATAGGACTTGATAAAAGAGACGCATCGAGCGAATGACGAGCTGGCGGAGTCGTGCAGTGGCCAGCTCTGCCGCAAGCTTTGAGCCGAAGAAATGAGGAACCACAGGGGACTTTTTTTATATGAAACCGACACTTCCTGGTACAGCTGTCTGATGGTGATTTACATCTTCAGCACAGACACACGAACACAGGCCCGGAATGGCTAATCGGGAGGACCTGTCCCGGTTGGCCGGTCTGAGTTTAGGGCCGCGACGGCAGGTGTTCAATTGGTCCACTTTGAAATGTATTTTGGGCCGCGGTGCGGGGCCACCCCCTAGTGGTAGGAGCCTCACAGCGCCCAGTGCCCACTTGCCGTTGCATTTGGGTCACGCGATGAGCAGGGGCGATTCTAGGGTCAGAGCTTTAGAGGTGCTGAGCACTCAATGAGCCCCACTGCCACACCACCCACCCTTTTTTCACACAAAAACAAAAAATATTTCTATTGAAAAATAACTTCATAATTTTAACATTGGTTCAACTAACTCAAAAGATTTTTTTCTTTTTTTGGAGCCCTTTCCAGAAGTATGTAAGTATGTTTTGGACATTATTTAACAATTTCAAAGACGAACAAATATAATTTTTAGAATAACATTTCTTACTCCCAAGTTTTAGGGGTGCTGAGCCCCTTTTTAGGGGTGCTTCAGCACCCCTAAAAATGGGCTAGCCTCGCCCCTGGCGATGAGCAAATGCCCCCCATTAGGACTCCTTGTCCCCCCCCCCCATCAAGACTTCTGCGCAGGGGGGCGGTACGGGCCTGAAACTCCCGGGCTGAAAAAGGGTACCACTCCGGCCCTGAACATACACGTGGACCGTAGCACACACACGCGTGCACACACATATCCATACACCACAGACACACACGCATATGCACGAACGCATAAAGATACACACGCGCAAACACACATATCCACACACACACACACACACACACACACACACACACACACACACACACACACACACACACACACACACACACACACACACACGCACGCTTACTTTACCAGGGGACTATCGGTTTTCGTCGAGTGTCGGCCTCTATTTCTGGTCATTTTAAAAATACAAAATCATAATACATAATACAATGTTTAGTTTTAAGTTGTTTTGTCATAATATAACTTCAAATGTTTTTTTTGTTTTTTTTTAAAGAAGTTGCCAAGAGGGGACTTGAATCCTTAAACGATATTTACATGTCAAAGAGGGAACTCCATTCACTGCAGCAGGGAAGAATATTACCAACTTGAAATACATCCTTTTAAGATATATTTAGACCAGTTAAAAATTGTGCG
>NC_136947.1:12840379-12865379 GCF_949987615.1 Pollachius pollachius | reverse complement strand
TAGCTGTTCCTCTGGGCCATCTCTCTCTGGACTGACGTTGAGGAGCCCTGGCTGTCCTCAGCATCTCCCCCGTCTATAGGGAGGGAAGGGGAGGGAGAGGGCGAGAAGAAGGCAGGGAGGGAGAAGAATTGACAACGACGATTTAAAATGATGTAATCTAGCAGAATAGCAGTTGGGGGAACAAATTAAACATTACATTACAATAATAAATTATTATTTAAATGACAGGAAATAAATGTAATGAAGTCCAACAAACAATCAAACTTCCAAGCTTGTTGAAATAAATAAATAGTAATAGTCAAATATTTAAATGTATTTAGAATCACAAAAGTCATGTTTTGTAAGTTTTGTAAATTTAAACCTATTTAACTTTTCCACAGTAGCTATTTAATAGTTAAACAATATCTTATTTGATACTTATATATAAATTAATAAATAAATAAATAAATAAGATAAACAATAAAACATAGATATATATAGCTATAACCGTAGCTACAACTCTAGCCACTAGAGGCCGCTAACGGTAAAACGTACATAGTGCAGCTTTAAAGCGACCTGACAAGCCAGATAAGATATGCACTTCTGGTGTTAGCCTAGCGTCCCGTGCTCCAGTCTCCTCCCCCCTGCTCACCTCTGCGTGCAGTGTGTATGTGCAGCTGGGACAGGGACAGGCTGAGGGGCAGCTGGCCCCCCTGTGGGTCGCTGGGGCTCTGCAGGATGTCGTGCATGGCGTTCCTCCGGCCTGTGCGCCCCGATGCGATGAAGTCGGCGTACGTAGCCTCGACCTCTGCCATCCCTCAGCCCTCCAGCATCCTCCGGTACTCAGCCAGCGGCTGAATGTGTGATTGGGGGGAGAGGGGGAGGAGGGGGGGGAGAGAGAGCAGGGGAAGGGCAGAGATGGATAGAGAGGGAGGAAGAGGAGTGGGGAGAGTGGAGAGAATGAGAAAGAGAAAAGACAAAGGGAGTGATGGGGGAGAAAGATACAGAGGTAGAGAAATAAAGAGATGGATACATGGAGAGCAAGAGGGATAGGAGACAAAGTGGGAGAAGAATATTTTAACAAAGAGATGGGGACAGACAAAGAGTGAAAGATAGACACAAAATTAGAGAAACGGAGAGAGAGACGACAAAGAGAGAAAGAATATTTGTTAAACAACGAGACAGATAGCGAGGGAACAGAGGCAACAGAGATGAGAGGGAGAGAAAAACAAAAAGAGAGACAAAGACAAAGAGAGGAAGATTTTAGTTGAGCTTATTGGTCGTACAATGACCTTTTCTCAAGTTCAACTATCTTCCTACTCTAACCTCTAATATTTTATAATTTCTCTGCGCTCCTCTGTGACTTTAACCACACTGCATTTTGTTTTATAGCATCAGTACAAGGGGGTTTTGCTGACTGATGGCATTCTGCTGACTAGTCCATTTTGAATGTCCGCTGTAAAGTAAATCTCTTTCTGACCTCTTAATTACCATGCATCCGTTCCTGCCTGTAATACTTAGATCCTGATGCAGGATCTGTGCTGCACTTTATGTGCAGCACCCCCCCAGAGCTTTTAAAACAAAAAGGTCCTCGGGTTTCACCTTGAGTTTATTTAGCTTGCCGGGTCTGGTTCCCTTAACACTATCTGGTATTTATGTTGTCACCACCAAAAAGTTCTCACATGTAGGTTTGCAGACACTTTTAAAATGTGAACCACATATACCAAGCTCACGTCAATAGAGTTCAGCAGAAATTTGAGGTCACTGTTTCAGCACCGAAAAGACCTGTCTGTGCCACACACGCACGCACAAACACACACACACACACACACACACACACACACACACACACACACACACACACACACACACACACACACACGCGCACACGCACACGCACCTGCATATTCTGCCTAAAACATATCACAAGCTCATATTTATAGTTTCGTTATAGTTTGGCACTAGTGGATATTAAAGAGGTGAATATTTGACACTGAAAGACCCTCTCATGTAGGTCTTAAAATCACACAAATTTAACAACATATTCAAATGTTGAATCGTACATTTGAATCATGCAGTAAAGGTTTGTCGTGTCTTATGCTGTACAGGGATATGTGTGGTGTATTTGGCTAGAGAGAGAAGATTTAAAAAACGACTTATACATCTCAGAATACACAAAATACATCACAATATTCCCTCAAAACACAGAGGGTAGAATTAACAGGGTGTAACTAACAGGATGCCCTAACCAGAGATTAGCCGTATGCCAATAATTTACAACCCCGGGCAATTGCCATTACTATGGAGAACTAGTAACAATGGAGAACACTGAAGGTAGGCCTACAAAGGAATGTGCAGGTAGGCCTGCATCAGAAAACACACCTTGCCTTGTTTTCACACACAGACATTATCCCCATTCCCTGTAAAGCTCAACTCAAAAAAACGCATTGTAGACATCTGACATGGTAGTATTTTATTTGTCTGTGTTATCGTTTCCTTTCATTGCTCTTTGTTTTCCAAGAGGATGCATGCAGAATACTATTGATGATAATTGCGCCTGGCTAAGAAAACACAGAATATTTTTTACATAGTACCGGCATTATACTTGGTGGGGTAGTTCTGCGGGTGCCCTTACCTACTATGACAGCTGCTCCGGTGTTGCAAGCCGAAGCTACATCTCCACCACCGAGGGAGTGACTCGTAAGAACGGTAAACGTGGGCCCAAAATCATAGCAGACGGTTTAAGAAGGGTCTAGAAATGGTCGTTCCAATAACGTAATCCAAATATCTTGACGCGTCAGCTACGATGGACAACACGCAACCCAAGCGAATGACAGCTGGGTTATTTAATAGGGTACACCGCTCGGTGTTTAAACATCACCTAGACATCATCAATCTGGCTCAGCCTCGTATCCATGGCGGTAGCATCTTCCTCGTTCGCAACCAATAAGCAACCAGCAAACTCGTATCGGAGCGGTGATTGGTCGGGACACACAAAGGATGAGAGGAGAGAGACACGGTCCTTCCTCTACTACATCACCTAATATACATTATTTGGATTCAATTCAATAAAAACGTTGTTAGTTTCGCATTTTTACTTAGCGGTTAAGTTTATAGTTCCTCGCCACGAAAGATAACCATTACAAAAATATCATACCCTCAAATAGTTTTGAATTTCAAGAGAGGTTAGTTTTTAGTAGTAAAAAAATGTGGGCGTGGTCTTCCAACAAATATTTCCATAACAAAAGTGATGATACAAGATTCTTGATGAGGTAATGCAAAGGAACAGTGTGCAGTACTACCGTCCACCACTGGGAGGTGCTGCTGTACCAGGAAGTCACTACCTTGGCGACACAAATTAGGTGATGCGCTGATTTGATCATCTGACCAAACGATTTGTTACCGTTACTAGAACAACGTGGCACATCAAATACCATGTGGAAGCTGGCCTCGATTGATCCTCCGAATGTTAAAATTAGACATTACTTATGCATGGGATGATGGAACAATGTATTAATTAGCCTCATGATGCAATTAGCCTGTAATCGGAGGTTTCACACTCTTCTGACATGTTAGCAGATATATACATCAATGCATGGCTCAATTACATCAACATTCATGACGTTACGCACACTTTAAATCCAAATAAAAACTATTTAACAGAAATATGTCAGCAAATTCAATGACATCCAATGTCAAAACGAAATCACACCAAGACAAAATAGGCCAAAACACACTCAAACCAAAAACAGAGAATAAAGATCCTGCAAAATCAGGCATTTTTTCAATGAAAGTAAAATGCTGACATCAAGACAGCAATGATCTTGGTTCCCCTGAGAACCCGTAAAAGAACAGGTACAGGAAGTTGCTTACGAAAGGATGATGTCAGGACACTTCAGTCGCTTCCATCATCACAACTTAAAGATCCCTACTTAATTTATCTCCAAGCTATGTCCTAATTAAACTTGGTTAGGATGAGTGGATGGAAGAGTGCACTGATGGATGGAAGGATGGATGACAGATGGATGTATGGAAGGATGTGTGTATGGATAGATAAATGGATGTGTGAAAGGATGATGGATGGATGGATGGATGGATGGATAGATGGATGGATGGAAGGATGGATGGATGGATGGATGGATGGATGGATGAATGAATTAATGGATGAGTGGGTGGATCGATGCATGTGGGATTAAAGCATGGATGGATGAATATGGATGATGCATAGATGGATGGATGGGTGCACAAATGGATGGACACACACACACACACACGCACACGCACACACACATACACACACACACACACACACACACACACACACACACACACACACACACACACACACACTGGCGGAAGAGTAGACCTTGCAGAATGTCGGAGTCAAAAGTGTTTAGATTAAAAGTTGGAATTGTAAATATGCATTGTCGTGACGTCACCTAATAAGCACATACTAACGACAAGTTCCTTCCCAGTCGTGGCAATTGGTCGTCAGTCGTTAATCGGGATCCGGTGCGTAGCTGTTGATACTCTGGACGCCGAAAGAGGGCGCGGCTGAGAGTGGTACCCATGCCGTCTGTCCGTCTGGCTGGATGGGGGATGTTGGATTGTGAATCAGGGGAGCGTTGGAGAGTGAGTGAGAGCGAGTGAGTGAGGGAGGGAGAGGAGAGAGGAGAGAGAACCTCTGTGGCTGCTACTGCTGCTGCCGCTTCGCCAGCCTTCTCCTGTGCGCAGTGCACTGCCTGCACCGACCG
The DNA here is from genome assembly GCF_949987615.1 of Pollachius pollachius. Taxonomy (NCBI): domain Eukaryota; kingdom Metazoa; phylum Chordata; class Actinopteri; order Gadiformes; family Gadidae; genus Pollachius; species Pollachius pollachius. The sequence continues at coordinate 12,860,646 of NC_136947.1, read as the reverse complement.
CTCCTTCCAGTTCCATCCCGAGCCGCGTCTCTCCTACGGCGGATTGGCGGATGCCGGCTACCCCCCTGTTTTCTCTCATCGCGTAGCCTACTTGCGACGATGCGAAGAGCCTTTTAATACTTATTCCAGACGACTATTCTCGAGGAGGGGGAGGTTGGAATGAGAGCGTCCCTGTCTAACGTGCTTTGATGATACGGGATTCGCAGATTCGACGGGGGAGTCGAGAGGATCGGGGATATTTCATACAGTAAGCTGCTGGCGCAATGTCATCTCTATGTGCTCACGCCGCCGTGAGCTGTCACTCATTTGCATCCGCTGGCCCACCATCCATCCAGGATGACTATGGTTCATCACGTTTGTTTGTGTATCCCGTAGTCCCTGCCTCATTTGCTGCAGCGTTTTCTCCCCAGATGTTTCGGCGTCGGAGGGAAAGGTTATGAATTGTGTTTTTGTTTTTCCGCTGAAAGGGGGCTGTGGTGGTGGCGAGGCTCCATTGATTGTAAACTGAACATGGAGCCTCATCATTTCAGCTGGATGCTCCATCCGAAGGAGGAGGGGAGGGGAGCGGCGATGGAGGGAGGAGGAGGGGGGGGGGGAATTGCATTCTTCGTTTGACCTAATTTCAGTGATATAAGTGTACGATTATGAAGGTAGTCGACAGCGGCTTATTGCTGGCCAAACCGTCCTTTTAATAGTCTTTGAATGGAGGCGATAAAGCCCGTTTTTGGAGGTATGCATGAGGTGTTGATGGTATGAGCCGTCGGCCAGAGCTCCGTCTGATGCGTCTTAAACGCCTGATCATCTGACGGTCTGTCCACTTAAGCGACCCGTGCTCATAATAAAGTCCCCAGCCTGTTTGCTTTTGTGGTTCGTTCGGTCTTGTGTTAGAATCAACCTCATTCATCAGATCAACGCGTTTCTACACTGCATGCGATTGTGTTTTATTTTCCCCCACAACAAGCAACAGCGTTACATGGACGGATCTTGCAGGAGCGTGTTGTTGCGTATGTGAACGGCCCCTGGTGCTGCTCTCTGACCTGGCAACACGTCGGGGTTGGTTCATGCTGAATTACTCATACTGGCTGTGTATCTGGCAAGTAGTTAATGAGTAATGTCTAATTTAATGTAATCACATATTCCCTTCTCCTCGAGGCGAGCAGGGCATGGTGCTTGCTGTTCAAAGACACTAGCTGTCTTTCATTGATGTAAGGGGTGAGTCTGACGGAGGAAGCCAAGGGACCTGGTCCCCTGTAGTAGACAGCCTACGGATCTGTCGCCTGTGGCTATACATCCAACACGGCAATTGGTGATTAAAGTGGCGTATAGCCTATAGCGTTTCCAGAAAACGTCACGTTGCCAGATTCGTTTATTTAGGATTTTATGAATTGTTGTTTGTCAGGGTTTCCGGGAATAGAGTCCCCCTTCACCAAACAATCCCAAATGCAGAGGCGCTGTCTCCCTCTTTATTTACATCCAATTAGGTAGAAAATAGCACTAGATCAAATCGTTGCCTCCATGACTCCTCCCGGTCCAAGACGAAATTCCACTGAGCCGGAAGACTCAATTAATGACTTAATTGACTGAATTGGCTTGTACTCAACTCAATCCAATATTACGGGACTGTTGTTGAAAAGGGGACTGTTTTCCATGTCTTCCCAAAATATATATTTTCAATTATTAAAGGAGAATTTGAATGTTGAGCGTTAGAATGCAAGGGAAAGCTAAAATTAATTTGCCATTGCCTTTGCCCTTGATCCCCCAACGCCAGGTTATGTCCCTTTTCACATCTTATCTTGACCGTTCAAATCACAATGCATTAACATTTTTCCACAGAAAAAGCTGTTTATCTCTTTCTGCTCTGAGGCGCTATCACGAGAGCATTAGCATATTTACACTCTGATCCCTGTATGCTAACACATTAGCGCTGCGCTAGCACATTAGCAGCACGCCGTGTGCTCAGTGAACAGATCAGAAAGTGGTTGAACTATTTATATATATATAGAAATATATATTTATTTACATCATCCCAAAGGAAATCGATTGCATCAAATACTGGAAACTTGTTTTACAGTTGAAACTTCTGCCCATTTTCTCATTGCACACCGTTAAGCTAATTAAATTGCTTCTAAAATGTGCCTGTAATATTTCTTTCTTTATCTGTAGTGTACACAGATTACAAGGAGAGAAAACTGTATTTTAAAAACAACGCAAAATTATATCATTTCATATGCAGCAAGAAATAGTGAGTTTTTTGGTTTATTGATATGAAACCTGGGTCTCTGGTTCGCAGCCTTTTTTGTACAAAAATCCTTGCGACCCCAACTTCTAATATTGATGTGCATCTGTTTCCCCACTTATTGTTTTGGCCCTCTCTCTCCCCGAGAGAAAGAGAGAGAGAGAGAGAGAGAGAGAGAGAGAGAGAGAGAGAGAGAGAGAGAGAGTGAGAGAGAGAGTAAAGAGAAAGAGAGTGGGCAATAGAGAGAAGATTGACACACAGAGAGTGACGTGTAGACAGAGACACAGAGAAATGGACACAGAAACAGAAGGAGATAGACAGAGGAAGGGCAGGGATGGACACACATACACACACAAACACACACACACACACACACATACACACACACACACACACACACACACACACACACGCACACACACACACACACACACACGCAATGATATTCGGATGGTCAAACTCTCTCCAACACACACACACTCTCCAGGTAAACTTGACTTGTAATTCCCGGTGGCTCTACCCCAGTGAAACCAGCACTCTGTGGCTCTCTGGCTCCTGTCAATAATAGATGGCTGTGAAGCAGCAGCGCTCCCCGCTTAGAGCCGCCATGACCGGTGGAGTGGCTTCTGGAGGAGAGGAGGGACACGGGGGAGGGGGCAGGGATACAGGGAGGTAGAGGTACAGGGATAGATGGATGAATAGGTTATAGAGTGGGCTCTACTCAAGGCCTGAAGAGAGGAAAGAGGAATAAGAAGAGAGAGAGAATGCAACCCCAGTTGGTTGAGTTTGTCTGGACCTTTCCGGGTTGGAGTGCACCTTCCCCCCACTGGGGTATCTCTCTGGCTTCTGTGAGGGCTGCACTCAGCAGACATCTTCACCACGTTCATGGCCATGTGTTTCTAAGCACAGAACCATTACTTCCCACAAAGAAAGGGGGCTCTGGTGGGCTTTATGTGAAATTCCACATGTACTTCAGTAGTCCACGTCTGTTTGCAGTCCGTCTTTTTCTTTTGGGTGGGTCACAAATTTTCTTCCCGCAGGAGAAAATAAGGATTTGAAAATGGCAAGTTCAGTGATTGGGTATAAAGTGAGAGAGAGTGAAGCGAGAGACAGGGAGTGAGAGAGCGATAAACGCTTGTGACTCATAGGGACTTGTGTTACACCTCGGTGACTCTGCGCAAAGGGCTTTCAGAACCTTCCTTATCATGTCGATAAGTGGCGATATCAAATTAAACTCGCTCTTCAACATGGATCTGCCTCCCTTTTTGCTTTCTCAGCCGAAACCAGAATGCTGCCATTGTCCGATGGGAGTAATGCGACGCAGAAGTGGCCAAATGTATGCAGCATTTCGGTGACACCTTATGAATGCATAATGGCGCGAGGACGCATATGAGGTTATTTGTGGCCCCTCGCTCCTGAGTCACTCAGAAGTGGGCCTTGTGGGGAATGAACCAGCTGATCCCGAGAAGAGCGGGGATGTATTTTCTGACGTATCGCCCACAACGCGCCCGTATACCCAACAGGAGTAGTGAAAGTGAAAGTGAAAGTTGAGGTGAGAGGAAAGTGTAATCTTTGAACTCGGCTCCGAGCCAAGAATTCAATCCCCTCCCCCACTCTGTATTTCTCCCAGCATCCCCTTCACAGAGGAATCCCCCCCTACACTCACCCATACCCCCCAACCTACACCGCCACCCTTCCACAGTCTCCCCCTGAAAGACCTCTCGATCTTGCACCATCCATCTTCCCACGGAGCAGGATGTTGTCATGTGGTTGTGGTTGCCAAGGGAACCAGGGTTGCCACACACATGATACGCAGGTGTGCGCGTGTGTCCTCTCAGCCAAGGACAGGTTTCCGGCATTCTTTCGACTCTCGCCCCAATCAAGGGCAGAGATCTTGTTAGCAATAACCAGAGCATGTTCTACGCTGTCATGACGACCGCATCCAAGACTTCGAACGGTTACAAAGATTCTGGAAGCGCAGAGGACTGCCTCGCACTGATTGGCTGTGGCTCGTGTTTTGTCCTGATAGGGCGCGTCGACAGCACCTCCTTACCAGCAAACCGTTATGATGACATTATGATTTTATTTTTCCTTGCATATAGTTTCAGGGGCCTTTATGGAACTGGACAGTGGAGAGAGACAGGAAAATGGGGGACAAAGAGAGAGGGAAGGCCATGTACTGTAGGACAACAAGTGGGAATCGAACCCGGGTCGCTAAGAGGCGCCTGGACAACGCGGTTAGCACACTAGAGTAGGCTGAGCTCGCAATTTGCTTGCGAGCTGCAGCGCGATGCCGGTGAGATGTGTATTGTGTTGTGTCATACAGCACATATTGTGATAGTGTGTAGTGACACATGAACCACAATATGATGTAGTGATTTGGCAGACAGACTGTTTTGCTCTGGTGTCCTATCATATCATATACATCCTATAAATTACTGAGACTCAGTTCGAACTGGCGGGCACTCGCTACGTTGTCATTTTTATATTTAAATGTGTAATCACATGGTCACAACATTCCCTATTGACTTCTAAAGGTTCTAGAAATACTATTCATGACTCATTGTTGTATTGATGACTGGATGTAAGTGTGTGATATCTTAAAGGTGTTCTGGCATTGGTCATGTAAGCAATGTGAGCAATGAGATTGTATCTAGGGTAAACTCTGAATTGGATTTGGCATCAGCTCGTCGATTACAATTTGCATAAATAAAAATAAAAAATGCATTTGTTTGTGTGAGTGTGTGTGTGTGTGTGTGTGTACTTGTACGTGTATGTGTGCATGTGTGTGCACATTTTCATGTGTGTGTGTCACATGCCAATGTGTGTGTTCTAGTGCACGGTGGGAAACGTTGTCTGGCCAGTGAAGTCTGGCTATTGTCTGGTCCTAAAGCCTTCACTGTGTTGGTCCTGATTCGCTCTTTGTCATAACAGCCCACTCAGCAGTTTGCTGGGTGACACCACCACCTCCACCACCACCACCACCACCACTTACACCACCACCACCACCACCCTGCTAGAAGATAAGGATTTTGAGGCACTAGTCCAGACACGGTCTTGCTCGAATGCCAAGCCGACCGCATACTGCCATCGTTCTGCCCTGCCTCCAATCTGGCTTTCACTTGGACTTTTTGATCAACTGTGTGATGGGGGATTTAGAGCCGCTGACGTCTGAGCTCAAACGAGATGTACGATTCAGTGCGTTGCGGTAGATTACATGAAAATCCATGCTGGGAATGTAATTTCAGAATCTGCTGAATAATCAGAGGTAGTTGTTCATATTGATTGGTGAAATATTCATTTGCAGGAGGAATCTCTTTGGTGTCTGTGCGGTTGGGGATAGAGTTTGTGTCTGAAGCGAAACGATCATATCTTCCTACTTCAGTTCATCTCCATCGTTTTTTCAAGTTTTACAAAATATCAAGACTCCGATTCTATAAACAACACTTCAAAAGGAACCGTTGGTGGAATAAAAATATTATTGACGATCCGACGAATCAAAGACAAAGTATTGTTGTTTTGCATCCTTTTGTAGCACGCCCAGACATTCAACTTTATGATCAGCCCTACATCCCCCTTTCCCTCTCTATCCCCTCTCCCTCCTCACCTCCTTCTCCTCCTCTTCCCCACCTCTTTTCTGCTCCTCCTCCTTATCTTCTCTCTCCTCCTCCTCCTTATTCCTCTCTCCTCCTCCTCCCTACCTCCTCCCCTCTCCTCCCTACTCCCTACACCTCCGCTCGCCTGCAGCAATAGGAGTCTCACAGGCTGCGGTACCCTTACCTACCCATGTCTTTGCTTGTGTTGTGTGTATGTGTGTGTGTTTGTGTGTGTGTATCTGCAGAGTGTCAGATAGACATCTATTCAACTCACACGTTGATAAGTCTAACGTGGTGGGGATGATTCCTGTCCCACTAGGTTTTGAGCGATGGGGATTCGGATCTCTGATTTCAGTTTGTTTCGGTTCCTTAAAAAAGCGGCCAAAAGTTAAACTCGTAATAGGATTGCAGTTCACTTCCTTTGTGTCACATACCTTTTGACTCCCCACTACACAACACCATCTCTGCATTTTAAAAAGACAAGAGCGCGAGACAGCGAGAAAGAGAGAGAGAGAGAGAGAGAGAGAGAGAGAGAGAGCGGTAATAACAAAGTATAAAGCGACGGTACGAGTTAGCGATTACGTTACTCTCCGATCTCCGGAGTGCTGGGGAAAATCATTAGCGCACCGCGAGCCCCGGCGGTGAATATAGATTGAACTTTATGAATACGACACGCAGTGAGAACGTTGTTTGCTCTTTTTCGGTCAATCCACCAGGGGATGTGAGGAGATTGAGGTATTTTAATCATCTTTGATGTCAGGCAGAGGAAGAAAAGGGAGGAAGAAACGTGTGCGTTGAAACCATACACGTGGGAAAACCGGTTAAAAATGGAAAATTGAATCAAGAGTTTGCAGCTTGTTGTTTTCATCAATCGAAGCAGATCAACCGGAAAAATGCACACCCGTTTTATCAGTGGTGCGAACTGAACGCCGGTGCGCGTGTACGCTTCGTCTTCTGCCGAGCGGAGAGCCACCACATGTAGTGGAACAGTGAGGGACGTGTTGCTGGCTTTTGAAATAATTATACATGGAGGATAACCAAAGTTGGGCTTGTGGAATCCCGAACCGGAGTCACAGACCTCATTCGACTTGGGGACAGGATTGTGCAGTGATAGGGAGTTCCACTCCCAGCCGTAAGCTACTGGGTTCGATACCCAGTATCCCTAGAGCCTACCTGTACTGTGTGAATGTGAATGCTAGGGAATAGTTAATGTAAGTCATTATATTAATCTTCTCTACAGCAATGCGCAGTTTCATATTTTATGCATGTTTAAATATGCCGGCAGCATCGATGTGAATCAGATGATTAACAAACTAGCTGAAGGTGATAAACCATTCCAGGGTTGTTAACATGGCTAACAACCTGGCTAACAACTGGCTTACTTTCTGCGGTGCTTGCATTCAGGGCTTGTTGGGCAATATTCATGTAATTACCACAGGCTGGCCATCGCTTTCACTCTTCACCGGGAATGTGACGTCTGTTCTGATTGCTGTTGGACCAGTGGAGCCAAATTCAGGTCCCTGATTGTAAACCAATGATATTCTAATGTTGATGCTTCACAGACGCGTAGTCTGTGTACATTGTTCCTTTGTTGCTCTGTGCAGCCAGGGTAGTAAACAAGAGGTTCATGTGCCCCATGTAATAGGATTTGGGAGCCTTTTGGATAACTTCCCGGGCAATTTTATAAAATATTGGCAAACACCAATCTTTTCTAAATGGCATGTCTGACCAATATTCAATGTTCCTATAAAAAAAAAATCTGGACCGGCTTTGCAAACACACAGAAGTTAACTTTTTATTAACATTTTTTTATGGACGGATTTGAAAGCTCTCGTCTTGCCAATTTCCAGGGCAATGACATTCTGTCAGGGGCAAAATGCCCCCGAACCCCCGTTCATTTCTGCCCCTCGCACAGACCCAGGTCTAACCAAAGCAAGATTTACAATTGAATAACATCAAAATGTCTGCAGCGGGTCTCTCACCTGGAGTAGCCCACAGAGGACCAGCCTCGGAGCCCATCGGCTCCTCTCCAAAGATGTAAGACGTCAGGACGACTGACATCCCGCCTCATCTCTCCTGCTACGCTTTCCGGTTAATTTCCACCGACGTGCGGCAGATCGGAGATCAGATGAGACAAGGATGTTTGGAGATTTATTAATTTGAAAGACACATCGTCTCCACATTATAAAGATGACCCGATGTCACTGGATTTGCACAGAATTGCTGACGCAGAACCATGGAAAAAACAGGCACCAGTGCAGCCAACCACCTAACATACTGCATGTACGCCATCTATTGGGCGCAGGAGTATAGTAGTAACCCAGACTTCGGCCTGGATCGGTAACGCCAGCCTGAGCTCGGTTGAGATCAGTAACATCCGGGATATGATTCAGTGATTATCCAGCGATCAATAAGCTTTCCGGTCGATCATGATAATAAATCCTGATGTTGTATTGCACTGGAAGTGGGTGATGTAATTTTTTCTCTCATCCCGGGTTGCCTGTAAAATACACAGAATACATTATCTTATTAAACTCCTATATATTGGCATGGTTAGTGTTTCATGATTCTAACAGGCCAAGGGTTCCCATGCAGGAATTCAGCGCATATTTCAAATCAAGCATTGCTTAAATGAGGTAGAAATAAGATGAAAGAAAAAGAGCAGAGAATGAGTGGTCAGGCAGAATACTAAATTAAATATGATTGAATGAAGGAGAAAAGGAGAAATGAGAGGACGGAGAGCTGAAGTAGGAACAAGAGAGTGATAATGGGTAGAGAGCACGCCAATAGAGAAGGCTGGATGTGAAAATGTGAAAAATGTTACCACAAATTTTATTCCATTCCAATGCATCTCGATTTTGCTTATGACTTTAAAACATTCTAGTTAAGTGGAGGCAATTACTTAGAAGTAAATGCACGTATATATTTAGGGTATGGGATCAGACGTATACTGTTTTGGTTCATTCTCTCCCACGTGCCACGTATAAACAGGGGGTTTAAAAGCGTGATTGATCACTTGAGGGGCGTGTCTTTTCCTCATAATTCACAAACACTATGCAACACGCTTACCACGCCATGTTGATATCTTTACTTCTTCCCCATACAATACCACTCAACAAAGACAATAAGCGATAATGTAGCAAGTCAATAAATTACAGAACGGACGGGTGGAGGGATGGAGGGAGGGAGGGAGGGAGGGAGGGAGGGAGGGAGGGATGGATGGAGGGATGGATGAAGGGCGGGATAGATGGAGCGAGAGAGCGAAGACAGGACACAGGAAAAGTGAGGATGAGTGACAGATAAAACAGGGAATTAAGGGGCTGGAGAGGGGAGGAGGACAGGAAGAGATACGGGAGGTGAGGAGAGGGCAAAACAGGAGAGGAGAGGCAGGGTGAGGAGAAGGGTGGGTGGAGGAGAGGAGAGATAAAATGGAGATGGAGAGAAGAGGGTTTAATGCACACAGAGAACATTCTTCAGCAGTCAACGAGAGCCACTGACACGCAAACTATGAGAGACAGAAGCACTCCTCCCTATTTATAGCACCGCCCGAGAAGAAGAGCGAGAGACGGAGAGATGTTCTGTACGTGAGAGGGAACGAGGGCGATAGAGAGAGAGAGAGAGAGAGAGAGAGAGAGAGAGAGAGAGAGAGAGAGGTGGGAGAGAGAGAGAGAGAGAGAGAGAGAGAGAGAGAGAGAGAGAGAGAGAGAGAGAGTCAGAGAGGGAGATATACAGAGAGAGAGACAGAGAGTGAGAGAGAGAAAAGGAGAAAGAGGGGGCCAATGCCACAAAATCTCCGGGGCGAGGTTGGCATACATTTTTCATTGGCTAAAGGGAAATAGCACCCCATTTTAGATGCCAACGCAAATCTTACTCCCGGCGTCGGACAGCCCAATCGACGATCATGAATACAGCGAGAGGTCCTTTGAGAAAGCCCCTCTTGTCATGGCCATCGTGCCCATGTCAAACAGACCCATCTCAACACAGCGCCACCGTCTGAATGACAACTTGGAACGCTTCAAATTGAAACATTGGATCTTCGCTGCACCTAATGTGGATGCTGCATGCTAATGTGGTCGCGGCGGTAGGCCCCGCGCTGCGCGGGCATCCTGGTTGACAGGTCCCATCTGTGATGTCATAGCTGGGACTATAGCCTGCAGGTGGCTCCTTATACAGTCTATAGGTAGTAGACTCAAAAAGGATTGCATGTTAGTAACATCAAATTATTGAAACCTTCCATGAAACCCATAAGCATGTGGAAAACCACTAGATACATTATCTGCATCAAAATAAAAACGCTATGTGAACATTAACAGATCATTTTCATCCTTTGAATATAGGCTATATTATTTATATATATATATACATTATTTTATCATATAGCAAGTTTTATCATCCCGGTTGGTTGCACTAATCATCGTTCCCTGTGCTAACATTTACCTGCTTGAATTGCCAGGCTTAAAGAAGAGCTTCAGAACCCATCTGAGGAGGAAAGCACTGAGGGTCTGTTGATATGCTTATTTTCATGCTGCTCGGTAGGAGGGCATCTTTAATGATGCCCCTTCCACTGAGGAAAGCCCACGGTCAGGCTAATGCATTATGTAAAGCGCTACTGTAGCTAGCGCTAGAATGCTAGCAAAGATGTTAGCTTGTAATGGCTGCCGCCAAGGCTTTCTGGGCCCGGAATAGCAACAGTGGAGAAATATCTATTTACAGTTAACTGACCCCTCCACGCTATGTATGCTAAATACTGCATGAGGTTGGATGCAATATTACTGTGCTATTACCGTCGTGATCAGACATGTATGTAATTCAGCAAGGATCCCAATATTTCTTTGTATTTAGGTTTGAATCATAAATTAATGCTAGCTATATGAAGAACAATTTAAGGTACTTAAGAAAGTCAATATTACACTTATTATTTGTCAATATTTGCCATTAAAGTAGCTATAACCTCTTTTTCCTTTGAGTGAGAGCCAAGATTACAGCAGAGGGTTAAGAGGGGAAACTCAGTACTAAGTGAAGCATATTTTCTTTGTTTGAAGATAAATATTTGCTTGTACCAATTCCAGACAAATACTGGTAATCTCCTAGCATCTTCTTTTTATTTATCCCTATCTTCCTCTCATTTTTATCTATTTGATTAACATTTGTTGAATCAGATTGATATCTTGAGATTAAAAGTCTATTTTGCCAGAGAGGCCAAAAACAAGCAAAATTCACATTTCAAACGGTGTTAAAACGTATAACAGAAACTGGAAGATACAAGTTTTAAAAACATTTGGATTCCACATTAACTTTGAACGATTTAAAGTTTCTATCATGTAAAATGTATCCAGAATCTGTTCCATGATAAGGGAGGCCAAAATTGAAAAGCCTTCTTCGCTAACACTGTGGCCTAATTAACACTCTGCTCTGATCGAGTCATTCATTATGTCTCAGAACAAACTGTCTGTCACACTCACACCCTATGGTAACACAAACAATCCAGCAATACTTGATATACTAGAACAGTAAATACTACACTCTACCCCGAAGAAATCTTTCTGAATACCAAACATTCTATCGCCCACTATGTCCTGAATATGCTTTGTGAGCGGTTTCAAAGGATTTCCACTGAGGGCAGTTTGATTCATCTCTCCACACATTCTGCTACCACACTAGCTGGATGTCGTTATACCCAAAGGACATAGCGTACAGCTCGGTGTGTCGGCGGAGACCTTTCATAAATTCATAAAAGTCGAACTGTGACTTTACACTAGGCACTGCAGTAGTAGTTGAAGCAGTAGTAGTAGACCTTTTACCATTTAAATGATATCCTGCGGAAGTCACAGCGGCAAGTATTATCATCTTTGCCCTCACAGGGAAAGTGGTGTTCGCCTGGGTTAGCATAGCTATGGTTTAGCTGGTTACTCACAGAGGGCGCGGGATGCATAAGGATAAATAATGCATGCTTGTGTGTGTGCGTATGCACACACACTCTTGCAAGAGATCGGAGTGTAAAATTAGATGTAGCCAAAAGCATTAAACGTCAAAAACGACACATAACACAGTAGGATGACTAATATGCAAACTGACCGAATGTAACACCCTGACATTCACAGCGCATTCTGTTTTCTGCTGTTTTGATTTTAGATTTTATGTCGGTCAGCCCACATTTAATTAGCAAGCACTGTGTTTACTGCTAGCTTGATTGTGTGTGTGTCTCTCTCTGTAATTAAACCCTGCAATGCCTCAGCCGCATAGCGTAGCCGCGGAAGGAGCAAATGGAGAAAAAAAAATATGTATAATTCATGTTGTTGATTTTATTTTTATTTTTAGCCTCCCCTCCTCTGTGTGCTGAATACAGAGCTGTATCATTAGTTGGAGGGTGGTAGGGGAGGAGGGGTCATTTATAGAGATGTGTCCACACGTTGAGCGCGTGCACACAATCCTCTTTCTCCCTTTTAAGGGTTAAAGACAACATGAAGTGGAAATTTCATTTTTGACTCTGGATATTAGCTTTAGATAAGGACCTCTTTAACAAGACATTAAAATTTTTTGGTGGGACCGCAGGAAGTCAAATGACATGCAGACGATTGGACAAACCCAAACCAATAGACACGCACTCTAAACATAATGTTTGTGTGTAGGAATGTTTGTCAGTGTGTCAGTGTGTGGGTGTGTTAGTGTCGGTATTTGTGTGTATTTGTTTGTGTGTGTATGTGTGTGTGTGTCTATCCATGCATATGCATGTTATAAATAAAATCTCATTGATGTATGACCCTTGGCAACAATGATGGGATTGTAGTGTTACCATGGTGATAATACGGTCGCTGTTGTGTGCCTTGCGTGTCTGAGAGCAACAGAAGTTTGCTTAATTTGTTTATGTTGATTCACATTGTGTTGCGTCTTGTTGTCGTGTTACTGTGTTGTCATGTTGTCATGTTGGTGTGTAATGTGTGCGAAGTGGCCGGCCATGTTCCCACTTTTGCCATTTGTTTACTGTCGGTGTCGCAAAAACGTTTTTAATTAGCCGCCTTTGTCTGGCCCGTTGCACTCTGTCTCACTCTCTTGTTGGTTCATAATTAACAAGAAAAACATTCACACACACACACATACACACATACACTCTTGTCTACACACCTTCCAGTCAGCCATAGCAGATCATTGTATAACCAATAAGAGGAAATGCCTGTTTGTGTGTGTCTGTCTGTATGCTGGGTGTGGATCTGTGTGTGTTGGTCTTTTCCGGTAGTGAATGCATCAAAAGCCTTCAAATCGTTTGAATCTGCAAAACTAACTAACTAAAAAAAAAAGGAAGGACATTATTTCAGCCATGTTTCCGGTGAGCTGCCCTAACAGAGCTGCTTTATACATAAATCAATATTGGCAGTTGGAAGCTAAAGACTATGAAATAAAAAAAACAATTCTTGACATTTTCTACAGAATATTGACAGTGTAAGGAGGTGGCCAGGAGCACCCTAGCCGCTATAATATTGTATTTTTTAGTTCTTGACACAAATGTCCTTGTTGGCAGGAATCCAACGATGAATAATATTGATTTATATTGATTACCCTGTTGGCACGTACTCTTTAGTACTGGCACTATTGTCAATTTGCCAGATCCAAACATTCTCCGTCCCCTAACCTTTCTGCATGTTCAATCAAATTCATAATATCCCTTTATTGACCAGGAGATGAGTATCTTCTCCATGTGTCAACTCAAGCTATCACACAAGTACTGCTGACTCTCTGTACTGTCCAACCTCTACCTGCTCCTTGATGACCAGTCTCTGGACTGTCTAACCCCTAACTGCTCCTTGATGACCAGTCTCTGTACTGTCTAATCCCTAGCTGCTCCTTGATGACCAGTCTCTGGACTGTCTAACCCCTAGCTGCTCCTTGATGACCAGTCTCTGTACTGTCTAACCCCTACCTGCTCCTTGATGACCAGTCTCTGGACTGTCTAACCCCTACCTGCTCCTTGATGACCAGTCTCTGTACTGTCTAACCCCTAGCTGCTCCTTGATGACCAGTCTTTGGACTGTCTAACCCCTACCTGCTCCTTGACGACCAGTCTCTGTATATCTAACCCTTACCTGCTCCTTAATGACCTGTCTCTGAATTCCCTCTGAATAACTTTGGATAAATGTGTCTGCAAATTAGCTTATAACAGTGAATAAATACAAATGCATCCGATCCGACTCATGACTACTATCTATAAGGTCCCTCAGTGAGAGAGCGTCTGACTCTTCTACAAGATTAAAAGTTGTAGCACATTATCACTCACCTGTTGTTTCAGTTACCATGCCACCGAAAACCGCAGACAAAATGCTAATGCTAATCAACCCAAGGTGTCGCTGTAATGCAATACAGAGATGCATTAGCGCAGCGTGATGTAATAGTTATGTGATCCGCATCAGCCAGACCGCATCAGGAGTTAGTCTGGCCCCGGTGCCATCTCAGACAGATCCAGCCAGGTGTAAGTACGCTCCGTGGTCACAATTGAATCAGGTTAATGGAAGCCTTAATGTACTCTGACCTGCTCTGGGCACACCCGGCTGCCTATTGATTTAAAGGTGAAAGAGATTATTCAGCCCTTCCTCGTTCTGTCTCTCTCTCTCATTTCCGCTCTGTCCCCTCTCTCTCGCTTTCTTTCTCGCTCCCTCTCCATCTCTATTCTTTTCACGGTTCTCTCTCCCTGCTTTGTTTTTACTCTCGCACTTCTGTCCCTTTCTCTCTCTCTCTCTCTTGCTTTCCATCTCCTATTTTACATCGCTCTCTCCACTTGCTGTTTTTACTTCTCACTGTCTTCTTTTCTCGCCTTCTCTCTCTCTCTCTCTCTCTCTGTCTCTCTCTCTCTCTCTGTCTCTCTCCCTCTCTCTCTCTCTGTGTCTCTGTCTCTCTCTCTCTCTCTCTGTCTCTCTCTCTCTCTCTCTGTCTCTCTCTCTCTCTCTCTCTCTCTCTCTCTCTCTCTCTCTCTCCCACTCTCTGTCTTTCATCCTGATTTAATTATGTTAATGAAGGTTCGGTGGTCCAAAGCTCTCTTTAGCTGTAGCCCTTCTGAGAGCGGCGCCCTGTGTGTCTCTAACACAGCGTTGGCCGTGGTGCTGGCGTTCACAGCGCTCGCTGTCCACGGGCCTGCTTTGTGCTTCTGGACTTAATTGATGCTGCCGGCCGGGGCTCCCGCCAATCTGCTGAACGTCCCGACGGTGCTGACCTGCTTCATTAGGGAGAACAAACAACAACAAAAGACAACAGCAACAGCGTGAACCCAGCATCGGAAAGTAATTTGAGTTTTTGGGTGTGTGTAAAATCGGGACGCGCACTCCGCCTAGTTGTACCCCCCCCCCCCCCCCGCGCACTCAGAAGCATGGTGTGTTTGTGTGTTTATGTGTGTGTGTGTGTGTGTGGGGGGGGTGTTTGTGTGTGTGGGAGGAGGGCTTGTGTGTGTGTGTGTGTGTGTGTGTGTGTGTGTCGGTGTTTGTGTGTGTGTGTGTGTGTGTGTGTGTGTGTGTGTGTGTGTGTGTGTGTGTGTGGGAAGAGGGTTTGCGTGTGTGTGTGTGTATATATGTATGCATTTGTGTGTTTGTGTGTGTGTGTTTGTGTGTGTGTGTGTGTGTGTGTAACTGCACGGCCACCAGCTGCGAGGTTAACCACATTGGGCCGTTAATTATCTATAACACGCTGAACACTGTGATGGTTTGAACAGCAGGCCGGCTGGGCCGAGGGGAGTCTGACAGAGTTGTATCTAAGGCTGCGTCGCCTTTCTCCTCTGTTTGGGGCTTTCTGGCCACACAGGAGCCCAACGCAGGTGGCGATGTCGTGGGAGGCTACAAAATAACGCTAGACTTGTAAAGCCCTACACGACGCGAAGGGGAAGGGGAAAAAACACAGGACCGCTGAGGTCGTGGTCCACGTGCTTCGGGCTAAAGTCAGCGTTTTCCAACCACTGTAACAGAGCGGTTTGAAAATAGGCCGGCTCAGTGAACGGATGTGATAACGCAGACTTTGTGTTGCTGTTTGGATGAACAAACTATTTATTTGTGAATGCAACATATAATTGTGACGAGATCCAGAAATCGGCGTGAGTGAAGGCATGGACTCAACAGTCTTATTTTATGCCCCTTAATAATGTCAGATACCATATCAAATCTCATAAAGTTATTGCTAATGTGCTTCAGTATGCCCTGGCTTTAACAAGGCACACACACACACACACACACACACACACACACACACACAGACACACACACACAAACACACACACACACACACACACACACACACAGTCACAGACACTTAAACCCTCTCCCCCCAAAAACAAACACACACCCACATACACAAGCACACACAAACACACACACACACACACACACACACACACACACACACACACACACTAACACACACGTACACCCTCGCCCCCCTACACACATACAGTTGTGTATTGGGATCAGATGTTCCTCACCCAAGTGTTCGAGTATTTTAACAAGTGAGGTGCTGTTGTTTAAGGTCAGTGCCTCAGGCTTTGACAGAGTACTAGTGTGTCTTGGAATACGTTCTGTTTTAAATGAAATACTACTCCATTGGGACACGCTGTTATCTTAAAGCGAGACGGCAGCATCTTGGAAAGAAAACCCATGGATAGTTGAGGCCTTATACTCTAGTGGCTAGAGTGCCATGTCCTTGGATCCATACCCTGATCCATCCTACCCTCTGCCTTAGTGATATGTCTCAAACTTACTATCGCCCATGTGGAGCGTTTCCCAATGGCTCTATACACATACACAAACACACAGTCCGTTTATGTATGTCCCTTCGCCCATCTGATGAGAAGAGAGAGCCCTCTCTTCAAATCTACGCCGTTGCCAAGGTAATGAACAAGGCTGCGACACCACCCCCCCCCCCCCCCCCCCCCCACCCTGTCCCCCCCTCCCTAACTTTGAACCTTTATTTGTGTCCGGAAGGAAGTCCCCACAGGTACAATGTCCCCAAAAGTCAGTGAAGTCCCCCCAAAAAATAGCGGTGAAAGGCAGTCAGGGTCAAACATCAAGCAGAGGGCCTCCGGTAATTGACCCAAGTGTTGCCATGGTTACCGACAGCCAAACAGACGTCCAGTGGGTATTCAGGGTATGTTGGGTAGGCTAACAAGGGATGTTTGTTGTTGAGCAGCAATGTTACAAACTGCTGTTGGTGTTAAATTGGCGTGAAAGCAACTGTTGTTATAATAGTATTTAAAAGTTATGGATGGCAAGGACAATAAAGGCGGAAGCAGTTGGTGAGGCTGACACAGAATGCCGTCGCCAGTTTTAATGAGACAACTGGGGATCACCCTTCACAAAGTTAACAACCCATCGCCGCCCCTGAAGAGACACGCATGTACACACACACGCTATCTTGTATGTGTGCATGTGTGTCAATGTGCATATGTATCACACACACACACACGCACGCACACGCACACACGCACACACACACACACACACACACACGCAGACGCACACATACACACACACACACACACACACACACACACACACAAACACATTTGCATATTGTTCTTGCCTGTCTTGTCCCTATATGTTTTTATTATTATGTACCACCAAATTTTGGACGAGAAAACCTTCTGGTATAAAACTGGTTTCTGATTCAGATTCAGACGTGTTCTGATTGTAGGACACTAACGTCTCCTTTAATAATTTGCTGTAAAATCGGGTCCTAAAAGTCGTCCGTCCGGGCCTTTAGCACAGAGGGGTCAAAACGATTAAAGCCAGCTCGCTCCTCGTGTCACAAGCCCACGCCTGGCCGTCGCCGACCAGTTGCCATGGAGACGCCACTCGGTCTGCCACAGATTACCGCTTTTAAAACCACAGGCCCAAATATCCCAGCATTACTCCCCACACATGCACACATAAACCCCCCGAACATACAGGATTATGTTTATGAGAAGTAAAGCTCTCTGTTCTGATCCATAGCATAGCCACCCTCCCTCCTGACTGTATATCTATAGCTTTATCTTTGCATCTCTCTCTCTCTCTCTCTCTCTCTCTCTCTCTCTCTCTCTCTCTCTCTCTGTTTCTTTCTCTCTCTCTCTTTCTTTCTTTCTTTCTTTCTTTCTTTCTTTCTTTCTCTCTCTCTCTCTCTCTCTCTCTCTCTCTCTCTCTCTCTCTCTCTCTCTCTCTCTCTCTCTCTCTCTCTCTCTCTCTCTCTCTGTCCAGCTGGACCAGGGGGGTGCAGGAGTGTCAGTAACCTAGATCCAGCGGGGAGAAGGGAAAGGAGGGGGGGGACTGTTGAGCCTGTATGGCCCAGGCTGCAGCTTTGGAGTCAGGCAGTGGTGTGCTGCAGGCAGGGGGTGGTGGTGCTGCTGGTGGTGGCGCTGGATGGCTATAGTGAGCTGACCTATATCTGAGTCTGCGTTTGGCCATCACCTGCTCTGCTCTATCTGCGTGGTTTCACCCACAAACTGGAACACTAGAGAGTGCAATTAAAGGTTGCCTCCCTGGTCGTTCACGAACGTCATTTTATTTTTTTAACCTTCCAGTTTACCCAAATGCCGTAATGCAGTAACCGAGAAGATGGGATGGTTTGCCTTCATCTCATCCGACGCTTAATGTTACACTGTTGTGTCCCTGCACAGTTTTTCTTCATTGCAGTCAGGAATTTTATTGGATCCAATTTAATCTAAGAATAACAGAACCTGTTTTACTGTTTACACTGTTTGGTACTATTCACTAATGGAGATGTAGCTAATGCTTTAATCCAGAGCAACTTGCAAATTCTCATTATTTTTACTTACATTGAACTCAGGATCTCTCGGCTCATTCAATAGACAGCCAGATACCCTGGCCCTCGAAGAAAAGCAGAGAGACATGGAGAGCCATGAAGTGATGGGGAACGAGGGAAGGAAAAAGCGAGAGAGACAGACTGGTGGAAAGATGACGTAAGGGGGCGCAGAGCAAATTAGTGTGTGTGTGTGTGTGTGTGTGTGTGTTCTGTGTGTGTGTGTGTGTGTGTGTGTGTATGTGTTTATGTGTGTTTGTTTGTGTGTGTGTGTGTGTGTGGGGGGGGTGGGTGGGTGTGTGTGTGTGTGTCTGTGTGTGGAAGTGGGGGTGCAGGTGCAGAGAGAGCGAGAGAGAGAGAGAGAGAGAGAGAGAGAGAGAGAGGGTTTGGTACTTCACGCTGGGATGGAGACAAAGGCGGATCAGAGACGAGGAGTTTGTCGGAACCATGTGAATGATGTCACCATGGCAACAAGGCCTGATGCTGTTGCCAGTCGACAGCCGACGAGCTGCAGCGGTTAATCTCGTGATGAGGTCAGGGGTCAAAACTCACATTATGTGACTTTGGACCCTGAACTTCTCTCTCTTTATGTCTCTCTCTCTTTGTCTATCGGTTTCCATTTCTCGGCCGTGTGCGTTTGTGTACTTCATTTTTTATTTGTTTCTCTCACTGTCTCTCTCTCCATCTGTCTCTGTCTCTCTGTGTGTGTCTCTCTCTCACCCTCTCCCTGTTTATTTCTCTTTATCTAAATCTCACCATGTGCTGTCTAAGCAGAAGTGGGACCGAGCGGAACAGTGCTGAACAGAGGATCAGCGGAGGTCAAGGGAAAGCGATAGAGAGATGGAGGAGGGAAGGAGGAGAAGCAGAAGCCAAAGATAGACGTCATTGTGATAACAACGGACATGATAATTACTGTAATTATGACAATAATGATGATGGCTTGGATTTATGTGCACCTACCAATCAAAACAAAACAAAACAAAACAAAGTAATGGACTTACAAAAAAATTTGATAGATGAATACAGAGAGAGAGAGAGAGAGAGAGAGAGAGAGAGAGAGAGAGAGAGAGAGAGAGAGAGAGATGTGGGGTGGGAGGGAGAGAAGAGGATGATGAATTGATTTGGACAAATAGAGAAAGAGACGGGACAAACAGAAGACTTCTGGACTAATGATGATCGATGAAGGGCTGGGAAGGGGAGAGGGTAGTGTTGAGGTACGGCTCTGATCCACCAGGAAGCGGTTATAGGAGGAAGTGGAACCTGATTGGCTCTCCATATTACACAAGGAACGCGTCACATGACACCAGCCGCGCAGGCGGAGCTTCCGCACAGGTGTCAAATGACGGCCAGTAGAATCTCTCTCCCAACCTGTAGGTTAGGGTATTAACTCCAGCTTGACTGACTATTCTGTATGTCTGTATGTGACTATATATTCATTGTACACTATATAGTCAATACATTATATATTATGTTTATAGGTCTGTTTTTTTCTTTTATGAATATTGAAATCTAATTTTTAACTATTATTTTTTCTTATTTATTATGTGAGAGTTTCTGTTAGCTCTCTTTCCGGATTGCAATCAATGCTGTGGTAATGATCAATCAATAAATAATGTGTTGTTCAACTTTAAGGGACAAGTCTGGTGCTTCTTCAGCGCTGCTTTAAAATGCAC
>NC_136947.1:12825747-12835179 GCF_949987615.1 Pollachius pollachius | reverse complement strand
CCCCTCTACTCGCCTGTTCCGCGTCCAAACAGAACCTATGACCGTGTGGCGGTTTAAACTGTCTGATATCTCCTTGGGAGACACAGTTTCAGGAAAGGACTAGCAGATTTGGATTCTACCCCGATCGCAAATTTGACAAAGCATGGTCCATGTGAAGGTATGCGACCGGTGCTCTCTCTCTCTCTCTCTCTCTCTCTCTCTCTCTCTCTCTCTCTCTCTCTCTCTCTCTCTCTCTCTCTCTCTCTCTCTCTCTCTTCTTCTCTCTCTCTCTCTCTCCTTCTCTCTCTCTCTCTCTCTCCCTCCTTCTCTCTCTCTCTCTCTCTCTCTCTCTCTCTTTGTCTGTCTCTCCTTATCAAGTTTGGCAGTTTGTTTGCTCACCGTGAGTTGTTTGTTTCTTGTCCATTTGGATTTATCACGTTTATTTAAAATTCACCTTTCTATTGAAGTCTGAACCCTTCTCTCCTCCCGGTTTCCTCTTTTGCGCAGGGTTTCCGTGTGTTTGCATATGTTTGTGGAACAGGTGCCCGCTGTCAGCCATGAATTGGAGGGAAAGGGGGGAGGGGGAGCACTAGCTTTTGTTTACTAGTCAAAAAGAAAACTGCAGGCAGCTGAGTTCTCACGGCTATATATTTAGTTAGTGAGTTTATTATTTTATTAGTTTGCTAGTTCATTAGTCCTGTATGTGTATATTTAATTTGATTGGGATATCACATAGAATTCACAGTGAAGTTATTTGTAATGTGGTCCTTGATTTAAATACATGTTAATTGGTTTATTAGTCAGTTGGATGGTTAGGTAATTGGTAAGTGGGTTAGCTTGTTGGTTGGTAAACTGATCGGTTAGTTGGTAAGCAGATTCATTAGTTGGTTAGGTATTTGGTTGGTTAGTTGGTTATATAGTTGGTCAGATAGTGTGCTTGTTTGAAAGCTTGGTCAGTTACCCAGTTAGTTTGCAGTTCAAAGACAAACTAATATTGTATTCATTTAGTAGTACATCATACTATAATTTTCACTGAGTTTATATCTATTCTTCATGATTTGAATCTAATGCCGTTTTCTGGGCTGTATAAGAACTAGAATTTTTTTTTATAAACAAGAATATTCTTACATATCTTTTGATCTGAGATGTGTGTGTGTGTGTGTGTGTGTGTGTGTGTGTGTGTGTGTGTGTGTGTGTGTGTGTGTGTTCGTGTGCAAGCGTGCATGTGTGCGTGTGTGTGCAACATATCTTGACATATGTTGGCCGATCAAACTCTGCGTGAACCCAGTAGAGACTCACACACTGTCAGCCGTAGAGCAGGTTGTGTGTTCCTCCTCGTGTGTGCTTTTTATCAACATCCCTGACTTCAAACTGTTCTCCATTTTGGTTTTGTCCTGGATGTGGTCCCAGAAGTGATGTGCTAACAAACAGAAGCTCATGCAAGGTGTAGCATTGAACTCAAACCGCCATGTGATGGATGTCTGGGTTTTGCTAATGAGCGTTGGGGGGCTCGTCAAGACCCCAATCCACAGCCTCCAGTCGGTAATCCGTGGAATACAACTCTGTTGATGCTGCCTACCACGTTAACAATATGGACTTATCTGAGTGAGACAATTATAAAGGGTCCAGCAGTGGTCATTCAAATGTCCCGTTTTTCGTCAAAGTTTGTGTAAAATGCAGTTTGTTGAAGTTGCAGATTTGACTAAGTAATGTTCTTCTGTTTTTGTGTGCCAATTATAAATTCGGCATACAAGTAAGACGTCATTTCCTGGATGTTAAAATGAACCTGATGAATTAGATGTGACACACAAATGAAGGAACCTCCTCCAGGCCGTGTGGAGTCGCGGCTGCTCTATTTTCAAACAGAGCTGTCCTTGGAAAATTAACCAACCCCTAAAGGGAGTGTTTTGACAGATCTGGTGACCATATAGTCTCACAGTGTGCGTGGCGACGGTCCCAGTCGAGGCAGATCATGCAGGACCGAGCCTGTGACCTCATCACAACATAGCAATGAACAACGTTTCACACCACGTCGAGACCACAATCTCCACTGCCTGTGCACTTTTATCCCTCTCTCTATCGCAGAACCTCTGTCTGTCTGTCTGTCTGTCTGTCAGTCAGTCTGTCAGTCTCTCTGTCTGTCTCTGTCTCTCGCTCGCCCCCACTCATTCTCTATCTCTCCCCCTTTGCAGAACTCTCCATCTCTCAGTCTCTCTGTCGGTCTCTCTCTCTCTCTCTCTCTCTCTCTCTCTCTCTCTCTCTCTCTCTCCATCTCTCTCTCTCTCACTCTCTCTCTCTCTCTCTCTCTCTCTCTCTCTTTCTTCTTTCTTTATTTCTCTCTCTCACTATTATGCTTTTCTATAACTCTTTCATTGTCTGTGCTGTGCAGCATTACTGAGTAGTCCTTGAGCAAGGCACCTTACTATACCCAAAGAACCGCTCGACATCCTATTCTCCGTGAATGTGAATGTGATACATAATGTCTAGAAATTTTTTTGGCTTGAATAGAGCGATTTCAATGCAGATAATTTATACTCTCTCTCTCATTCTCTCTCTCCCTCTCTCTCAATTCAATTTCAATTCAATCGAAGCCACCCTTATTGGCTTTGAAAATATAGAATTACATTGCATTGAATGATATAATATAAGAATTGCTATTAGTAATAATGCATTTATTTTGGGGGGAAAAGGGAGCTATGATGTTTAAGGTAAAAGAGTCTCTGTTTCTTTCTTCTCTCCCTTTCCCAGGAGCTGCAGTTTGAGCGTCTGACCAGGGAGTTGGAGGCGGAGCGACAGATCGTGGCCACCCAGCTGGAGAGATGCAAGCTGGGCTCTGAGACCGGAAGCATGACCAGCATCAGGTGTGTGATGGTTGTCTGGCGCTCTCTCTCTCTCTCTCTCTCTCTCTCTCTCTCTCTCTCTCTCTCTCTCTCTCTCACTCTCGCTCTCTCTCACTCTCTTTGGCACATTCTCTCTATGGCTGGCTCGTTCTCTCTCTCACTGGCTCGCTCTATGTCTCTCTCCCTCTCGCTCTCTCTTTCTCCCTCTGGCTCTATTTCTCTCTCTCTCTCTCTCTCTCTCTCTCTCACTCTCTCTCTTTCTTTCTCACCTGCTCAGGTGATGTCTGCATTGCTTTGCTTTCTTGGGTTTGAAGCCTCTGCTCTTTTAAATGTCTTTTCAAGATAAAGCATGGAAGTGGCAAGGGGTTATGGCATAGAGTTTAGTGTTGTTTAAGGCTCATTGTAACGTGCTGGGAAAGCATCAAATGACTATTTAACACTTCATACCTGCAGCTTCCTCGGTCTCTTCCGAATAAAAACGCACTCCCCATCCCTCCCACTCACAACACCAGAGACCAAAGTGTTCTGGTGTCTGAACAATTTGAGCTGGCGTTAAGACTGTCAAACAGACTGTTCAACGCGATCCTGGACGGTTCTTTTTGTACCAGCCCTGAACAGAGGTGGTACAGCACCTGGTGGATGACAATATTTGTGCCGAGAGAAGAATGACGATTTGATCCCTATCGCCACCTAGCCAGCTAGCAAGCACTGTTGACTTTTTGGTGATTTGATATTGCTTGCGGTTAGTACAACTATTCATACACATGTTCACGGCGTTGTCAACCATGCAAGGCGACAGCCAGCTCGTTGGGAGCGGTTCGGGTTAGGTGCATTGCTCAGGGACACCTTGACACTCAGCCAGGAGGAGCCAGGGATTGAACTACCGACCTTCCGGTTACCAGTCAACTGGCTCTACCTCCTGAGCTACAGCATTGAGTTGGGAGACTGTGATGAGTTTGTATGCACTGATTTGTATGTATTGCGTCTGTGTGTATCAATATTATCCCTAGAACTGCTGCTGTTATGCTAGAAGTCGGCAAGAAACAGGGACCTGAGATGTAAGTCAAGGTCAGAGCAACCTTGTTAGCCACCTCATTTGGTTTACCGCTACCATGGGAACAAAGCCAGCCTTTACCGCAGGGAATTGCCACAGTCCCATGGCTCTGGCCTTCGTTTGCTGCCTCAATTAAACCCTTTCCCAAACACAAGTACCCATTAATGAATGCTCCTAGAGAGCTATCAAGGTCACTATGGCGGCTGAGGCTATGGTTGTTGTTTTTTTAAAGGGCCGCTATTTGACCTACCAGGGGAAATTTACACTCCCACTTGCGATGTCACAAACTGTTGGGTTAGAAATGGTTTGTCTTGGCTAATCAAAAATACACCTAGTGGTCAAACCGGGGCCCATAAAGCTAGGCTATGTTAGGTATGTGTGTGAATGGACAGTATGTGTGTGTTGGAAAGCAACAACAGGGCACTGAAGCTCCTGTAAATGCCTATTAATTGCTAGGTATAGCTATTTGCAGTATAGCTCTGACTGCATACATTTGTTACAAACACACACACACACACACACACACACACACACACACACACACACACACACACACAACCTGTGCTAGGTGCCAGCTTACCGTAAGAGACAGAAAACAGGAACATTTCCAAATCAAATGCAAATTCTGAAACATCGTCCATACCCGATGGCTGCAGTCAACAGAGAGCAAGTTGGAATTATGGAATCACTTAAAATGATTGAAAGAAAATGTTACTTTATGGTATTGCATCACAAACTACAAAAAACTACATTTGAAAAAACAGTTTTGGATATTCAGGGTCAATTTAGGTCCACTGTAGGCTGTATACAGTAACTTTACATTACAGACCCATTCTTTTACTGCACATCTCAGGGGCCCTATCTTGGAGCGGTTGCATTTCAGACGGTGTTACAACAGTTAGGTTTGACATTTGTGCCCGGTACTCTTAGTCCTTATCAAAAAAGATTGCATCGATTATCATATCCTGATACGTCTCAGAGGACAGCCTGTTCCCTCCAATGCGACCTAAAGTAAGGAAAAGGCTAAGTTAAAGAGACTCAAAGATGTGGATCTGTTGTCGTCTTTGAGAAAACAAGAAAATAGGGAAAAAATGAAATAGGGTTATTTGGTTCTAGTTAGCATCATGAGTGCTGTAGTTAGTGGCCCTCATTATCGCCTCAACATTTCAGAGTTGCTGTGTTGCGCTGGCCACAATCATTTCGGCCGCGACAGTTATCCATTTCTACATTGATGAGAGCAGACACCAAAACTGGATAAAAGGGATGCCGCACAGAGCACAGCTTAATTAACCTAGCATTACATTGATTAACCCATAGAAAGGAACACTTTAAACTTTAATTATTTGTATCCTGGAATCCATTTCTTGACAAAGGGAACCATAGGGTTCTTTGACCTCATGAAGGCAGATTTGCTTCTAGGTAACCTTGGCTCTGTTTTCATCCCTTATACTTGACTTTTTCCATTATTATTATTCTATATTATTCTGGTACAACTTTGGTAGTTCCTCGCCTTTTAAGTTTAGTCTTTGCTGCTTACGGAGCAGATATGGGTTAGGCATCTTACATAAGAATGCCTCCATTCCTACACACCACCATCTACAGTACGTTGTAGAGCTGGGATTTGAACCCAGAACCCACTTGATGGGGGTCAAACACCCTAACCACTACTTACTACTTGCTTACTATCCTATCCCTCTACTCACTATTTAAGTACCTTCTGCATAAAACCAACTGCGTAGCTAGTATCAGTTTAGCAGTACGGAATAAAATGTGTGTGCGTGCGCGTCTGTGTATATGTGAGGGTGTGCTTTTGTCTGATTGGATTTGGACCACTGCCCTCCTCACTTCGGTTGAGGAATTTAACAAAACGTTTTCCTGATTCCCAGACCCGTTGCGCTATGAAACAGACAGACTCTATTCACAACACTGCTAATGCACTTAGCGGGCTGCTTCACAAGCACAACAGAAAAAAGTATCCTTTCTTCATCTCCCTCTTTCTCTGCCTCCCCCTCCCCCCTTCCCTTCCTTCAGCTCTCCTCACCTCTATCTCTCCTTCTCTCTCGCTGTTTCTCTCACCCGGCCTGCTCACAAGCATATACACCCCGAATAAACACAGACACACACACACACATGCACACTGGTCGCCACGACCAGGGAATTCCCTCTATCTCAAACTAATTACTCACTGTGTTGCCACGTCATCCTCTTTTCGATTTTTATAAGACTAGACTCGGAGAGCGCCAGCGTGGCTTAAGAAAGGAACACAAAGTGAGTCATTCAGCGAACTAATTAACTCCCAGACGCTGCTCTTGTTTCTGGGGCGGGCAGCCCGCGACTCTGTTTTGAAATACAAGAAAAATATAGCAGCATGAGCAACATGAACTTTTAATCGAAGACAGATTTGTCTCCACTCCTGTTTGATGTGACAGGGCAAAGTGTGTTGGGGATTACGCATACTTTGTCTCTTCGTGTCTCTCTCTGTCTATCTTTCTCTGTCTCTCTCTGTGTCTCATTTTCTCTCTCTCTTTCTCTCTCTGTCTCTCTCTGTCTCCTTCTCTCTCTGTCTCTCTCTGTCTCCTTCTCTCTATGTCTCTATGTCTCTGTCTCTCTCTTTCTCTGTCTCTCTCACTCTCTCACTCTCTCTCTCTCTCTCTCTCTCTCTCTCACTCTCTGTCTCTCTGTGTCTCTCTGTGTCTCTCGCTCGTCGGCCAGTCACTTTGTTTGACTGCGGAATCACCGAACAGAGACACAAACAATTGGCACCCTGTCTGTGGACGCACGGCGGCACGCCAGGGTTTTGTCACAGCCCCTGGAGCGGGGAGTTGAGTATTTACCATTGAGCACTTGTTAAACAGCTCTATCCAATAGATCCTGTGTGTTCCAATGTGTTTGGCACCAGGAGGGCCGTGGTGCAACTACCGCCGCTCCTGATTGTTCATAACCCTCAATGTTGGTGTTCATCATCATTGTGACGGTTGACTGTGTGTAACTCAGTGGATGTATATGGGGAACAGCGAGCCCCTATAGTTAGCCCCTCAGTTATACACACTAAACCGTCGCAATGAGGATGAACCCCACCCTGGGGTGTTCATCATCAGCCTTTATGTCTACATGTTATTTTTCTCATTTCCACGACAGTTTCGGTTGAAGTAGAAACACAGGTCTGGTTCTTCATTTTTTTACGATATGGTTATTAAACATAATTACAGTAATATTAATGTCTGCTAATTGGCCTTTATGAAATCATAACTTAAAGGTAGATGTATCCATCGATGTATCCTTAGCTGGATATGGATATGGAAATGGATAGATAGATGAATAGATGGATTTAAAGGTAAATCTATCCAGCTATCTATCATCTATCTATGAATTGATCGATCAAATAATCTATCTATCAATCTATCTATCAACTCAATCTGACAGTTTATTTGTCAATCTATCTATTAACTTGTTCTTGAATTCTTACGACTTCTAAAGGCCTTTGTATTCCCATATAAATGATATTACACTTCACAGCAGAGTGAACCCTCAGCGAGCCGACCTCTTATCTTAATTTGTTTAAATAATTATTCGGACGGAGACATTCCAGGAGGGTGGCCTTTAGAAGTGGCAGTTTGAACAGCGGCCGTGGCCATTAAAAGAGGAGGAAGTGATCCTGGGTCTTTGTGCCGGCCGAAGGATCTTCAGAGGTGCTAATGAGACCTCTCTCTCCCCACTGGCCTTTGTCTCTCGACCCGTAATCACTCACCACAGGTCACCGCGTGTACGACACAGCATCTGCCGTGTGTGTCTGTGTGTGTAAATGAGTGTGTGTTGGTACTTTATCCGTCAAATGAGACAAGGCATTTATCGGCCGGTAGAATGGAGTGACATATGCTGCGGGCTCGTCTGTTGAGGGGTGGGGTCAAGCCACGGATATATATATATATTTTTTCAAACAAAGTTCAGTTGGCCCTCTGGCCCTGGGCCCCCACGGGGACCAGGGGAAGTGTTGCCCAAGTGATTAGCATCTGCTAGCAGAGGTTAACCAAACGTGTAAGACATGTTAAACAGACTTCATTAAGGTGGCATTTAGGCATTCAGCAATCAGGAAGTGTTGCCATGGTATTTCAATCTGCTACCATTTACGCCAAAGAACATTTAAAGAAATAGGCCTTCAAACACGACCTCGTTATTAAGGTGTTATTTAAGTGTTTAGGACTAATATCTGTTGCCGTGGTTTTTAACGTCCAATCGCAAACTGCTGAAGATGAGGAAGTGCTAAATGGACTTTATTAAAGCTGTTCACAAAAGTAAACAGGCTGTTTTTTTTTCTATTCCGTTTAACCTTCTTGCCCTACATGAGTCATTTTGATTCTCTTTTCTTTGCCCTTCGACAAACAACATGTTGGCTCGGGCTAGCCCCAGAAGATTATGACAACACACGTCTGTGTACAGAGGAAACAATGAAGCGCTGAGAGTGAAAATATCAATACGAGAGAAAATAGTGGTGACTCAGGAAGCCAGATAGGCACACCGATCAGAGCTGTCTCAGTCTACCGCCTCCAGGACACACCTCACAGCACTGTGACCACTGTGGTAAATAACGTACATGTAATGCAATGTTAGCATGTTGGGCTACATACATACATGAGAGGAGTATATATATATATGACTGATTACTTATACTGTTATTGACAATTTGCACACTTTTTATCCAAAGCAAAGCTCAATTAATTCCGGTACAGTGTAATTCAGGTTCAGATTCAAGGTCTTCTTGCTCAAGGATACCGACATATATGGCTGCGGGGGAATTGAACCAAGAATCCTTGTCTCGCAAGGAGATACTGTTGCGTCACTTCCACACCATTGCTGTCTCTCTCAACAGCGTGATAGACAACATCTGACAGAATGAAGCTCTGTTTAAAATATGAATGTTATGGGAGATTGATCAACGCAACGCAGCGCTGCATATTTCATCGTCGGAGCGACATGTGTCCTGAATACATCTCATGTGGTTTAGAGCGGAGATATTAAGCAGTGATAATTATATTTCTCTGCTCTCGTTGCTCTGTTGAGATTTTCAGTTTTCTCCAGGAAACACGGAGACGTGTTGTGTCTCTGCCTGCAGTTAAAGCTCTACTCTCCGCATCGCTCTCTCTCTCTCCGTCTCCGTCTGGCAACCCCTCTTCTTCCCTTTCCTTTTTCGTTCTCTCGGTTTCCCTGTTCTCTTGTGGTCTTTCTGTCTAGGTCTGTGATTTCTGCTAACACAAATTCTAACTCTTGCTGTGTTTTTTGAGGCCGGAGTTGAGTTACTCTTTATTTGTGCGCCTTTCTTCACTTTCCTATATCTTTCTTTGTATCTTGTTGTATCCTTCTTTGCTTAATACCTGGAGAGTTAGCTGGTTAAATGCTGTAGGATAATACCTGGAGGAAGTTTGTAGGTGATTAAATGCATGGAAAAATTCCTGGAGTGAGTGTTAAGCTTGTTAAATGTTGTAGGATAATATCTGGTGAGTCACTGTTTAGAAGGTTAAATAGTGTATGATACTACTAGCTGTAGAGTCAGTGTTTAGAAGG
>NC_136947.1:12780747-12820747 GCF_949987615.1 Pollachius pollachius | reverse complement strand
CTTCTAACTTTGTGTACATGTGCCTAGTGACTCCGCGTAACTGAGTACATAAACCTATAGTAAAACGGCTCATAACTAAAACGGTCCAGGAATAGATCTGCATATTTAGCATTTAAAATATCAATAATACATGCCCGAAATATCGACAAAGTATCATACCAACCTGTTGAGCAGCAAGCTAATATCTACTACAACACATTAATCATTGTTTTATCTAGCTTAGCGCTTAGCGCCCAGCGCTGGCACAACCAGGGCTGCCACCGCTGCTGCGGTTTCCTCTCCTGTCGGTTGTCATCCAGCGAGTTCCCAGTATCTTTGAAGTGCTTTCAACGTCCCGTACCGCCTGCCTCCGCGTCGCATTCAGACGCCCCACATTCCCCGGAGAGGTTGACTTACAAACGCCGCTAGTCATTATCCAAGCGGGGCTACGGTTATGATGATGACACGTGTTAGCGGCTTCCCACTATTCCGCTACACCGGGTCTTTTCAATAGCGTGGAGCGCTCAGGAAGCTAGCTTGAATTAGCTTGAATTAGCCCGTAGCGCCTCCCTAATTACAGCCCCATTTAGGATCGCATCCAGACTCTCTGGGTGCGTTTACGTTTTCTTGTGTGCACAGTAGAAAACAAGTGAAAATCAAGTGTCTTTGAATGGCGCGCATGACGAGCCCCTCCGCTAGCTACTACACGGGGAGAGACACTTCCATCCATTATCCTTCCAGCCGGCGTCAATTTAACGTACATTGCTTGTGGACCTCCAGCCAACACAGGGAGTACCGCATCCAAAGCAACAATGTGACCTTGTCCTCCCTGTGCCCTGGCCATGGGTGCGTGCTGCCGTGCGGGGCTTGGTTCCTGCGGGCAGGTGGTTCTGTCGGGGGGAAGACGCGTGAAGCCTGAGGCAGCGAGAGAAGGCTTCATTATGGGCGCCCACTGAGGCGATTCCGACAGGCACGGACACACAGGGCTCCGTATTTGGGGGCTTAGAAAGAAAGAAGGAATTGAATCTGACGTCATGGCTTTCGGTTGGGTGCAGCCCCTTAATGACATGTATTGTAAAAATATGCTGTAAAAGTGTCTGCTAGAAAACTAAATGTGAAGGACTACAAATGCTGGCAATGCAATGATTGCTACTGCATTCTTAACCTCACTTAACCTACTAAACATACAAACGTTTTACTTTGCTTGCTGTGTGAATGCTCTCTTTCAAGTCAACTACTTCACCCTGATCTTTTAATTTCTGAACCAAATAATAATCACAAACAACACAGAAATAACCCCAATGATGTTTTTCTGGATTAAGATTTCCTTTTTTTACAAAAAAATCTGGATAGACTTTGTTGGTATTTTATCTCCTTGGTTCTCACATTTTGGGCCAACCCAGTTCTGCAACAGTGGGCTATTACAATGGCGTCTGGTCCTTTCACCCGACAGCAACAACGGATAACATTCAGCAGGGGAAAGGTGAGAAGGGAACGTACACCAGCTTTAAAGAGTCTCTGTTGGGTGCCTAAAACCACCAGCCTCCTCTTTATTGTTATAGCCATGTCTGGCGTTCCACCGTATAAACCAACGTCAATTCAATTAAACAGATTTCCCTAGTCGATTTCCCTTCTCTCTCTGTCCCTGGCTCTTCCGCTTATGTCTGTTTCTATCCTTTCGTTCTCTTTTTTCTTTCTTTCTCGCTCTCTTTCTTTTCATACTTGTTATGTCTCTCCTCTCTGTCACTCCATTTCCCTCCCTCTCACTCTAATCTCTTTCTCTCCCTTACTCTGTTTTATCATCTTTCACTGTTTCCTCTGTCTCTCTTTCTCTTTCTGAAAGTCATTTTTCTGTCTTACTCTCCATTACTATCCTTCTATGTCTCTCTCAGTGTCTCACTCCCCCATCTGTCTTTCCCTCTCGTCCTATGTTGGCTCATTCCCCCTCTTACTCCCCCCTCGTCTCCCCCTCGTCTCTCCTCTTGCTAACCCCCATCTTCTCCTCTTCATCAATCTTTATTTATCTCTTCCCCCCTCCTTCTCTCCCTGCCTCAATAAGCAGTGCTCCTCTGTTTCCTTTGTAATGGAGAGCAATGTTGCCAAAACAGAAGGTCGGAAGATAGTGACCAATTTCTGACAATACCTATTTTCTCGGGAAAATGTGGCAAATGGCTTAATGTGCCCTTTAAAGTGAAAATGAAAGTAAAGCGTGTGATTGGCTGGGAGTATCGAGCCAGGTGGGACAAACAGAGGCTCCGGACAACGGATGGCAACCAGACATTATACCTCGAAAATACCCAGCATTACCGGCGTCTGCCCGGCTGTATTTTTTTCCTATTAATCACGCATTATGACAATCATTTGCCGAACAACACTTATTTAAGATGCACTAACTAGATTGTATATGGCTAGTGGGATGCGCAGACACACACACACGCACACACAAGCACAAATGCATGCAAACGCACACATGCTCGTTTTGGACCACAGCTCTTTAGTTTGTAAGAGATTCTGTGACACAACGATGAATCCAAACAGATAATATGACTGCATGTGTGCATGTGTGTGTGTGTGTGTGCGTATGTAGGAGTAGGCGTGCATTTGGTCAGTCTCGTGACACGAATAAGCAGTCATAAAGTTCTAGAACACAAAGGGAAAATTTTGTCACCCAGTATTTGAACTTGTTGAGCAGCATGGGAGAGATACTCCAATACATTTACACTTCTTTGAATTGTTAGTTAAACACTGAAGAGCTCCAGGCTGATGTGTGTGTGTGTATATATATATATATATATATATACATTGTATATATATATATATATACATTTATATATATAAATATATATATATACACACAAACGCACACACACACACACACACACAAATGCTAACGCACTAATATGCACACACGCACACACACCCACACACAAACTGCCACCAGGTGAGTATCATTAGCCTTGATTAAGTGCCCCGCTGCGGTGTCCACGGCGGTGATTCCGGCGCTTGCTAGCTCTGTCTGCCGCCACTGGCTCGTTAAAACACTGGTGCCATGGCGACATGAGGCCTTTCACAGAGGCCGGGCGGGGGGGGGGGGGGGGGGGGGAGGGTACCTGGTGACGGGATGAGAGAGGGAGAGGGTGGGAGAACCAGAGGGGGGGCTGGTTGGAGGGGAGTTTGCAAGGAGGAAGCAGAGGGAGGGGGAGGAGGGGGAGAAAGGGAAAGAGAGGGAGGGAGACTCTATTTCCTGAGTTCATATCAGGTATACCAGGCCGTCGAGGTGGAGACGGAACAGAGGGAGAGAGGAAGAGACAGCTGCACTGGGAGAGTGGAGGAGAGGGAGGGAGGGATGCTGGGTTCTTCTTGTGCCACACTCTGGGTTTTGAGGCATTAAATCTATGTTCTTTAATCAGTGAATTACAGCTTTGCAGACCTGATCTGTCAGAGCTCTTAAGTGGCTTCGCCAGGGTTTGTAATTCTGCTGTTTTGCTAACTCTGACCAGTAGTAAATTCTGCTGGGTTCCTGCCCCTCCCACTGTCTCATAGTGTCTCTAGTTGTAGTTGATCCTGGATTGGTCTGGTCTAGTCTGGTGTAGTCTAGTGTAGTCTATTCTGCTCTGGTTTAGTCTGATGTAGTCAAGTGTAGTCAATTCTATTCTGGTTTGGTTTGGTCTGGTGCAGTATAGTGGAGTCAAGTATATTATGGTCTGGTTTGTTCTGGTGTGGTTAAATCTAGTGTAGTCTGGCCTAGTCTAGTCTAGTCTGGTGTGGTTTAGTCAGGTCTAGTCTGGTGTAATCTAGTCTAGCCTAGACTTGTCTGGGGTGGTTTAGTCTAGTGTATTCTAGTCTGGGCTGGTTTATTCTAGCCTAGACTATAACCTAAAAGAAGGATTTCATTGTTCTGTGTGTGTCTCCATCACTCAGCCACCAAATCTTGGAGCTTATGCACGGCGGCTCAAGATGAGTAATTCATATACTTTGTCTCAAGTCCTGGTTTTCCAGAACATTCACTGCCTCAGTCTCTGGGAGCAGCAGAGTTGTGATTGTCAGACCAGCCGTGTGCACCAGGGATGATAGTCAACTCAAACTTTCCTTCTCTCAGTCTCTCTCTGTTCCTCCCAGTCTGGTCCTATTGAATGGCCCAGGCTTTGTCTGGTGATTAGGGTGCAGAATGTGTGTGTGTGTGTGTGTGTGTGTGTGTGTGTGTGTGTGTGTGTGTGTGTGTGTTTGTGTGTGTGTGTTTGTTGTTTACCGCTGTAATGGCTGATAAATGAGGGGCCTGCCTTGGCGTCCCAAGATCCCATTAACACGTGCCGCTTCGCTCCCCATCACAATTAAGTGTGGGAACACACACACACAGATACACAGACACAAACACAGGTCTGCAGACACTCCCAACACAATAAAAAGGCAATCAATGGGAGGATTTATGAGCATCTGTCTGCTGTCCACTGGCAGTAAATATAGCATTCAAGCTAGCCTTAGTGTTAGCCACGACCATCTTGCACATATTCTACACTTCAATGCCACCTGTTGAAAATATGTAGATTGTAGAATGTGAAAGAGGGCGGTTTAATTGATCCAGGAAATAGGTCCTCCATTGTGAAGTAAATCAGTCAGTATGTTAAATAAAAGATTTTAGTAACACCCATCCATTTAGAGTGGTCATTAAATTATAGCTGCTTTACTCTGAATCTAGCCAGTTGGTGTCCAAACTGGCCACTAGATGCATTACGGATTTCATGGTTGGATAAGACTGGATTGTAATAGGCACATTAAAATTAAGATACTACATTAAAACAAAAACAAAATATACAATGCCGCTAATATAAATTTAGCAGCAACATTTGATTGTAAACATCAAGTTTGTGTATTCACAATTGAAATCTGTAAAATGAAATATGTCAACATGATGGTCATAGTATGGTCAAAAATCACCACCACACAGGGAAGGAAACAGGTGGTAAAGACAGAAGACAAAACCATTCCCACAAAGTACAGCAATGGAAATAAAAACTACACTACAGTACATCCAACGAGGCAAACCAAACAAAACACAACAAAGCATACCCAATGAACAAGTAGGGCTGAGGAAACCAGCCAAGACAACATCACAGGCTAACAGAAACATTGCGTATAAGCAGAGACTCTGAGATTCACAACTAAATACAATGAGTTAAAGTTAACATGGGGAGCGCTTGTGGAAAAGTTTGAGTTGAAATAACTTCACCTAGTAGCCGTCTTAGTTGTGAACTTGAATACAGGATTTTGGTTGAGTCAATGTGATATAGTGTGCTAAATCAGCCACATACCGTCCGCTGGTAGTGAATATAGCATTCATGTTAGCCTTAGCGTTAGCCGTGACCATGCGGTTGTAAATATTCTACACACAATATTCTACACACCACCTACATGTTGAAAATATATGGATTGTATTGTGTGCTTGATTTGGTGTGCCACACTCATTCACACACGCTAAATCAGCACCATGGACAGAGGATGTTTCCTCTTTTTGGACAGCGACCATGACAATTACCACTCAGGGGTGGCCATTTTAGATGAAGCCTTTTAAGCCTTGGTAATAACAGTCTATAGTCTATTATATTACTCCGTTCTTTTCTTGGATGAAACAAATTAGTTGAAACCTTTGGGTCAACACAGTGTTTAAGAAGATTCAAGAAATACCACTATATATAATCAAATTCTATTCTTTATGAGAAAATGATATGTGTAACAATTACATATTATCGTCCTGGAAAATAACTTAGCATCACGTCATGGTCAAAAGCTTCTTTAACCACAATGAAACCTACATTCTTAATAAACAAGCAGGCAATAAAACTCATGGACCGGAAACCAATGAAATGACATAACTGCCGCATTTTAAGAAAACACAACCTTCTCACTTTTGTTTTTTAAATGTCTATATAATGTGTGTCAGTACTGTTTTCTGAACTGGCCATCAGGCGTCAGAGCGCTCACAGAGCGATCACATGAGCCTCCACTAGTGGTGATTGTCTCGTCCCAAGATACAAGACTTCATTCTGTCAGTATGCTCTCTCTGTAAAGGGGTCCAGACTTTGGAACTCTCTACCCACTAATCTAAAATTAGAGACCAACAGTAATGCTTTTAATAAAGAACTGAAAGCTCAAATCTCAACAACAGTGCTCACATGAATGGTTCTTAACTGGTTGATTGCTGGATCGTGTAGCCTTTGCTCTGAAGAGTATGTATGTAATTAACATGTAAAAATGCTTGCATTTGTTTTTTTGTTTGTTTGGTTTTCTCTTTCCTTTCTTTCCATTTTAATTGTTCTATCTTTTCAAAAGCCACCTGTGGACAAGTGTTGCGAATTAGCCTGTGTGCTAAAACACTTAAACAATGCATCTGGTTTGTCCAATGTAATTGCTATGTACACATCAAATAAACATTAATAAAAATACACCAAGGGGCGATCAAAACGATTCTGTGTGTGTGTGATTGAGTGTGTGTGCTGTGTGCCTTTCTTTGGGTATCCATGTGTGGCTTACATTGGCCAATGGAAGTGTGGCCTTTTTCACACTAATAACGAATCACAAATTGTATACACGAATAACTTTTTTTTTTTTAAATGGGACGTTTCCCTAACCTGGTTTTTCTTTTCTCTGATTTGCAGCTCAGCAGAGGACAAGTTCCGATGGAACAACCAAGGTAATGTCCCGCCAATACAGACCATAATAGTCTGATATTGTGATCCTTTATTGCTTTGGTAATATGTAGCCTGGTAGTGCTATAGGCTATTTATATTATGTACTGTATATGACTTGGGTGGCCATAGTGCACACACACACACACACACACACACACACACACACACACACACACACACACACACACACACACACACACACACGTGGGAGGGATACTAGAAGATGATGTTGTTGTAGTTGGATATGCCTTCCTAATGGGTTCCCTCATAAAGAGTCAAAAGTGCTAAACGATAAAAGGGCCATTATGCTGCAATTTTACTTTTCATATTTGTGCTGTGGTGTTTCATGTCGAACACTGATTAAAAAATAAAACCCCAGTAATATATTTTTTTACACTTACATAACTGATAAATGGTGCTCCTGGTTATTCCCCAGCAGCACTTGGAATTGGTTTTATTGTATTCATATTTTGGAGTCAGTTAAAACTTTTTTTTCTACTTTTACTTATTGACCATATGTTTAAACCCTGAGAGTGGTTTCAGAATAGCATTTATAGTGCCTTGCTCATGCAAAAAATGGGAGATGTGGGCGATGAGGTCTTCGTTGTGTGATCTGGTGTTTACTGTTTGATGATCAATGTTTGGTTATTTATTAATTGGTTTGTTTGATTACAAATGGATCAAGGAAGAGCCAATGTCTTCCTTATCGTCAATGGTTCGTTTTGATTTGATATCATTTGTTGTCCTTTTGTTTGTGTGTGTGTGTTTGTGTGTATGCGTGTGTGTGTGTGTGTGTGTGTGTGTGTGTGTCCATGTGTGTGTCCATGTGTGTGTGCAGATGGCCAGAAGGACATTGAGGAGGAGCTGACCACAGGTCTGGAGCTGGTGGACTCCTGCATCCGCTCCCTGCAGGAGTCTGGCATACTGGACACCCAGGAGTTCTCTGCTGGAGACAGTAAGACCACCTGTCTGTCTGTCTGTCTGTCTGTCTGTCTGTCTGTCTGTCTGTCTGTCTGTCTGTCTGTCTGTCTGTCTGTCTGTCTGTCTGTCTGTCTGTCTGTCTGTCTGTCTGTCTGTCTGTCTGTCTGTCTGTCCGTCCGTCCGTCCGTCCGTCTGTCTCTCTGTCTGTCTGTCTGTCTGTCTGTCCATCTATCTATCAGCCCATCTATCCCTGCATTTCTATTGGTTAAGCCTTGGTTGGTTCACGTCCCATAATTTAAAGGAATTAAATCAGGCTAGCGTTTGAACACGATCACATGAGCGTAACAGAATAGAAACAGATTATAGGGTTTAAACGTTATTACATGGGTGTAACAGATTAAAAGCGTGCTAGGGACACGCACCATCACATGGGTGTAACAGAATAAGAGAGTGCTCGGAATACACACAATCACTTGGGTGTAACAGAATAAAGGCATGCTAGTGATACACATGATCAAAGGGGTATAACAGAATAAAAGCGTGCTAGGGATACACATGATCACATAGGCGTAACAGAATCAAAGTATGACCGGCTTAGGGTGACGGGACGAGACAGGCTGCACACGCCTCCCGTCAAACTTCACACACTGGCGCTCAAAATTAACTCACAGCAACTTAGATGTGGAATGACCCACCTCGCTCTCTATCTGTCTCTCTACGGCTCCCCATGTGTTTCTCCCTCTCTCGCCCCTCCGTGCGTTTGATGGTGTTGTTCTATGGAGGGGATCCCAGGGGAGACTCTAGCTGTCAGGAGGCCTGCTTAGCCTTGCAGCCGGTTTGATATGCTAATGTAGCCTCGCCTAGGAAGCAGCAGGCACACAGCGCACACGTATGCACACACAAACATGCATGCACACACGCACGCATGCACTCACTCACTCACTTTCCACAATTATGCACACACAAGCACCTGCATCCACACACACACACAAACACACACACCCTACCCTCACCTATACACATGAACCCACGTACCCATGCATGCATACTCAAATACGGACACACAACACACACAGTCAGTCACAAACACAAGTGCACACATACGCATGCACCTACGTATGCATGCAAACAGACACACACAGAGACATTGGCACACAATCAGGCGCACAATCACAGATACACATGCACTGACACACTAACGCATGCATGCTTAAACACAGACCTGCACACAGCAACACTCACAAATCCCCCCCCCCCCACACACAGACACACACACACACAAACACACACAAACACTCACACACACACACACACACACACAAACACACAAACACACAGACACGCACACAAGCACATCCACCACCTAGATGCACAAATCTTCACAGGTATGAATATAACATGGTTTCTACACATACACTGATATATCTATATCTATAAATAATGCCTGAAGGAACTCCATTATAAGATATATTCAGTGTTTACTTTCTGAGAGTACACACATTTTTGGTACAGAGTGATGGAGAGGCAGTTTGAAGTCCTTTCCAGTGGGGGTCAATGCATCCTCAGCTCATGAAAGTTTCAAACATGTCAATACAAAAAATGAGGGGTCGGCCTTGAGTGTGTGCGTGTGTGCACATGTGTGTGTGAGTGTGTGTGTGTGATTGTACTAAATTGGGTGCTTCCCCCAAACTTCCTTTAACAGTCCTCTATAAGTCTTTAAAATCCACAGCAATTTTGAATCGCATTAATTCAAATTTTATTTATGTTGTTTATATCTGATTTTTGGTTATTATCATTTCTTTAAGAAAAAAACAAATAATAGCAAATTCAGCTCTAGCGATGAGTAGGACAGCTAACGTAATGCTACACTGCTCAGTGCCTTTTAAAACTAGGGAGATATAAATATAGATATGTCACGGTAGTGCTGAGGTGATTCTGTGCGACAGTTAACAATGCACAATAAACCGCTTTTGTAGTATATGACATACAGTACGCTCATTGACTATGTGTGTCGTGTGGTAAAAATACATTGCGATTTGTTCACATTTCATAGCCCTCACAAAGTCGCAGCTATTCACTGACGCTACGCAGAAATAAAATACCGTTCACACGCAAGATAGCGGATCTTCGTAGTCCCTAGCAACCACTCATGCCATTAGCAGCATTTAGGAAAGACCTTTTCCACGGACATTAGAACTACTAATGAGACGCGCTATTAAAAATCACAACTTGAACTGTCATGGTTGTTGTATAGAACTGACATTTTATCTTTTTTTATGGTTTCAGCAATTTTATTGAGTTTAATGTGGCCCTGCAGGAGAAAAAGCAGATAGGTAGACACTGCTGGAGACTGAACACCCCGGAACAGTCTTCACAAGGGGCACCGGTAGATGCTCCGTTGATGTTGGTTTTATAACGTTGTCCTGAAAGTGCATTCATTTATATGCAACATAGTGTCGTGCCCTATAGCCACATGGCCCTCCGCCTGACAACATGGCAGGAACACGGCAGGCATATGAATGGCATCACAGCTAGTTCAGGATATATGAGATGTGGACACAGGGGGAAGCAGGGAACCTCACCGGACCTTATACCTGTTTCTGGACTGCAGAGAACAGATTAAAAGTCTACCTACAATTATTATTATTACACTTTAGAGGATGATATCTTGAGTGTGTGTGTGTGTGTGTGTGTGTGTGTGTGTGTGTGTGTTTGGATTAATGAAGTGTGTTTGTGTGCATCGTGTTTGCACACCCACAGGTGACTGCGTATAAGTGTGCACCTGGATGTGCATGCATGCACATGCATGCTTGAGTGTACACAGGTGTGTTTGCGGACACACATGTGTGTATATGTGTGCAAGTGCATTTATTTACGTGTGTGTGTGTATGTGTGTGTGTTTGTGTGTGTGTGTGTGCATCTTATTTTCCCTATTCCTTGTATTTCCTGGCCTCATTCTGCTCCAGCAGGCCCTGGTCACCCTGTTCCTGCTGAATAATAAAGAGACGGGGGAGAGAGAGCGGGATGCTGGAAGAATAGGAAGAGGGAGAGATATTAGGGGTGTGAGTGATGGAGGAGTAAGAGCAGGAGGAGCACTATAGAGGAGAGAGGGGGGGGGGGGAGGTCCTATGTGGGTCATAGGAGAGGGTCACTGAGCAGGCAACCTAAGTACAGGGGGAAAGTATGTTGTTGTAAATGGATTAGAAATGTTCTCCTCTGAATACTTTACTTTTTTGGCGTTTCTTTCATCTCTCCCCTCCTCCTCTTTTGTCGCCGTCGTCTCGTTCAGTTCTCGCCGCCTCTCTGCCTTTTACCGTATGCCCTGTCAGCCCTCACTCCTCTTCGTCTTATCGTCTCATAGCTTCGCCTCTCTTCCAAGGTCTTCCTCTGGTGTCATTTATTCTGTTCTCCTTCATTTCCTCCTCTTCTTCAGTCCCCTCTTCTATCCTCTCCGCTCTCAACTCACCTCTCCTCATCTTCCCTCCTCTCCTCTCTTCTTTTCTCCTCTCCTCTCCCCCTCCCTCTCTCCTCTCCTCTCCTCCCCTCTCCTCTTATCTCCCCTCTTCTCCTCTCCCCCTCCCCCTTTCCTCTCCTCTTCTCCTCCTCTCCTCTCCTCTCCTCCCCTCTCCTCCACCTCTCCTCATACCATTTACCGAGGTCTCTCACTGAAAAAAATAAAAATAATAAAACATCAAACAGAAATGAATGCCAGAGGGTTTTTTTGTATTTATTTGATAAAGAAATAGCAAACACATAATAAAAAATTATATATATAATCCATGGCTCGTGTGCGATCCATTGAATATCTTCAAGGTCACAAATACTCAACATAATCACAAAGCACTATTTTCTTCCGCGTAGATTCTGCATATCATGTTAAGTTTACTCTTTCTGCTAACTTCCTCTAACCTCTTTCCCATCAGGACAAGGCCTCCTTTCCCAGAGTGCTTTGCAGCTGAACAACCAGGATGCATACGCAGCAGCCGGTTACCATAGCAACCAGGGCCTCATCCTGGGCGAGGGGGCTGGGCCCCGTGGCGGCCAGGTGGGAGGAGCCGTCCATAGCTACAACCAGGTATACACACACACACACACACACACTCACACACACACACACACATACACTTTACACAGACACCGCATACACATACACACACACGCATATACTCACACAAACACACACGCACACTCACACACACACAAACACATACACACACACACACACACATTAAATTAACAAGACACCACATACACACACACACACACGCACACATACACAAACACATAAATATACACATACATACACACCCATGCACGCAAAAACAGAAACCCATATACAACCACACAAACACACACACACTCACACACACACATACAAACAAATACACTTGGACTACCTGACTCTTCTCTGTTGGTGAAACAGACTGGTGCAAAGAACTTCCTACATGCCAGTGTATGTTTTCGCATGAACAAATACACACCTACACGTGACATACCTACACACATATTCATAGGATTTTGCACTTGTGTCTTCTAATTCATCTCCTTTCCCACTCACTCCCTTTCCACTCATTACCACTAACTCAAACCAATTGTCTCTCTCTCTTTCTCTCTCTCTCTCTCTCTCTCTCTCTCTCTCTCTCTCTCTCTCTCTTCTATCTCTACCTGACTCCCCCCTCCCCCCCTCCAGGTGACCTCCAACCGTGTGGCGGCCCATCTGGCGGCAGGCGGGGGGGATTCCCCCTCCCAGTGCCAGCGGGACTCGTACGCCCAGCAGCACGCCAGCGCCTTCCACCTGCCCTCCGACGGAAGCCCCGCCTCCTCCGCTGCTGGCAGCTCCGGACCCCCAATGTACTACTCCTGTGCCACGCTCCCTGCCCAGGTATGCTAAGCCCCGCCTCTAGCCCCGCCTCTAGCTCCACCTCCCCATACGCTCTCCGCCCAGGTACACTTAGCCCTGCCTCTAGCCCCGCCTCTAGCTCCACCTCCCCATACGCTCTCCGCCCAGGTACACTTAGCCCTGCCTCTAGCCCCGCCTCTAGCTCCACCTCCCCATACGCTCTCCGCCCAGGTACACTTAGCCCTGCCTCTAGCCCCGCCTCTAGCTCCACCTCCCCATACGCTCTCCGCCCAGGTACACTTAGCCCTGCCTCTAGCCCCGCCTCTAGCTCCACCTCCCCATACGCTCTCCGCCCAGGTACACTTAGCCCTGCCTCTAGCCCCGCCTCTAGCTCCACCTCCCCATACGCTCTCCGCCCAGGTACACTTAGCCCTGCCTCTAGCCCCGCCTCTAGCTCCACCTCCCCATACGCTGTCCGCCCAGGTACACTTAGCCCTGCCTCTAGCCCCGCCTCTAGCTCCACCTCCCCATACGCTCTCCGCCCAGGTACACTTAGCCCTGCCTCTAGCCCCGCCTCTAGCTCCACCTCCCCATACGCTCTCCGCCCAGGTACACTTAGCCCTGCCTCTAGCCCCGCCTCTAGCTCCACCTCCCCATACGCTCTCCGCCCAGGTACACTTAGCCCTGCCTCTAGCCCCGCCTCTAGCTCCACCTCCCCATACGCTCTCCGCCCAGGTACACTTAGCCCTGCCTCTAGCCCCGCCTCTAGCTCCACCTCCCCATACGCTCTCCGCCCAGGTACACTTAGCCCTGCCTCTAGCCCCGCCTCTAGCTCCACCGCCCCACTGCCTCCATGCGCAGTAACGCTTGGTTCTGCCTGCAGCTCTGCCTACTGCCCCGCCCATGGCTCCGCCTCCACTGAGACAGCTGTTGTCGCTGAGCTCCTGAATATTTAACCTCTTAAACTCTTGCAGCAAAAGGCATACAACACTGCCCTTATTATGTAGAAATAGTCATATCAAATTAAACATGAGAAACTCCGCTACAAGCACATATAAGTCATTTTTACACACACCAAACACAACTCAAACACCAAGCATATTAATTAGACAAATTAGACAATTAAAAATAGGCTGGAGCTTAAGAGGCTAATAATTCAACTTAAGATAAGGAAGAACTTTATTGATTCCAGACAGGAAATGGGTGAAGGACACAGCAGCAACAAATGAATCCCCTGACATAAGAAATTTGACGTAATAAAATAAATGTTGTCGTCATCGACAGTAGTAGAAAATGATGTCATGGCCGCTAAAGGAGTGAATCCAACAATTAACACAACGAACAAGAACTAGGCCGTAGAAGTCTGGTACACATGGACTGGTCTTGGCCTGTCTGACTCAACCCTTTAAATGTGCACACTGCAGCTGGTTGATACTCGCTTGGTTGTGTAAACTTTATCTCACTAAACCACATTAAATTAGTCCTACTGCCTCTGTGTTCATTAACAACGTGTACAAACTCTACCGGCTCAACAGAACAGTTTCCCTTCAACCTCCCATCTGTTGCAGCGCTGTAGGCTTCTACTGTTATTTAACCCGTGTTTCACCACAACATGGGGTTAACCACTCTGTTTGAGAATATAAAGGTTATTTTAAGAGTTATCTCATAAAGATAAATCAATTTCAACAAACCGTTAACAAAAATGAATCTACAATAATGCTGTGCTGATCTTTGGTAAAAATATCTTTTTTTAAATAAAAAATAATAAAAAGCTTGCAGGCAAATAATAACAGAAATACATTAGAGAATGAAAGGTGATAGTCTTCAGCAGATAAAACCCTCATTCACTACATATCTTTCTTTTCAAAGGAAAAGCTAAAAAATGGAATTGGATGGAAGTGAAAAAAAAACACAAAGAGAATAAAGTTTTAACATTAAGCTCTCATCCTCTTCTCCCTTCTCGCCTCCTCTCTCTGTAGCGTGTGAGCTCTCCTCTGCAGGCCATGGGTTCTCCCACTAAGCTCCAGAGGCTGGCCTCCACATCCTCGGACATGCCCAGCTATGCCACCCTACAGCGGGTCTCCTCGCCCAAGCAGTCCCCCAGCCGGCTGGCCAAGTCCTACAGGTACCTCCAACGACAACGCCTCCAGTTTGAGTTTGATTCCTCCTATTTGTCCGGGAATGTATGGACAGTACAGACCTCAATTGAAATAATTAACATTGCTACATATATTGTGTAATTGTGTGTATTTTTAATGCAATTTTACATTTTAAATTATATGCTATAAATTTGTACTCCTGCTTACACTACTGCTACATTTAATAGAGCAATTCAATTGTGCTATTATTTGGTGACCATGGAGGCATGTCATCATACTGAAAAAAAAGGAAGTAAAGAAGACTCAAGCCCCTTACTTAATCACGGGTTATTTTAATTCCTATCTCTTCAACGTGCACGCTAACCCGCACTCCACGCTACTTGCTAACCGAGACGCTAACTCCTCCCCCTACCCCCCAGCACCTCCTCCCCCATCAACATGGTGGCCGGCGCCGGCTCCTCCCCCCTCGCCATGGCGA
This sequence comes from Pollachius pollachius, assembly GCF_949987615.1. Taxonomy (NCBI): domain Eukaryota; kingdom Metazoa; phylum Chordata; class Actinopteri; order Gadiformes; family Gadidae; genus Pollachius; species Pollachius pollachius. The sequence goes on along the minus strand of NC_136947.1, from coordinate 12,805,744 downwards.
CCTCGCCGGGGGGCAACCTGTCGGCCGCCTCCCCCTTCCACGTGCTGAGCTCCGGCGTGGGCAGCTACGCCACGCTGTCGCCCACCAAGCGCATGCTGCACCACGTGGGGCCCGACGGCTACAAGATCTCCCACGAGCTGTACGCCAACGCCACCCTCAAGAGGCCAGGGAGCCTGGCAGGTAGAGGTCAAACGCCCCTTTATTACGCCCCTCTGCGTGTCGTCTGTCCCTGTGTCGTGTGTGTCGGGGGGCCGCAAGGCACCAAGAGCTGGGATGGCAAAGAGCAAAGAGTCTTAATGTGCCTAAGTTAACGCACACACACACACGCACACACACGCACACACACACACGCATGCACACACACGCACACACACACGCACACACACACACACAAACACACACTCACACACACACACACGCAGAACCAGGGTCGCCCCATCAAAGAAGACTCTCCTGGCTGACCCGACCCCAACCTTAAAAGTAGAATCTACATTTTGAACCCAGCCTGCATTTAGACTATCGAGGACTATTCAACACTGGTCAACACTATCCAGCCCATTCCACACACATCACTGGTGCCATGTTGGTATATCGTGTGTATGTTTCTGTGTTTCACTGTGTGACTTTACAGTGTCAGCAACTGTTATTAAACATTGTAACTATTTAGGGCAATGTGTAGCGTTTTTTGCATATGAGATCATCATTGTCATTCCATTTTCAATCATTTAGTTTTACTCCATGATTTGCAACATTAACCAGAGGCAGCCCGTTTATAATCTACTATTAATCAAATCTTCAGCAAGATATATACCAATAGTCAGTAGCATAGTCATGCTAGTGAGAGTATATCTTAATACAGTCTCGCCAAGGCCTTTAGCACTTCAATGGTACTTTGGTGCTACCATGATAGAACTTTATGCATAGTGTCTCAGCAATACATTTAATTCAATGTTCCATTGAAATCAGCTCCCATACCTAAGAATCACCTATTGATCCATCCCTCCACCAACCATCCATCCATCCATCCATCCATTCATCCATCCATCCATCACTTCATGCATAACCATCAATCCATCCGTTCATCCAGATCTATCACTCCATCTATCCACATCCATCCATCCATATCTAACACGGCCCCTTGTCTGTTGTCTCCCACACCGTGCAGGTTCCCGAGGGTCGTACAGCAGTCAGCACAGTCACCTGGGGTCTGAACTCCGACCCCTGCAGTCCCCTGAGCACCACATCGACCCCATCTACGAGGACAGAGTCTACACCAAGCCCAACCTGCGGGGACAAGGTCAGTTCAAACCATGTTTGCTTGGCTAGCTTCACGTAGCCTAGCATGTCATAGTGTTCGATGGCTTAACTTAGCCTAGAATAGCCTAGTGCCACCATATGTTAGCATAGCATGAGTTAGCTGAGTATAGCTTAGCTGGTGTTATACAGAAGGTGTCTGTGAAGGATGGATCGGTGCAACTCTAATGAAAGGTGCAATCATGTTGAAAATTAGAATTATAATGATATTATTAATATGCAGTTCTTTAAAGAAGTGTAAGAAAGGTTAGAACGCAAAGAAATAACTAGTGAAAACAAATAGGAAGGTATATACTGGGAGGTCAAGTATAAGAGGAAAATTGCGGTAAAACCAAGGCTAGGAAGCTACATGCAATGAGGTACTACTTTATATGCAGACGAGCTAGCGAGTACAGCGATTAACCTAAAGCAGCACCAAACAACCACTCACTAAACCAAAACCAGGTTCAACGAGAGGCACAAGATGGAGGTTTGGAAGGGGAATTAGGGAGCGTGAGTGAGACTTTTTGCATCTCTTTAAGCTTCAAAGTACAGACATGCTAAAAAAAGACCCAGTCGAGACTGAAATTTGCCGAACAGCGTTGCACATCACCCTGCCCATTTTAACCGGGTGTATATTTAGATGTATTTATAAGTCACAGCCCGGCGACGAATGACATTACATCACACTCCTAGAATAGCAACACAAAGCTAATAGGCGCCGCGTGTGGTACAGAGCGAGGATGTTAAGAAGTTGTGCGAATATATTATGACACTCGGCAGCCTCACTCCCTCACCCAAAGCCCTGTAGCGGAGGATTTCTGCCTCCCTGTTTTTCTGCCCCGTCATCGCTACGTGACATTTAAGCCACGCGGGCGATGCTATCATTCTCACTGAACAATTGTTTAGCGCTAATTTATCAGTTAAGGTAAACCAATGCTAATTGCCGGTCACAGAAATTAGCGTTTTTCTTTTTTTTATTGTTTCAGAAAAAAAAGATTTAGTCTCTGTGGTAACAGTGTGTTGACTAATAATATGTTTTGAAGACGTAGACACACATTCATCTGACTTAATCTTATGGGAATTAGTCTTGGGTCATTTGAAAACCAGGCGTATCGACCATCGCTCTGACATGGTGAAATAGTGCGTGAGCTAGGAGCTCCTTGCTTCTGCTTAATGACTCAGGCAGGGAAGAATCTGGAAAGAATAATGAGACATTTAAACAAAGAGGCCGATAGTAAATCTTCTGTTTGAATAGTAGTAGTAGCTGTAGTATATATTGTATTCATACCAAAATTATTGAACTCTTTCTGAATGTTTAAATCAATATATAATTATATATATATCTGTAAATATACTGTGAAATCTTTATATGCATTTGGTTCATGAAATGTATCTTTGTGCATGTTTTATAGTGTACGGTATGCCGTCTTCGTGTATGATTAATGAGCTGGAGCACCATGGATACACTGTGTGATGTATCAAAAACAATGATGAGACATCACTTTGAAATGTATGCTTGTGTGTGAGCACATGACACAAGCAACATTGACGTTTCAGCTTCAACTCCTAAATTCACCTTCCTCTTCAACTCTGAAGGCCTTAGATGTCCCGCTAAGTAGATTGTAGCGGCGCGAGAGCGTTTCAAGGTCTGTCATCGGTGTCTGTCTTTGTTTTGAGATGGCTCCGTGATCATGAATAGACAGAAGTTAAAGAGGGAGACAGGCTGTCAAGGTCTCGTCATGGTTTTCAACCTCACCGTCGTAGAGACACACGCACTCAAACACACATGCATGTATACACATAAACACTCACTCACAAACACAAACTGGCACATGCACACGCACACTGGCAAACACACAAATCCACACACACACAAGCACTGGCACATAAATCGACATCCACACACACACACACACACATACACACACATGCACGGATACACACAAACACACACACACACACACACACACACACACACACACACATCCATATGGTGTCTGGCCTCCCCTCTATCTTGTTTTCAAGTGTGGTTTAAGGAAACAGCCCTTGTCAAAACACGGTGTGACAAGGTGACACGCCACACTGTCTGGGCTGGGAGTGAAGGGTTCTAGGTTGAAGGTGTGCTGTCCCCCATGGTCAAATCTCCTGATCCCCCCCCCCCCCGACCCCCTTGTTTCAAACTTTCGACAGTCCCAAGGTAGTCATCAGAACCACCTTTAATGAGCTGGCTTTGGTTTATATTTGTGTTGGTCTGTTCTGTTTGCCTGTCTGTCTGTCTGTCTGTCTGTCTGTGGATTGACGTCGTTGAGTCTCTCCGTGTCAGCCAATCACAGCTCGCTGGGAGTTCCTTGCGCCGGTAGCGGCAGCAGCGGAATAATTATGTTCTTATCCATAATTATACGAGTAGACCGCTGCTGTTATAACTCATGACTTTTGGTGTTTTTCTTTGTTACCCCCCCCCCCCCCCCCCCCCCCCCCACACACACTTTTTACTCCATGATTCGTGATGTAATCCTGCTGGTGTGTTGCTCCTTTGTGTTCGTACATTTGTGTTGTTTCTGTGTATCCCCACACACATGCCCCTCCGACTGCTATTCCCCGACCCTTAACCCCTGTAGACCCCATGGTTGACCAGCTTTGCCAGGAAGTCCTCAACTATCTGCTCTATCCCTACGCTCTAGCCCCGCCCTCTCCCGGTGTCGACCCAATCCCCTTGCAGCGCACAGCTAGCCAGAGTGCGGCCGGCACCTATCAGAGGGCCAGCTTCGCCGCCGGGGGCGGAGTCTCGGACTACGGCAACCCGTACCGCACGCTGCCCTTCTGCACGTCTAGCGAGTCGCCCTACAGCAAGTCCGGCACGATACTGCCCCCTGAGGTGGCCCTGGCCCGGTCCCCGTCGGTGGACAGCATCCAGAAGGACCCCAGGTGAGACCACAACGCCGTTCTGGCTTTATTTCTATTTTTTATTTATTTATCTATTTTTTTCTGTTATTAACAGGTTGCTTTTTTTGACGAGCACTTATGTTTCTACCACACATGGTTTGTCTTGTCGGTTGGTCCCTCCGCCTTTCCCTCCTACCCTCCGACGCCCCCACCCCCCCTCCCTCCACCCACACCCGCCCCCACCCTCCTGCACACTGAGTCAGAACCGTACTGGGGCCCAGAATCAGTCAAAAACCTTACCAAACGTTGTTGAATCATAGGCAGAGCTTGTAAGCTCCTAAACAGAGAAATGACCACTTGGGGACATGTAAAGTACTTGCATTCAAAGCACAGTAGTTTTAAATTCGGAAGCCATTCCAGGTCACTGTGGAGGTTCTGAGTGTTTGAAGTTTGACATGGTGGCCTATGGAGAAGTTTGGATTTTTTGCCATTTCGATCACCTCCTGGAGAAAACGTACAGCACGGGTAAATTCTGGCTGAATCTGGGCTTTAGTAGGGAACACACTTCACTCCACGCCATATCAGTCTCTCTCTCTGCCTCTGTCTCTGTCTCTGTCTCTCTCTCTCTCTCTCTCTCTCTCTCTCTCTCTCTCTCTCTCTCTCTCTCTCTCTCTCTCTCTTGCTCCTCTGCCTGAGCTTAAGGGTCTATTCTCAGTACTCTGACACGTGTTCACACACACACACACTCACTCACACACACACAATTACAAACACACTCACACACACACACACACATACACTTGAACATGCACACAACCTCTGCCAGGGTCCAGTATGAAGAAAATGACATTATTTGATGTCTGCTGTGTGTGCATCTGTGTGTGTGTGTGTGTGTGTGTGTGTGTGTGTGTGTGTGTGTGTGTGTGTGTGTGTGAGTGTGTGCGTGCATGTGTGTGTGCATGCCTTTGTGTGACAGGTGATAGGAAAGAGGCAGACACAGATGTTAAGTCGGTTTCTTTTATCTATATTTTATTCCAGATCTAGTTGAGTCCATCATGCTTCTGTCTAATCCTGACAGACCAGAGCATTGGCTTGTGGGTAGTGGCTACTGACTAAATGTATAACAAGCCTATTCAAAGCTTTCTTTGTCATCCTTTTCTTGTTTTGCTGACTTATTTTGTTATCTTTCTATGTACATTGTATTTTCATTTGAACTCATTTCATTTCATTTGAGTTCTTGATTTCTTTTGTTTTGCCTTCAAAGCCCTTTTTAAACATGGTTTTTGCAAGTTACATTTCTGAACCAGTCCATGCAAACAACCTGTTTACAAAGAGAAACACGTTATTTTTTACAAAGAAACTAGCTTCTTGCCTCTGTCTCTCTACAGGATAGCTTTCCCATCCAGTACATCACTCTCTCATCCCTTCATCCATTATCTTTCTCTTCCTCATCTCCATATCTCATCCTATTCCTCCCTGTGTCTCCATGGCAACGGACGACTGTGTTTGTGCATGTGTGTATGTGTGTGTGTGTGTGTGTGTGTGTGTGTGTGTGTGTGTGTGTGTGTGTGTGTGTGTGTGTGTGTGTGTGTGTGTGTGTGCGTGTGTGATGCATGGCCTTGTGATGTACAACGAACCCTCACACCCACATGACCCCCAAATGCTCACGCTGACATTCCAGCTAGCTCCATTGAAGTCTTGCTGCTTTTGTGTTGTGCTGTATAGTTTGTTAAACGGAGGGTTCTGTGAGAAAATAATACCTTTTTACATCGCTGCTAAGCCAGTGCTCATATAAAATGTGTTTGTAACACGATGAGTATACAGCTTAATCAGACCTAGCACAGTATTCTAGGCTATCTAAGTATAATTTGCTAGTTTCTAATTGTAAACAGTGCCAATGCATATTTCAACTCAAGCAGAGCTAGCACAGAATGCTCATCTTTGAAGTGCTTGATAATGTGCGGCAAACAGCATTTATGAACATTGCAGCTAAAGCTGACTATATAATGCTTGAATATCTAGCGCTGGCTAATGTATGGTAAACAGCGTGAATGCACATGGCAACTAAAGCAGAAATAGCACAGATTGCTGTATGTAGCACTGGCTAATGCACGGCCAACAGCGCTAATGCACACTGCAGGGTGTGAATTAATTAGATTATTCTAGCTAAGTGAGCAATTATTCAATGAGACAAGTCAAATATAAACTGTGCAGCACAGCAGATGATATATACCGTATATGGGACTGTAGAGCTATAAAAATGTCAAAATATGAAATCTTTAATCTGTAAAATTATCCCTCTCTTTAACTGACACCCCACCCCCTCAACAACTCCTTAAACCACCAGCTTCCATGCATGCCCCCCCAACCCCACAAGCAACTATGTCACATGACCAAATGTTGAGAGCAAAGCACTAGTTAGCTATTTTCTACGCAAAACATGCCATTTTTTTAAATATTTTATTCGATTGATCGTGACAATTATGGTGGTTCTTGATTAATTTGTTGCCATACAGCCAACATATCCCTCTCCCTCACTCTCTCTCTCTCTCTTCTCTGTCTCTCTGTTCGCTATCCTCTTGATAGGTACGACCCAGAATTCCTTGTGTGGAATCAAAGTCAAGCCGAGCAGAGAATGACAAAGTAATGAAGCTATCTATTAATGTATTTTTATATTACAGATATATTTTATATACGTTCTATATCTATACACCTTTCTCCATCTTTTCTTGCGACATGACACCAAACTGTTAATGTTAGTGGAAAGCATGACAAGGACATTTCACTGTTTGGTCATCCAACATTACCACAGAAAAGCTTCACTTTCCACCCACAAGAGAGCAAAAGCTGAAAGAATAGACCCGAGGTAGAGACCAAATACAAAATAGGTAAATACAAAGGGCTCTGAAGTCTCCGGAAGTCTGGGATTGGAATGAGTTCGCTCCCAACGAACGTGGTGGTGAGCTAGCTAGCAAGTACGTTGACGGTAACCCTGCATTAGATCTGACAGTTGGTCTGCTATCAGTCAAAGCCATGACAGAAATGAGTCAAGGCTTCATCCCTGGTTGAGAAAGCAGAGCTCCTGTAGAGATGAATGTCTCTATCCTCTCCTTTGGCTCTATGTCTTTCTGTCAGTCCATCCCTCCGTCCATCCCGCAGTCCTCTATCCACCCATCCATCCACACCCTTCAATCTGTAATGGGTTCTTCTCCTCCGTGTCACACTGTGTCTTTGCCGTGTGTGTGTGTGTGTGTGTGTGTGTGTGTGTGTGTGTGTGTGTGTGTGTGTGTGTGTGTGTGTGTGTGTGTGTGTGGTGTGTGTGTGTGTGTGCGCGTGTGCGTGTTTGTGAATGTGTGTACACTGGACTGGACTTAGAATACAGGGAAAGCTAGCATGCCGAGGCTTTGCCGACCACTCTGCTTCCCACTCCATGTACAGAAATGCTGCTGTTGGGGAGAACATCCTCTGTTTCACTGCCAGAGCTAGACTGCAGGTGCTACCTACCAAATACAATCTGGCATTATGGTACCCTGCACACCACCATCCACACTGTATAATGCACTCTGGCCATCAACTTGAATCAGTTGCCCATATTGTGAATGGCTGTACTATGTACAAAGGACTGTATATTGCACCCCATGACAGACTTGTCAAGTATTAGTATAGTAGTATTTCTAGAAAATGTGACCATGTACAAACATTCACGCATCATGCCGAACAGTTAAATAGCTCTATTGATGTGTTTTGTAACATCCCAAATACCCCTGATGTTATGTTTTTAAACAGAGACAGAAGGGAAGTGCTCTTACTTGAGGCTGTGTGTTTGATCTGCACATGGACATTGCTTTCAACGATACAATCGTTAAATACCAACCAATTCTGGAAATACTAAAGGACCTAGGCTACCAATGCAAGCTAATAGTGTTTATTTTTGGCAGCTTGGGGCATGTCCACAACCGTGTTTTCAGTGGGTTAAGGCTGCCAGGGCTCTCCAGCAGAAAATCTAAACAATTAGCCAAGTTCTGCTCCATATCAGCAGTGATAGGCAGTCTGGCAGTGTGGCACAGGAGATGTTTTTTGTACCCTTGAACAAAGACCTATCTCATCTCTGAAATATTTGAATCCTATCTCTTGTAATGTGATTGGTGGATTCAAATAAAGAATTAAAATGTGTGTGTTTGTGTGTAACATGTGCTGTTGTGGCCCCCATGTTTTTGTGCCTTCTTCTCAGTGTCTCCAAATGGATGTTTCTGTGTGTATGTGTGTGTGCTTGACTGTATTCGGAAGTGGGTCTCTTGTAGGCTAATGCAAGGCCCAGATTACCATGTAGCAAACATGTTGCTGCTCTGATTATAAGACGTCTACACACATTGCCCTGAGTTGTGATCCACATTCAATCATACACTTGGGATTTCACTTGTGTGTGTGCATGTGCATGCGTGTGCATATGTGTGTGTGTGTGTGCATGTGGGTGTGTGTGTGTGTGTGTGTGTGTGTGTGTGTGTGTGTGTGTATGCACTCATGCTTGACATCTCCCGACCTTTTGTTTCATCTCTTCTGGCTTCACTGGGTCAGTCAGTAAGCCATGCTGTCGTTATATCCAACACAAACACGCACACACACACACACACACACACACACACACACACACACACACACACACACACACACACACACACACACACACACACACACACACACACACACACACACACACACACGCTTAAGAAATCTGTCCATGATTCTATTCTGTCAGTAAACATGCCGGCCATCTAGATACGAGCCAACGTGTTCCTTATCCTGAGATTATACTCCACTTCATCCTCAGATCCAGATTATTATAACTACTATAATCCTCTGACCTTCATTCTGTTTCACCCGCCACACTTTTAATCACATAACCACTGTCCAAATATTGGCCATTATTACAAATACATTATATATAAATGCCATTATATATGCTATTATATATACGTGCTGTTCGGTGGAGGCTTTTGTCCAAAGCTCCAGGCAATACCATGAAACCATCTCTCTCCCTCTGAGCATGTTTGGGGGAGACAAGGGAACGAAACCCCTAACCCTGGCAGTGTTATTGACTTGCTCTACCAACTGAGCGTGACAGAATCGGTCAGTTTGGGTTTTTGCTTGATTCAATTAAGAATATAATTGCTAGCTAGTACAGACAAAGTTCCCAGTTCAACCCCCTGTATCGCCTCTCTCCCTGGGAGTAAACAAACGTCCACATCCTGTCAGCTCGTATCTTTCCAGTACAAACGACATAGGCTCATCCAATGGGCCTTACTTGCCTCTGTTCATATCGATGAACAGGTATCACCGCTTAAGTCGAACAGTATAGAATTCATTCTAGTAAGTTCATGTAAGTTTAAGATAAATGTATAGTATAGTAAAGTATATAAACGTCTAGTATAGTATAGTGTAGTATAAAACAGTTGAAGCACAGAAGGGATTCGCAAAGTATAGCTCCTCTGAGTCGGATCCCCAGTGCCTGCAGTCTGAACTGGTGGGCGTCCTTGAGGAAGACGTCTCAACCCCCCTACTTGCTCCTAAATGACGGGTATCTGGCGACGTGTGACGTGCTGTGGTTACAGAGCAGCCGGTAAAGCACCACATAGCGATGGCCATTTGTATACGCGTTGCGCCCCCTTCCCGAAACGTCAACACAGTCAAGTGGAGGGGTTTCAGGGAGGAACATGCTGGAGCTTATACACCACGCCATGGCAGAGCATCCAAGCGCACAAGTGGTTATATCGTACGAGAGTGATGGCGCGTGAATAAGTGATGACCCAGGAGGGAGCGATGCGCTTGTGTCGGCGCTTGTGTCGGCGCTTGCGTGCGTATGTGTTTGCATGTGTGTGTGTGTGTGCGTGTGTGTGTGTGTGTGTGTGTGCATGTGGACCCATCAGCCGCAGACTTGGAGGAGCGAATATTTTCTCCATGCATGGCTGAGTAAAATACCAGAGGGAGAGAGAGGGAGGGAGGGAGAGGGGAAGGGGGAGGGAGTGAGGAGGGAGGGAACGAGAGAGATAGGTGGACATGGAGCGTTAGAGAGAGAGATCTAAGTTTAAATGTGGAAGACAAAGTTTTAAGTGCTGACAAAATGAAGACAAAAGCGGAGATAGAGCGCAAGAGAGCGAGAGATACAGAGAGAGAGCGAGATGCAGATGTATTCCGAGATTAACGATGGGTGAAAGAAGAAAGAGAGTAATAATAGTGGTACCAAGATGGAGTCAAAAAGGGAGACAGAGAGAGAGAGAACATTATTGAGAGAGACCACAATGTCTATCAAGCTAAAGAAATTTCATTATTCCATGCCTGTAAGGCATGAAACTTCACTTACAAATAGCTCTGTTGAATACAAACTCATTGTGATGAAATTAGTATATTAGTTTAGTCCAACTATATAACACCCAGCAGCTATTTGACATTGAAATTGTTGTTGCTGTAGTCCATCACAATACATTAAATTCTCCCCAAATCCTGATCATAATATTCACACACACACACACACACACACACACACACACACACACACACACACACCCTCCTGTCCATGCAGCGTTACTGAACAGATTATTCATTCTACGGTACACTCCCCAAGACTGTAGCATCTGAATGTATAATCGTCAGGCTGCTACCTTCATTATTAACAGAGTTTAATTACTGCTTTGAGCTGAGCCTGGCCTCCCGGTAAGCGCTGCACAGGAAATATTTTGACTGGAGGTTGCACAACAGACACGCACGTTCACATACACAAACCCAAGCACACGCACACAATACTCTATAATACATGATACACAATACGCACGCATCCATGCATTTATCGTCACAAGCAACGACAAATGCATCGATGCATGCCTTGACATTTATCTGCACACAGATATGCCTACATACATGGGCAAGTGCACACACACACACACACACACACACACACACACACACACACACACACACACACACACACACACACACACACACACACACACACACACAAACACATCTCCGATCTGGCTCTTTCCCTCTCTCTGTGTCTCTTCATCAATTTTCATAAAGATGAAAAAAGTAGTAAATCAATAAAAATGGATGTGTTTACACCGCTGTGTAGACATGGGTCATGTGTCCATGCTGTAGAGGTCAAGGCCTGGACGCCCTGCACCCAGAGCCACGCAGAGCTCAGATGATAGATGCTGAGGTCCGCTTCATGTTTCATTGAAGAGGACCCTCTGGGGGAGTTCTCTGAGCGCTGGACAACACTTCCTTGGTCTTGACCGGACTCAGTGATCTTTCGGTTCAGATCACACAAAAAAATATTATAATTTCTTTCATTTTATAGCCCTCTTTTTTCTCTGATTGCGCTTTCCATAGTGATTGTGTATTTAATACTTGATGACGTCAAAGAGCAGCTAGGGGTCATCTTGTTTTACGGAGCCTACTGGTGAGACTGTTGATACAAGGGGATCGAACCTAGTACCTTGTGGCAGGAGTCGAACGCTCACCACACACTGGGTAACACAATGGAGAGATGAGGAATGAACCAACCAAACTAGACACCAGGGGACAATAAGGTGGCCAATGTTGGCACGAGAGCCAGATTGGGAATTCTGGCCGGAACACGGGGGTGAAAGCCATTGGATACAGAGTTGAGACAGCCTTTGGAAGTGTCTTTTCTCACAGGATGCACTGAGCAAAGCAGCATTTTTTTACATGAGTGTTCATGACTAGGAACCTCATCTGACCCGGAACATATCCCATGATGCCCACTGTCTAGAAGGGGAGGAAGAGAGGAGGAGACAGTGAGAGACAGAGACGGAGAGAGAGAGTTGGCAGATTTTTCAGAATACGGAAGACAGAGAGAGAAATAAGGAATAAAGACATGTCCATAGAGTCCCACTCTAAGAGAGACCTACCTCGGGTTCAGGCCACGCTCCACAGAGCTCAGAAACACTGCTCAGGCTCACACACTGGGAGTTTGAGGGCTTTTTTCGTGGCACTAATTCAAATCTCTGTGAAAAAGGCCACTGTACCCTGTGGATATAGACTTTATATATATTTATATTCATATATATATATTTATATAGAGAGAGAGATGTAGAGGGAGAGGGATAGAGATTGCATGCTCTATACAGTCAACTCTGTGTGGGCCGAGCAGCTAAGCTAAGTGTTCCCAAAAGGCTGTTTATACAGCACTTTACTGCACATTCCCTGCTTATATAGTTTCCCCAGATTAATTTGGATAAAGTGAATAAATAGACATTTTCTCGAATGGCTTTGGCTCTCCAACTACTCCCACCCCCTTTTTTTAAATGGCAACAAGAAATGTCTTGCTTACTTGCTTATTACCTCCTTAGTACTTACTACTACCTAAGAATACATAAAGAATACCTATAAATAGGTTAAAACGAAGTGGGCCAACTCAGTTCCCTGAGTATGTGGGCTTAAGTTTATAGTTTTTGCATAGGAATCAACATGTAATCTGCTTGGTCTGGCTAGCTCAACACCATTTTCACACAATGATATTTCTGATGTGCTATTCACTTCAGCACATTATTTTCATCACTTGCTGCCATCTAAAACTAGATGGCTAATTCTAGATTCTGAGTGGCTAATGCTAGAAAGCTTCGGCAACATAGCTAATGCAAATTCAGAATGTGTTAATCAGGAGTTTGCTGACGCCTTGCCATCCATATCTTATCACATTAAAGAACGAAAACACACCCACAGACACACAAACACACAGACACACACACACACACACACACACACACACACACACACACATACATTAAACGCATGCACGCTTATACACACGCTAGCTCAATACAACACTGAAATCCTGAAACATTTCAATCAATGCTAAGACACACAAGCAGGCGCCCTGTACATACCGGCAGGTTCTTCTACACACATGCGCCCGGCTGGCCGTGTCCGTTCAGCCGCAAACGGGGTGTGACGGAACAATTAACCTAAGAGGTGACTTACACAAGGTTACATCATCCCACACCATATTCATGAAGCCGCGCGGCGCTCTGTTCGCGTGATAACCAACAGATAGAACAGCATTCTGGATGAGGTTCTGCTACACTGTCACAGCTGCCCTGAAGCCAGGTTGAGTGTGGCAGAGAGAGGGTGGGAGTGGTAGAGAGAGGGTTGGAGGGCTGGAGAGAGGGTGGGATTGATGGAGAGAGGATGGGAGGGCTGGAGAGAGGATGGGAGTGGTCGGAGAAGAGAGAGAGCGGAAAAACATTCCGCGGAATAGGCAGTCCATGGTGGTCCCATTAGATTTATTATTTTACATTTTCTCGGGGATAAACGGGTTAAAAGCTGTGTGTGCATTGTTTAACAGACCCATGGGAACCCCTGCTAATCCATCCATCCATCAATACCTTTGTTGTTGCTTTTCCGCACAGCCAGGATAGAAACACAATGAACACGGCTTAGTATTCCACCATACAGCCAGACACAATTCACAGCTGCTAACGATGAATTGATCTATCTCATTTTAGTCAAGTTCTAGTTAGGGACTAGGCTGAAAACGTTCAAAAGGACACCGCGGTCTGGGAGATGAAACCTTCATCACCGTCTCTCCTGGTTTCACTCAAACGTCCGGTAAATAATACAATCACAAAGACTAAAGTGCTATTTTACCATTGTTCAGGGCAGGTGCTGGCATCACTAAGCTTTTAGGCAGAATTGGCACGATGTGGTTTTGATAATTTAGCAAACATATGTTTTAGTGAAGCCAGGAGAGATCATTGTGATGGTTTGATCATCCAGACTGGTGTTTTTCCTTCGAGTCAGAGAACTAATTCTTGTTATTCTGCCGTCTGCTTTTGAGTGGGAGAAGTTTGTTTTACGCAGGTCCAATTTAACCCTAGACCAAACACCAAAGCAACAGGAATAAACAAACAGCTAAACCATGTTGAGACGACCAGCATGATCACACAATGGAACACAGGGAAACCAGTAAGCTTTCTGTACAAAACCAGTCAGTTTGTACTGAGGAGCCACACAGCCACACAAGCACCAATCAGGTGAAGCCTTGTTTTAAAGGATATTATGTTCTTGCCATAATTGACGTAGTATTATCACCCGATTTTATTAAATTCTGACCATAATACACATTGTATTACTTGCCACCCCATTCTATTTTATTCTTACCATTATGAACATAGTATTACTACCCCATTCTTTTCTATTCTTACCATATTATGTAGTATTTCCATCCCATTCTATGATATTCTTACCATAATTCACATAGTATTACCACCCCATTCTACTCTATTTATAACATTGTCTTTATATTCTTTCCTTGTGTATCATTTGGTCTCTCTCTCGTTCTGACTCTCTCTCGTTCTGTCTATCTCCTCTCTCCCACCTCTCTCTCGTTCTGTCTATCGGCGAGCATTTTCAATCAGGGTAACAGTAGGTAGCCAGGCTTCCTGGGCTGGTTACAGATTTAGCTGCATGCACGCACAAACATGCACCTACACACACCTACACACACACACACACGTGTGTGTGTGTGTGAACTCAATCTCTTCCTCTTCCTTTCCATCGCTCTCTCTCTCCCTCTCTCTCTCTCTCTCTCTCTCTCTCTCTGTCCATGTCTCTCTCCCTGCAGGGAGTTTGGCTGGAGAGACCCAGAGCTGCCAGAGGTGATCCAGATGTTGCAGCACCAGTTCCCGTCGGTGCAGTCCAATGCCGCCGCCTACCTTCAGCACCTCTGCTTCGGGGACAACAAGATCAAGTCTGAGGTACTGCCGCAGTAAGCAGGGTTTGCGTGACTCAAAGGAATAGTTGTGGTTGCATGTCAACGCAAGGCAAGGAGGTTTATGGATCCATAACGTCGTTGCAGACCCTCCTTGTGTCCACCGCAAGGGCCTGACGTGCGCCTCCCAAAAATGTTGAACTTGCGTTGAGGCGACGCAGCAGCAGCTGGGATTGGTCCTATAACGTAAACCCGACGCACAACCAAAACAGGTTCACGACTGCGTCGAAGCGTCTGCGTGGTCATGCGTTACGTCAGCGTGCAACCGTAACTAACCTTTTAGCCAAGTTAGCGTGGCTAGTGTGATTGGAAAAGTCAGCATGGCTAGTGTGTTTAGTTTGGCTTGTTGGGTCAGTTTAGCTAGTATGGTTAGTATAGCTGACATGCATAGCATGGCTTGCATGTTTGGCATGGTTCGCATAAAAAGCAAGGTTAGGTTGGCTAGTTAGTCTTGCCTGGTTAGCATGTGGCGGGCGGTTTGCTTTGATGGCTTATCTTGTTGGCATTCAGTTTGAATCCTGATAATGAACCAGCCAAGGGAGGAGTTCTGCCTCTGCCTCGAGGAATGCGCCCCTCAGAGCTGGTTGAGATCTTTCCATTGCCTTGCTAAAGGGCAATTATAAGACGTGTTGCACAAGTGGACATAGATTTGAATGATGCATGATATCATGACCTTGCAAGATAGATACATACACATGAGGCAGACACATGTACCTATCAACATACACACACACATACACATACAAAATACATATCCTCTACCCATGCAATCCATATTGAAGAGCCTTCAGAGTGCAATGCAGCCTCATTAAAATTCATGGAGATGTCTTACTTAAGCAGAACCTGCATTATAAATATCTATCAGGCGTTACATAATAACATGTGCATGATAATACAGCCCTAATGACACTTGATGGATGAAATATTGTATCATTAGGATTTGGCGCTATTCATACATATATAATCAGTGTCTATGTATACATCCTTATTGGCTGTAATCATTTTGCAGGATGCTGGCTTTGGATTCACTGAAATCTACAAAATGATTCCCTCCTCTAGCAGAGTGTCGCTCTGTCCTTCTAATGCTATGGAATTTCTCCCTGTTAGGAGGAGTGAGGAGGGATTAGGGGAGGTAGGAAGGTGGATGGAAGATGGGGGCAGGAGGAGGCAGGAAGAGGAGGGAGGTGGAGGAGGTGGGAGAAGGGAGGGAGGAGGCCGAGGAGGGGGGTGGAGGAGTGAGGAGGAGGCTTCATTGAGGAGCACCTTACAGGCAGCTTTTAAATCTCCTCTCTCACTGACTGAACCTTCCTTTTTCCCCTCCCTCTCTTCCCTCGCTCACTCTTCCCCCACCTTCTCCTCCACCTCTTCCTCCTCCTCCTCCTCCTCCTCTCCCTCCTCCCCCCCCTCCTCCTCCTCCTCCTCCTCCTCCTTCCAGATCCGTCGTCAGGGGGGCATCCAGCTGCTGGTGGACCTGCTGGACCACCGGATGGCGGACGTGCACCGCAGCGCGTGCGGCGCCCTCAGGAACCTGGTGTACGGCAAGGCCAACGACGACAACAAGATCGCCCTGAAGAACTGCGGCGGCATCCCCGCGCTGGTGCGTCTGCTGCGCAAGACCACCGACGTGGAGATACGGGAGCTTCTCACCGGTGAGGGGGGACACACGCACACACACACACACACAGGCACTGGCACGCACACACACACACAGGCACTGGCACGCACACAGGCACACACACACACAAACACAGGCACACACACAGGCACACACACACAGGCGCGCACACACATGCATCGGCGTGCACACACACATACACGCAAGCACAGGCGTGCACACACACACACACACACACACACATGCATACACACACGCACTGGCGCGCACACATACACACACACACACACACACACACTCACATGCATATACCCACACACACACACAACCACACACAAACACACCTACACAAACACAAACACACACACACAGATGCACTCACGAGCACACACACACATTCCCGTACCACGGTGAGCTTACCATGGGAACTGTCACACTTCATCCTCCTCCGGGCCTTTCCTTTGTTCTTTCCTTCCTTCCTTCCCTCCCTTAATTCCATTCTTCCACCCTTTCCAACTACTTCCTGCTTCTCTTTCTCCTCTCTCTCCTTCCTCTCCTCCACTCTTACCTTCTTCCACTTATGTTTCCTTCCTTCAATCCTTCTCTCCTTCCTAACTCCCTAACCTCCTCCTCTTTCCTTACTGAATCCATCCTTGACGGCGGGATCCCGGCTATGGTGGCGTTGATATCCCATCCCAGTAAACATCAACACCAACAATAAACAACAACAATAGCAACAGCACATCACCTACTGTCTCCCTCAGACCGGTTAGACCCCTGGGCTTCTTTGTGACGCTGACAGCCCGGTTCCACAAGGATTATAGGATTACTAGCACACACACACACACAAACACACTCATGACTACACGCACACATCCCCTCACACACACACACACACACTCATATCCCCCACACACACACATTACTACACGCACATATACCCCCCCCCACACACACACACACACACACACACACACACACACACACACACACAAATACACACATACCTACATACACACACACACACACACACACACACACACACACACACACACACACATACACACTGCATAACTACACACATATATATAGTTACACAGCGTTAACAGCGCACACAAACACACCCACACATACTTGGTAGGGCACTATATTTAGCCAAAAGGGCTAATTCCCTTCAGCATTGTAATGAGATAATGAGCGGCTATAAAGACTGTGCTAGGCTAATGGGAATATTTCAGTTGGTCCGTCTAGTGTACCCGATGCTGGATAGAAAAGGCAAAAGAGATGGCGAGATTGAAGAATTTATGTAAGATCTGTCATAATTACTTTTATTTAGAGCATTACTCTGACCCGTGACATAGCTCACATGACCTGTTAGAGCGGGAACCAGGAGCCGGCTTGTTTCTATGACAACGTTATTTCAGAAGGTCTAACCTCTGTCATCTCTCACATCTCCACCATACACACACATACATAAACACACACACACACACACATACACAGACACGCACACACACACACACACACACACTGTCGTACAACAGTGGGTTTCTGTTTTCGTTTTTCAGTTTAATTTGTACGTTTTCTAATGGGTAAGCTAATCGTTCTGGGTCAATGAGTGCCACTAGCTTCCCATTTATGTGGCTTAAATGGTATGGTCACTCAACACACTCAATCTACAATGAGTATATCATAAAATAATAATAAAAAATAATATCATGTGTTCACAAATGCGTTTCTGTGCAAGCATGGATCACGTCTATGTGTGCACAGGTGTGTGTGTGTGTTTGTTTATTTTTGTGTTTTGTGTGTGTGTGTGTGTGTGTGTGTGTGTGTGTGTGTGTGTGCGCACGTGCGTGTGTGTGTGTGTGCGCGCGTGTGTGTGTGTGTGTGTGTGTGTGTGTGTGTGTAGGCCAGGACAGCTTTGGAGGTGTAGACTATGAAGGGTTTTGTATGCTGAGCGAGCCTTCAAGCTGATTACCATATACATTAGAGCAGAGATTCAGGACCCCGCTCGGCCCAATCCCTCTGTCACAAATGAATCAGCCGGACCCCCGACCCACTGATCATTACACACACAGACACATTGACGTACTCCTCTGCTCCTCGTCTCCTCTCCTCCTCCTTTCTCTCCCCCTCTTCTCGTTTGTTTCCTTCTCTTTCCTCTCCGCTCCCCATGTCATCTGTTCCTCTCCTCCTCTCCTCCTCCTCCCTCTACTCTTCTGTTCCTCTCCTCCTTTCCTCCTCCTCCCTCTACTCTTCTGTTCCTCTCCTCCTCTCCTCCTTCTCCCTCTACTCTTCTGTTCCTCTCCTCCTCTCCTCCTCCTCCATCTTCTCTTCTGTTCCTCTCCTCCTCTCCTCCTCCTCCCTCTACTCTTCTGTTCCTCTCCTCCTCTCCTCTCCTCCTCCCTCTACTCTTCTGTTCCTCTCCTCCTCCTCCCTCTACTCTTCTGTTCCTCTCCTCCTCTCCTCCTCCTCCCTCTACTCTTCTGTTCCTCTCCTCCTCCCTCTACTCTTCTGTTCCTTCTCCTCCTCTCCTCCTCCTCCCTCTACTCTTCTGTTCCTCTCCTCCTCTCCTCCTCCTCCCTTTACTCTTCTGTTCCTATCCTCCTCCTCCCTCTACTCTTCTGTTCCTCTCCTCCTCTCCTCCTCCTCCCTCTACTCTTCTGTTCCTCTCCTCTCTCTCTCTCCTCCTCCCTCTACTGTTCTGTTCCTCTCCTCCTCTCCTACTCCTCCTCTACTCTTCTGTTTCTCTCCTCCTCTCCTATTCCTCCTTCTACCCTTCTCCTCGTTCGCCTCCTCAGCTTTTGTGTCCTCTCCTTTTTTCCCTGCTCCTCAATGTCCCTTTCTTCTCCTTATATTTCCTACTCTTTTCCTCGCCCTTCCTCGTTCCTCTCATCCACTCCATGTCCTAGTGTCCTCCTCTCCTCCTCCCCCCTTCCCTTGTCCCTCTTCTCGCCTTTCCTTATCTCTCCTCTCCTCACATTTACAGTCTGCTTTCTCTTATCTTCTCTTCCCTTCTATATATTCACCCCTTCTGTCCCTTCTATATATTCACCCCTTCTGTCGAGGAGTCAGGAGAAAATACCGTCTCTCTCTCTCTCTCTCTCCTATGCTTATCTTCTCTCCTTTCCGCCCCACTCTTTCCCTCTCCCTCGTCTTTTTATTCTCTCTCTCTGTCTTTCTCCGTCTCTCTCTCTCTATCTCTCTCACTATCTCTCTCCCTCTCCATTAGTCCAGATCTGCATTTGTACTACGCTGACAATTCAACCGTGTCCAGACTACGGTCGCTTCCTCAAAAGTCGGGTCCGAATGTCTCTAGCTATCCCATCTATATCTCTCTCTCTCTCTCTCTTCACCCCTTTCTCTCTCTCTCGCTCTGTCTCTCTCTCTCTCTCTCTCTCTCTCTCTCTCTCTCTCTCTCTCTCTCTCTCAGTTTAAACGAGGATCAAATTAGGGAGTCAAGCTGCCTGCATAGCCAAATGCTATACACTGTGTGTGTGTGTGTGTGTGCGTGTGTGTGTGTGTGTGTGTGTGTGTGTGTGGGGGGGGGGGGGGGGGGGGGGGGGGGGGGGGGGGGGGGGTAGGTTGCTTGGCAGGGAGTAATACTGTCACATTACAGCCAGGCAGACAATGGCAGGAGATTTTGTTTTGGTTCCCATGGCAACCTACAGATGCTCCCCTGCCGCTGCGTGTCAAGGAACTACACACTTTTTACACACACTACGCACGTCATTACTACACACGTGCAACAGCACACGTGACTTAATCTCAGCACATACACACACACACACACACACAATGCTCCATCCTGCTGCGACCTTAATTAACCTCTGTAGTTTATCTCACACGGGTGTTCATGTATACTAACAGCTGTATGCATGATCATGTACAATGTCCTTGTTTGTGAGGGTGTGTGTCTGTGTGTGATAAACAGTTGCTTGTTTATGTGTTTCTATGTGTGTTTTTAGTTATGTGTGAAATGTGGATGTGGCTTTGTTTGTGTGTGGTTTTTTTGTGTGTGTATGTGCGTGTTTACACTGATATCTGTGTGTGTGTGTGTGTGTTGTGTGTGTTTGTTGTGGTGTGCAGTGCGTGTCTGTGTGTGTGTGTGTGGGGGGGGTTTGTGTGTGGGTGTTCATACAGATACAAGTCTGTGTCAGTGTGTGTCTGCGTGTGTGCGCTTGTGTGTATCTGTATACAAACATACTTTGTGCTCAGAGGAGTTTAAAATATTATTTTATTTTATGAAAAAATTATATTTTATGAGCACTACATCTCCACACAGTGCTGACGTCCAATCAGCACGTTCCGTAGACCCAGCGACCACTAAGTGCTTCAACCCTGAGAGCTATATTTAGACACGTCCGAGGCATGTCTGATTCTGGCTGATGGCAAACACGTGAGTCTTATTAATCAGACATGCACCAGTACGATTAGTGTGATCGAGTTTGGCATCAGATATGTGTAAAAACAGTCTGTTTTTTTTTTACATTCACTCAGATCTATGTTTGCATTTTCTATTACATTTTCTATTTCATTTATTCATTGTATTTTCCGTTTGCTGACAGGTTTCAATCCATCCATCGGCATACAAACTCATACACGAAACAACAAAAGTTGTGACAATAAAATAATATCCTTTTTTAAATGAATTTTCCTAGCCTCAAGTCACATTTTAATGGGCTACTAAACATCTGTTAAAGCAATGATAGAAACAATGGAAAGATTTGTTTGCTAGATTACCAGAAGGCCTTGTCACAAACAATAATGCTAATCCTCCTATTAACAAGTTAGCGTCTTTTCAAAATGGTGGTGGGAGGTGGCAGTTGGTTTGGGTTGCGTAGTGAGGCATATACAGCCTGACTCCATCTCCTCCATCACCAGAGGACACACAGGAAGGTGGGGTGTGTGGCTGGTTTGTGTGTGGGAGGAGGGGGGTGGCGGGGTGCAAGATTTACTGTGTCCCGCGTCGAACCTCAAGTTCATATCTAGCACATCCTCCAGAGTGGTGAAGCCAGGACAGTGGGAGGGGGGGGGAGAGAGAGAGAGAGAGAGAGAGAGAGAGAGAGAGAGAGAGTGAGAGAGAGAGCGAGCGAGAGAGAGAGAGAGAGAGAGAGAGAGAGAGAGAGAGAGAGAGGGATTGAAAGATAGTTACTGACATTAATTACCACCTCAAAGCCGGAAGCAACTCATTTCGAGGCCCCCCCTTCCACCCTCTGATAATGAAAACACACACAAACACACACACACACACACACACACACGCACACACACACACACACAGATTCATGTACACAACCTTACCAAGACAAATATCAGACGATGCAATTACCAAGTTGTAGACACATATAAACACACACACACCTATGCAGAAAATAGATGGATGGAAACAGGCAAACACACACACGGGGCATCACCCAGAGTGTATAATTACGTGCACTGTGTTACCGCAGAAACGTGCACAGGCAGTAGAAGGTCACTGTGGTTAACATGCACTGTGTAGAAGATTATAGCAATTTGAGTGAGGATGGGAAAGATGATTATTGTGTACATTAGTTTATTGGCCTGATTCTGTGTGTGTATGTGTGCAATCAAGCAATGGATGGAGAGAGAGCGTGAGAATGAGCGAGAGAGAGAGAGAGAGAGAGAGAGAGAGAGAGAGAGAGAGAGAGAGAGAGAGAGAGAGAGAGAGAGAGAGAGAGAGAGAGAGAGAGAGAGAGAGGTTTGGCAAGTCGGGTTGTAAATGAGTCATAGCTTTGTAAAGTCTGTGTAGAGGACTATTACTACCACCATTACTTTGGTGTATTGAAATACTACCTATTGTATAAGATGGGACCTATCTATCTATCTATCTATCTATCTTTCTGGCTGTCTGGCTGTCTGTCTGTCTGTCTCTTTGTCCATCTTTTTTATGGTCTGCCCATCTGTCTGTGGTCTCTTCTGTCTCGTCTCTAGCTATCCCATCTCTATCTCTCTATCTCTCTTCACCCCTTTCTCTCTCTCTCTCTCCGTCTTCCTCTGTCATCCCTCTCTCTCTCTCTCTCTTTCTCACGCTCTCTCCCTCTATCTCTCTCTCTCTCTCTCTCTCTCCCTCTATCTCTCTCTCTCTCTCTCTCTCTCTCTCTCTCCGTCTTCCTCTGTCATCCCTCTCTCTCTCTCTCTCTCCCTCTATCTCTCTCTCCCTCTCTCCCTCTCTCTCTCTCTCTCTCGCTCCCCCTCTCTATCTTTCTCTCCCTCTCTGCTCAGCTCTCTGGGGTATCAACCCCTCCCTCCCTTCCCCTCTCTGATAACATTCTAACATCTTCTCCCCCCCCCCCCCCCCCCAGGTGTGCTGTGGAATCTGTCGTCCTGCGACGCTCTGAAGATGCCCATCATCCAGGACGCGCTGGCGGTCCTCACCAACGCCGTCATCATCCCCCACTCGGGCTGGGACTCCTCCCCCCACGCCCAGGACGACCGCAAGCTGCACCTGCACTCCTCCCAGGTCCTGAGGAACGCCACCGGGTGCCTCAGGTCAGCACACACTCTGGGGTGACTGATGGGGTGACGGGGTGGGTGGGTAGCAGAGTGAAAGCTAGGGGGAGAAGGAGGAGGGGGGGGGGGGTGGAATTGTGGAGATATGGGTGATGAGGTTGGAGGTGTCTAGGGGTGTGGGGGTCTGGCTAAATGGGGTTGGGGGCGTGGTTTAGTTCTGGGTGTGATGGAGTGAGGGCTAGTGGGTGTGGGTGTATGGATGGATGAGAGTGTTGGACGGTGGTCGAAGTGGGATTGTGTGTGTGTGTGTGTGTGTGTGTGTGTGTGTGTGTGTGTGTGTGTGTGTGTGTGTTTGTGTGTGGGGGGGTGTTCTATCTCTAGACAAAGGAGCCAATCCTCCAGTGCTCTTCTCTGGGAGGAGATGATGATGATGTCATACTGCACAAAATTACACTAGGCAACAAGGCATGTCTGTGTGTTTTACATGCGTGCTTGTGCATGTGTTAGTGTGTGTGTGTGTGTGTGTGTGTGTGTGTGTGTGTGTGTCTGTGTGTGTGTGTGTGTGCCAAGGTTGCGATACAACAATCATACATGATGCCTCAATGTATCAATCCACGACATCATGGGCTCAATGGAAATCTCATACACACCAAGAGGATACAATCTCTTTGTTCTGTCTCTCTCTCTCTTAAAAAATTAAATAAAGGGCGAGGGTAACATAAAAGGGAATATATGAATGGGTCTGTAAACAAAGAGAAACCTTGTCTTTAATTACATATTCCATGAGAAATGATTCATGTTCTTTGGGATGTGGATTGTTGACTCTCTTTCATTCTCTCTCTCTCTCTCTCTCACTCTCTCTCTCTCTCTCTCTCTCTCTCTCTCTCTCTCTCTCTCTCTCCCTCTCTCTCTTTCTCTCTCTCTCTCTCTCTCTCTCTCTCTCACACTTCGTCTCTCTTTGTATCTCCCTTGGGCTATCTATGTCTTGTTAATATAATATTTACTGTGCGTATTTTGACTACCAAATCAATGAGGCTGGTGGTGGTATAGACTATGATCAATATTATGAAATTACTACCAATAGGAAACCATTATGTGTATCAAACTATTAAGAATATGAAAGCATTATGTATGTCAAACTAGTAATAATATGAATCCAGTATGGATATCAAACTAATAACAATATGAAACCATTATGTATATTAAACTACTAATAATATGAATCCATTATGTATATCCAACCAGTAATAATATAAATTCATTATGTACATGAAACTAGTACCAATATGAAACCATCATGTATGAAAAACTAGTAACAATATAAAACCAGTATGTATATTAAACTATTATCAATGTATTATCGACATGAAATATGATCAATATCAAATTTTTAAAATAACAAACACTTATTATTGTTAAATCCTTATGGATATCCATCTATTATCGATATAAAGCCACAATATCCTCCATGGAGTGGACCCTGCCTTAATGGACAGCAGAGCAACCTCTCCCTATCGTCTTCTTACATTTGTCTTTTTTTCCCATATACTGGGTGTTTTATGATTTTTGGGCACCATCCAAACTCACGTGAATCTTGGCCCGTGTATCCGTTTGAGACTTTAACTCAGACAAGTTATTTTTATATAAATAACCTGACATCAGACACCACCCATAAATCATGGCGTTTTAATGTAAATTCACTGGCATTGAAGATATGATAAATACATATCTATTATTCGTTTTCTGCAAGCGGGTTAGCAATTTTAACAGAAAGTACCCTGAGCGGTTTAATAAAAATTATATTTTCATTCTGTAGACCTGCTCCACCATGGCACACCAAAAAAGACTACAATTCCCAACGGTTGTAAAGATTTGTCGGTTGAAGCCGTATTATTCTTTTGGAGAGATTCTGACATTCTGGCAGGGAATTTGTACGTTCT
>NC_136947.1:12725747-12768247 GCF_949987615.1 Pollachius pollachius | reverse complement strand
CGTAATGTAGGGCCGCTATGTGGAGTAATATTTCGAAAACATTCAAGGGGCAGAGTTTATTACCCTTTTATCTTCCCATTTTCTGCTCTACAAATCCATAGCATCGATATACGATAGACCATCCAAACGCTCCCATTTCAGTTTCAGTCGGGTCTCGCCCCCCGTCGAAACCAACTTTCCAAACCCTGGAAACAAACCTGGAAACAGGAACAAGGCGTCCCGCATCAGCCCGCATTGCCTTCATGTTCCGACATTAGCATTCTCCCCCTGTCCTCCCTCCCCTAGCCACCCCTCCCGTGCGCGGGAGGATGAAAAGCGATCGTGCCGTTTCCCTTCGTCTGTTTGTCTCGTTGTTATTCTGCGTTTGTTGCGTTTGTCAGAAGCCAGACAAACCTTCTTCGCGTCTCCTCTGCGGTTAAAAATAAGCGAAGGAAAACACACGGTGAAGACAGCAGACAGAGGTGGAGGTGGGGACTCTGTGTAGCGTGGCGCGCCGCTCTAATGTTTGTCCCCATCTTCAGACACACTCCCAAGGTGGTGAAGGCCGCCTCGCAGGTTCTCAACAGCATGTGGCAGTACAGAGACCTACGCAGCCTCTACAAGAAGGTATATATCTGTCTCTCTCTCCCTTTCTCTGTACTCTCACTTTCTATTTGCCTCTCTCTCTCTCTGTACTCTCTCTTTATATTTCCCCCTCTCGCTCTCCATCTCTATCTCTCTCCCTTTGACGTTCACTCACTCTCTCTCTGTCTCTGTGTCTATTTCAATCTCTCTCTCCCAGATCTCTCTTCTTTGCCTCTTTCTATTTGTACACTATCCATCTGTACACCTCTCTCTCTCTCTTTCTTTGTCTGCTTATCTCTGTCCCTCTATGTCTCTCTCTCTTGTCTGCGAGCATCAATAACAATGTTATTGTAATATGTGTAAGGATCATAGTATATAGTTGAGAAGTGAATTATATTATCTTTTCAAACGTTTTTTCTGTTCTGCGCTCTTCTTCTCCTCCTCCTCTTTTCCTGTTTATCTCTATTTCCCCCTTTGTTTCTCTTGTCTTTTCCACTGTACCTATCATTCATCCTCACTCTCCTCCAATGCCCCTCTAAATGTCCTTTGATTGTCCCGTCCTCCTCCTCTTCTCCAGGATGGCTACTCCCAATACCACTTCGTGGGCTCCTCCTCTACCATAGAGAGGGACAGACAGAGGCCTTACTCCTCCTCCCGCACCCCCTCCATCTCCCCCGTCCGGACATCCCCCAACAACCGCTCCGGTGGGTCTCGTCGCCGCCTTGACCACATTCACCGGTGGCACAACAACGCCGTTGGATCACACCCGGTTCAAAAACATATGTAGACACACGCACGCACGCACGCACACACGCACACACGCGCGCGCATTCAGAAGACACCACTGGTTTGAACATGATTTCGGAGGGCTTTTTCATGACGTTTGATCCATCAGAAGATGTTTTGCTGTCCGTGTTCAGACTGGTCTTGTCCTGTGCGAGAGAACTCCACATCTGGCCATCTTTCTCCTCCACCACTGCACCGTTAAAGGCTTAACAATCCTAACCAACAGGGAGGACCTCTCTGGGAGGCTTGCCTCTGACTCGGCTCTCACAGGCTTGTGGAGAGTTAATGACCCTTACATCCATAATTTCAGCATAATAAACCATGGTGGGATATGGAGCGGGGCCCAAAGGGGCCAGTGGTGAGTTAGGAAGTCTAACAGGCTAGCCTGCTTCTGTGTGAGTGTTGGCTAACAGGCTAGCCCAATGGTGCTCTGTGTGAGTGTGGCTGTTCACACTGAGTCGCCCATCAGAGGGATGCTGCTCAAACACATGCCGACTGAATCAACAGCCAGGACATTGGATAACAGGAACAACTACCTCCTTACCATGCCACGCACCGCCTCTGTCTCTCTTTATGTATCTGGTTATTTGATTTGTTCGGACCAGCCGGACACAAAGCATCCAGCATTTGTAATATTGTCCTCTGAATATTTTTTTACGATTTGAAGCGTTCCTTTGACAAACAAGAAAAGGGAACCCAGGTTACGGCAGGAGAAGGTGCTTTGGGTAGGCGGCTATTTGAAGAATGAGTGTTTACCTGCCGTTTGAACGAGCTGTACAGAGCCCAGCGGATGACAGAGACAGAGATAGAGATCATAAGAGCTCATGTTAGATAGAGAGAGAGAGACGACAGCTCATATTAGATAGAGAAAGAGGACCGAGAGAGTCACAGATAAACAGAGAGATAGAGAGATCATAATAGATCTCAATATATATTCAGAGAGAGAGGAGAGAGAGAGAGAGAGAGAGAGAGAGAGAGAGAGAGAGAGAGAGAGAGAGAGACGGAGAAGGCAGAGGGGCCAGCCGTCTCAGCCGGTGCTGTAGGGTGTTGTAATATTAGATGCAGAACATCACTCTCTGGTCCTGAAGATATTAAACATCTGGCACTGTGACAATGGAGGACTCCATTAATTATTAGTTTTTGTCTTAGATGAAGAATGGAGGGAGAGATAGAGAGAGCGCGAGAGAAAGAGACACAAAAGGAAAGATATGAGAGACAGAGGTACAGAAGGAGAGAGTGAGATTTCCCACTGATCAAGAGAGAGAAAGAGCAAGAGAGAGAAATGGAGGGTGTCATAGATAGAGTGAGGGGTAAAGTTATAGGGAGAGAGAAGAGAGGCAAAGAGATTAATGCAGAAGCTTCCAAGAAGTAAGCAGGCCTCCGGAGAAAGGATGACTAAGTATTTACCACTCAATTAAATACTGATGAGATCACACACACACACACACACACACACACACACACAGACACACACACACACACACACACACACACACACACACACATATCCTGTGGCCTGCATTTCTTGTATCTTACCAAGTGTTAAGTGACAGAGCGTAACGATTACATCTCAATGTGTATTCAATCAATGAAAACATCCAGTGTGACCCAATATAATATTGTTATGCTAAGCTTCTGTGTTTAAATATTATGCTAATGCATGGTTACAGTACTGTGAGAGATTTGCATACATTTACATGGACAAGGATATTTTGGCTGTCAGGTCGAACAAAGCCGTATTCTCTCGCTATTTAGAGAGGAAAATGTCAATCATATTTTTCGTTAATCATCATTAAGTAATCATAATTAATAAAAGGATAATTTATCAGACTAACAGGCCGGTTTTATCCTCTCTCGAATACACAGTGGCCTAAATAGTAATGTGTGTGTGTGTGTGTGTGTGTGTGTGTGTGTGTGTGTGTGTGTGTGTGTGTGTGTGTGTGTGCAGCGAGTGCTCCAGCCTCACCAAGGGAAATGATGGCGGCGAAGGAAAGGAAGGCGGATTACGAGTCGACGAGCAATCCTGGTTACCATGGCAACAAGGGCGAGCACACCTCCAGGAAGGACGCCATGGCGGGTAGGGCACACACACACACACACACACACACACACACACACAGACACACACACACACACACACACACATTTATAATTAAACAGTACTTAATAATAACTCATTTATTAAGTCATTTATTTCACCATGTCTCCATCTCAGGTCAAATCCCGGGCGGATCGTCAACGCTTCACAGAGGCGCGTACGTCTCCCCCACAGACGACCTCAAATACAACCAGGTGAGACCCCCGCTGGAACCTCACCTGGTGCAGTACTGTGGGGCTCTGTCCCTGGTACAGATCCGGGCCATACCGTTGCTCTGTCTTGTCCTGTTTGGATGGGTCTGTCCTGTCGCGATGGCTTGTTGTGGCCAGCCCCCGCCCGGCAGGTGAAGCGGGTTGTCTGGCAATCGGAAGGTTTGCCAGTTCGATCCCCGGCTCCCCCCTAGCTAAGCGTCGAGGTGCACCTGAGCAAGAAACCTAACCCTGACTGCTCCCGACGAGCTGGCTTTTTCCTTGCATGTATTCACACACAACCATGTGTGTGTGAAGGGTAGCCACTAATTGTCCAGAGTGTCCACTTTCCAGAGAGCGCTGTCGACCCATCCTCCATGCAGTCCCCTTGTATTGACTTTGTTGTCCTGTTCTGTTCCCCATCGTCCACCGCCACCGCCCAGGTGTCCTCCCAGGGCATGCCCTCCGAGCCCTACCCGCCCTTCCAGAACCCCCCGGCGCCGCCCGGCGCCGGTACCTACGATGACCAGGCCTTCTACGAGGAGCAGGTGCACGCGGCGGGGGGGCGCCCCCCGCAGGGAGACCTCAGCATGCACCTCGGGGGCCTCAAGTCCACCGGCAACTACGTGGACTTCTACTCCGCGTCCCGGCCCTACAGCGAGCTCAACTACGAGACCAGCCACTACCCGGCCTCGCCGGACTCCTGGGTCTAGTGGGGTACCCCCCCCTCCTGGGTCTAGTGGGGTACCCCCCCCCTCCTGGGTCTAGTGGGGTACCCCCCCCTCCTGGGTCTAGTGGGGTACCCCCCCCCTCCTGGGTCTAGTGTGGGAGCCCCCGTCCGGTTCTAGTGGGGGAACTCCCCCTGGGTCTAGTAGGGAAACACCCCCTGGATCTAGTAGGGGGACCCCCCTTCTGGGTCTAGTGGGGGAACCCCCCCGGGTCTAGTACTCGAGAGATCCAGAGCCTGAGATGAAGGGGGGGAGGGGGGAGGATGAACTCTTACCTTTATTTTTGTTCCATTAGCTCTTCTTTATCTCTCTGCCCCCTTGTACAAATCCAAGCCCCCCCCGACGTCATAACCTTGACGACCATCTCTGCCCCCCTCACCTTCACCCTCCCCCCCCCTTCTCCTCAGTGTTTTTTTTTTATCTTACTCAGTCAAGCCAGTAGTGAGTAAACATGGGTGTGAGTATGGGCGTGCATCAATGCTTGAGTGCGTGTGCGTGTGTGTGTGTGTGTGTTTGTGTGTGTGTGTGTGTGCGTGCATGCATCCGTGAGTGTGCGCGCATGTGTTTGTGTGTGTGTATAGGGCAGAGGAAGGGCGGACGTAAAGAAAGGAAAGGAGAAATGGAATCAAAAGGAAAAGACATCCTCCTTCTCTCTCTCACTGTCTCTCTCCCTCCCTCACAACATACAGACTGCTGATGGACAGGAGAGATAGGGAGAGAGAGGAGGGAGGGAGAGAGAGACAAGGTGGTCCCAGGTGACGAAGGACCAGAGCCATGCATGTTGCATGCACACTATGACCGCCAACAGTCCACCAACACACAATTCAACACAAACAACAACAAAACAACAGCTGGCACAATGTCCTTCCATTGCGTTTGGTGTGTGATGGTTACCGATTGGTCAGAATGCGACATAGCTCCCGCCTCCGAATGGGTTCCACAAAGAGAGTGAGAGAATGTAAAATATAAATGATGGACAGCCTTGCAAGGTAAAAGTAAGTTAGAATGTAGAATAACGAAAGATGGAGACAGAGGGAAGAGCGAAAGCAGGGGAGAAAGGGAGAGAGAAAGAGACGTACCAGTATTGCGATGTACTGAGTCACGGAAGGACATGGATGAGGGGGAAAGTTTGGATCAAAGGACTCAGAAAAGGTTGAGCGAGAAAGGCCGTGGATGGAAAAGGAGAGAGAGAGCTCAGAGCGCTGGGCGTACGAGGTTTGCATGTGTGGGAGAAGCAACCAGGGGGAGGGGGGCGGGGGGGAAGGGGGCATGTCTAGCGAAGACAGCGGATGTACATATTTGGTCACAGAAAACGGACCTATTTGGTAACGTGAAGCACAAGAGACGAGACGAGTCATAGGCCCCGCCCCCCCAGCTGCCCATCAGAGAGAGCGCCCCCTCGCTCTCTCTATACACTGTTATACTGTGTGAGGTCATGACTTAACCCCCACCCTCCCCCACCTCTACTCCACCCTGTCCCCACCCCCTGCCAGGTAGAGCAATGCTTCTGGACACTTTTTATTTTCCTTTTTTTGCATCATTTACTTGTTTGTTTTTTTCATTTTCGGGTTTCTTTTGTATTATTCTGGTTGTATAGTATTTGATGTACATTGACGACAAGACTTTGTTGTATTTTACATTGCACTGATTTCTGTGTAAGGCCTTCTCCGCGATGCAATGCGCTGGGACTTATCGTCAGAACACAACTGTACATCTACACACACACACACACACGCACACAAACCTTTCTACTGATTAAAAAAGAAAGGGCGGGAAATCTCATATCACAGCTACGACAAAGCTACAGGGAACGATTCCGATATCTGGCTAAAAGGTGAGAATGCGATTTTGATGATGAGGAGGGGGTTTAAAAAAAGTTATTGACCAATCATGGTGCTCCTTCACTGCCCTAGAAATAGGCTCCTGTGGTCTTCAGGGCTCTCAGAAGACATTCTGACCCTAAGACACAGTGGTTACAAACCCGATTCAACAAAGCGTTTCCCGGTCAAGCCCTTTTTTTACTACGCTTTCTCGGTAGCTCCTGTGATGTCGAGGTTGGTTTTGATAGTAGCTGGAGTTTCAGTCGATGTCCGTTTTATTTACACCTCCAAGAAGACAAAACACCCATTCTCGTCCACAAAACTTTGCTTAGAATCACGGTTTATCACTGTTAAAGGAAAAAAAAAAACGTGCCAAACGTGGGTATGCAGATGGCGACATGGAAGGGAGGAGGAGTGGGAAGGTCAAAGTTCAGTTGTGGATTCCCACTTCCACAGAGCGTCATTGGTTTGTAAATGTTTTTTTTTAACTGTGTTTTTCTGGGATCAAACTGTCTTACTGCACTGAGACTTGAAGAGGAATAC
Organism: Pollachius pollachius; assembly: GCF_949987615.1. Taxonomy (NCBI): domain Eukaryota; kingdom Metazoa; phylum Chordata; class Actinopteri; order Gadiformes; family Gadidae; genus Pollachius; species Pollachius pollachius. The sequence goes on along the minus strand of NC_136947.1, from coordinate 12,761,520 downwards.
AAAGTAGTAGTAATAAAAAAAACGATAATAATAAAAAAAAGTTGGGACTGTAAAAAGGCGGTTGTACAATATTAGATGATTTCTGTGTTGTAAAATATTCAATGTTTGAAGTTCTTCATTTAGTTTTCTTTCTCAAAGATGGGTGGCGATTATAAGTTTCCTGGTAGACAAAGCTGTTAATAGAGTATGGATATATATTATATAAATATAAATATATACTTTTTACGTGCAGACGTGGATGTCACTTATAGCATCAACATAATGATGAAAAAAACGAGAACTCCCATGTAGGACGACTTTTTTTCACGTTTTACCTTCTGCTCTTCACACTAAAGATGTTGACTTTGTGTGGTAATGTTGTGGCTGAGTGCTGGACCAGACCAGGGTCCGAGAGTCATCAGGTTGTCCCTGCTGAAACAAACGGAAAGTGGCGATGTTTATGTCCTTTTTTTTTTTACGGTGTTCATTTTTCTAACTGTACACAGAATGTTTAGTTTCTTTGTTTGTTTGTTTGCATAGATTAGGTATAGCTGCCAAACATTGTCAACGTGACTAATAAACTTTTCAAAGAAAGAACGTTTTTTTCGTACAATTTTTCGCTACTTACATCCTATCACGTTGGCCTCGTTGTGGCATAAGCGTGTGGATGTAAATCGCGAACAAATATGTTCAACAAAGGTTTGTGACGACAACGTCGGTCCCTGGTCTGCCCAACCCGCAGCTGTTTAGAAGTCTTAGTAGCGGTCCATTTTCCGATGCTTGAAATGAAATAACGATGACGCGATGATCCAGAGAAAAACCTTAACAACACACAAACACTGATTGAGAAGCAGACATATCTTACATGTTAGCGAGCATCCGGATACTGGCGGCGTACCGTTTGTCTTTGTGATCCGCCAGTATGGAAACCCTGACTACAGGACCTCTATGGAATGGGAAGGGGGGCGTTTTTCTTTTTGCTGTTGCTAGATGACAAAAAAAAATGTGTTTTAAAGAGATACAAAAACTTGTTTAATCTTTTTATTGCCTCAAACTGATTGCAACGGATCCACACACACAAAAAATGTAACGGACCATGGAAGACGGGTCTCGGCTTTCGGGAGTTGTTATTTTGCGTTGCCAAAGATGATTTTCAGCTGTTTCCTGGTATACGACCAACCCATAACACTCTGACCTGGATTGAAATAAAGCAGTCGTGACAGTTGCTCTCGCTCATGTTCTGTGTGACTTTGGCCTCCCTTCTTCTATACGAAGATGAAAGGAATTCACTTACATTCACAAGTCATCCCTTCTATGGTCCTCAAATGTAGGTTATGCCACAATTTCTCAGGCAGAAGATGAGGAGAGGTTGTAATGTGTAGAGAGACATTTCATTTTATATTGACCTTACTTGGAAAGTCGTCGGATAATCTTTCTCTTTTCACATTGCCTCAGTGTTTATTCCGTTGCGAAAGCATAGGAACAGAAGTTCAACGGTCAGTTGAAGCACTCTAAATGTGAATCAGTGCCCTCTAGTGGATAGTGGAACAACTACATTTGTAAAACTATATGGCCCTTAACAAGGAATGAGCTGGAATGCATACATTCCAACATGTAAAAAGATATTAAGAGTTGAGAAAAATGGTAAGATTTGGGCTACAACAAGGTAAATATGGATAAATCCTGTGGGTTTTAATTCACCGATTTCAATAGGTTACCTGTTAGATTAAGACAGATGAAACTACATCGATAGGTGGGTCCCTGAATCGATTTAAAATGACCAAGAATCGGTCGATGCACCGATATAAACGTTGCTAATCGTTTATATTAGCAACGATATAATTGTTGCTAATATAAACGTTGCTAAAATAAATAGAGGGATAGGTTGAGTGAGGCTAAAGCCTCATTCAACCTATCGCTCTCTTTATTTTCGAGTGATGTCATTAGTCAAAAAAATGTATTACTTTCAAGCGATCTCATAGACCTCTGAAGAATAAGTCCCGCCTCCGAGGCTCCTGGTTCCATCGGTTAAATGTCTATGGGAAATAACATGGGTTTTTTGAATGGTCGTACCTAACAAACTCTCTAGGTTATGTACGATCATTCAAAAACCCCATGTTATTTCCCATAGACAGGAGCCTCGGAGGCGGGACTTATTCTTCAGAGGTCTATTGGTCGAAATGAGATCGAAAATCTTTATTTTCGCACAATCTCATTGGTCGAAAAAATGCAATTATTTTCGAGGGATTTCCTCGGCTGAACAAATCTATCTTTTTCGAGCGATCTCATTGGTCCAATATTTTCGAGCGATCCCATTGGTCGGAAAAAATTCAAACATTTTTGAGCAATCTGATTGGTCGAAAAAATATATACTTTGAGAAATTTCACTAGTCAAACTTAATATTATTTTTTTAAGCCATCTGATTAGTAAAATAAAAAAACGTGTGATCTGATTGATCGAAAAATATATATTTGATAATATATGTTATTTGATTTTTTTTGTGAATCCAGAAATCGGGAGAGTAAGACACCTTTTGTTTTCATTCTACTCTCCCCAAAGAAGAACAAAATGTTTATTTCGGAAAGTACTCAATCCTTTTCCCAATGACTTCAAAAGTGTAACTGCATTCTACTTATAAAAGTATTAAAAAAGATAATTCTTTGCACTTATTAAGTAGAGAAAACTGACCAAAGAATCTGGGCATCGAACTTGGTACCTTTGTTCTGGGAGTGCAACATAATAGCCACTATCGAGTTAGTTCTAGGGTTGTGTGGTATTGACTGACAAGGTAAGTTGACTGGACATGGATGGCAGGTTCACCAAGCCGATATTTATAACACCACAGAGAAACCAGAATAACGACAAACAGAAATGAGAGACAACATCCAAGAGCAAATGACTGATGCTTACATTCATTCACGTTCCCGATTCTCTTTGGACTAAACAGCGTGCGAGACACGCCGGAGCAGAGAGGAAACGCCTTTTGCCACGTTGACATTTAGAGTTTGAACCCTCAAGTCCTTACACGTTGTACACGTTGTAAAAAGAAAAAAATTAAAGAAAATCTGAATTTGAGCGTGAATTAATTACAAACGAGCGGGAAGAAATGTTCTTTTGCAGAATATACCTGTAATCATCAAAGCTATACATGTAGGCCTATACATTATCTAGGCCTATGAATCTCTCTATTGACCTTTGGTCTTAAACATTAGACAAATAAATAACAAAATCAGAAATCAAAATCCTCTATCTTTAAAGTACAATCATATTAAATAGCCCTGTGAATGACTGAATGAAGATCTTATGAATGACTTGCATGTAGAATTATGTATTCCAGTAGGCCTATACACATTCTGTCTGATCAAATGATTTATATATATTGAAATCTGCAATGGGACCTGACCAACCATTCAAAGAATGGAGAATTTTTTTATTTTGATAACAGAGAAAACCTGAGCTTTCCGTCTTACATGAATGTATCATTATCCCTTCTCATTAATTAAAAATGAATGCTTTGTTGAAGAAAAAAATGTGTATTGTAGAATGTCGACCCTGTTGGTACGAGTAGCAACTACAGCTTTATATAGCTACCTTCCACAGAACAAATATTGAGCCATCTTCTAGTATTCCAATAGGCGGTTGAGAGGTGTTCAGGTGTGTTCAGACTTAACTCAACATAATTTGCCTTTAATGGCGTCAAGTCTGAATGCACTGCAGTAAACAGGCACTAACAGACACTTTTTAATTATGTTTTGTCCTGTGTGGCAAACGATTTGCATAGCCATTATACGAAAGCAGGCTTGAGATCCCCAGTGGAAATGTCAGAAATCGCTCTCGATTAAAAAGCCCTTTTGCAGTATTTCTTAGCCAAAGAAACCCACTTTATTGTCTATCCCAGTATCAATCCCGGGCTGTTCCAGTGGCCATCTGTTCAGCGTAAATTCAATCATGTCTGGGCAAAACAATGTCTTCTTCAGGAAATCTCCATTTCTTCCTCTTCGTTTTGTCTTTTATCTCTATACTTCTATTGAATTGGAGAGACTCGCTCATCCAAACTGTGTTGCTGCTGCAATGTGAGTGTTACAGACAGTGCACTTAGTCAAAAGAAAAACCTATATATTAATTATAATACAAATATAAAAAAGGTGTTGCATTGTAAGCTGCTTAGTGCAAGAGTTTTCCAATTGACATATCTCTTTACCTCTATCTTGCCTTAGTTTTATCTGGGCTTTTTATGTTCCTTACCGTCCTCACTCCTGTACTGCTGAGAAATGCAGTGGTTCAGGAGGCAGGGCAGCTTGTCTGGGCGATAAAGGGTTTATACTTCCTGGCTGGAGCGTCGATGTTACCAAGACAACGAAACGCCTAACCCCTCCCGGAACAAGCCGGCTGGCGCTTTGCCTAGTGGGCATACATTTATTGTGCACCCACCCCTTACCCCTCTCTATCCTCGCTCTCTCTTTGGCCCTCTTATTTTTCTTTAGAGATGGAAGACATCTTTCTCTGCTCATGTAGCGCCCCATTGGTCACGTGACTAGCTCGCTCTTTAGCATCAGGCTAATTCCATTTAGCTGTTAGCTCATTCCTAACTTCCAAGTTAATTCCAGCGTGCTTTAACCTCCTCTTGCATCCTCGCATAAGTTTCCCACAATTGTCCCACCTCAGACAATGCCCTTTGACCCGTACGTCCCATGAGGCAGCATCCCCTTCTTCATCTCCCACCTCTTCTCCCCTCCTCCTCCCCGTTCCTCTCACTTCCTCTTGGTCAGAGGAAACACCTGCTGCCTCGCCGCCTCCTCCTCCTTGCTCCCCTCCGCCTTCTTCTTGTACTTCCACTTGGGGATCTGCAGGTGGGCGGGGTCCTCGCGGCGGCACCTGGTCGCCTCCGGCACATAGGAGGGCGCCGGGGCCTTGCACAGCGTCACCTTGGGCACCACGGGGCCCGGCCGCACGCTGCTCCGCCTCATCATGTGCAGCGGCAGCAGGCTGGCCCTCCGCATGGCCACCGAGGAGACGGCCGCCACCTCCCGGAGGAGCTGGGGCTGCAGGCTGGCCCGCCGGCCCTGGGCCGAGGGCACCAGGAGCACCCGGGAGTTCTGTAAGAGCCGCTGGTAGTTGTCGTGCCTCCCGGGCCCCAGCTGCCGCAGCTGGTCCACACGCTGCCGGCGGAGGATCTCCGGCACGGCGAAGCGGCGCTTGCCCACGCAGGGCGGGCTGCCGGGGCAGACGGTGTGGCAGGCGGTGGCGACGAGGGGGCTGAGCAGGCTGGTGGTGACGCGCACCATGTGGTCCAGGACGCCGTCGTCCACCGGGTTCACCTTGTTGCTGAGGTGCAGGGTGACGGGGCAGCAGTTCAGGAGGTCGCCGAAGCGGCCCCAGCAGGACTTGGGCTCCTGGGACCGGGCCACCAGCTCCTGCGGATGGATCCGGGTGGCCAGGGAGATTGTTTAGGGGACTGGTACACTCAGTCTATTATTGGTGTGTTTGGTTCATATTGACCACCCATGATCATCCATAACTAAACAGAACACAACATTCATTATCCATGTCTATATGGATCTTATTCTGAACATCAAAATAAGTCGGTCCAGTATACTTTACTGGACAATTGGCCTTTTTCTGGATTTCATTTCATAAATGATCACTTCCAAGCCAGGAATCTCTTGTGATGAACAATTAGGATGCAATAGCAGTTTATTGAACAGAAGGTCCATGTTTCTCAGCTAGCTAACTGGAGATACTCACCAATCTATTATGAATGAAAACAATTGTAAACAGCTGCCTCACATTTAGTATCACAGTGGCGCAGAGCACCACAGGGGTTGAGACGGTGTCTTGTGTAGATTATCACATATTGCCCACCAACCTCAAGCATGGGCCATTCCAAGGAGAAGTTGTTGCAGAACTGCTCTGCGCAGGGCTGTGCCATCAGCCTCTCCATGAGGAAAGACGTCTCGTAGCGGCCCGTGAACAGAGCCCACTCCATTGGTGTCTGCTGGCGGCTGTAGTCCCTGGCCTCCATGTCCCCGCCTGGGGGGGGGACAGTAGTAGGGACGGGTCAGACCCTGGAAGGTTCTGGACCGATAAGGCATAGTTTGGACATATGCACAGGCACTGGTGTGATCACCGAGACCAGAGTAGAGCTCTAAGAGAACAATGGCTACTGGTGCTTTTTGTCTGTTGAACTACTATTTACTATTTAATGTAGCGATCTACAGGGACTTCAGACACGTGTCGTTGAGGTAGTGGTCGGGCATCTTGCTAGAGGAGTCCTAGAAGTGATGGCCATGTATGAGAGAGACCCAATACCCCTCGGCGGGGACTGAATGTTAATTTCGTTTGGGATGTTCCGCAATGTGTGTATTGAACGTGCATGCCATGTCCAGTGGTACAACTATGATGTGTGCATGGAGCAGGGCTCCGAGGTCGAGCACTTGCTGTTAATTTGTCCAGTCATCACGAGAGAACGTTTAGTCTCGGGGTATCGTTACCGGCCATCATCAGCGCCCGGACACACTCCGCCCTGCCTTGCATGGCGGCCTTCATCAGGGCCGTGAACCCGTGGCAGTTCCTCCTCTCGATGTCTAGCCTGGGGAAGTAGTTGAGCAGGTGGTTGGAGATCATGAGGTGCCCTGCGGACCAAGAGAAGAAAGCAAACGGTGCTCATAGCTCCCGCCCGGGCCAGAGTACAAAGGCTCACCTGGAAACACTGGGAATCCTTTCTACCAGGTCGTGAGAGGGAGTGGTGGCTAGGGTTAGGTCGTTAGGTTCTGGGTCTGATTGTCAACATCTGCAGCCTGCCTGCAGTGTACCGTATAACCCTATTTTTCCCAAGTCACTTGGGATTTGGTGCCTAAACTTCCCCGGTCCAAAACGCCTCTTCGGAAAAAGGAACTTCAACTGAAAGTCTACTAGAGTTACATGCTACATGTTACATGTTGCTCTCTGCACAGTAGAGCACAACCAGAGTAAGAAAGGGCAGAAGAACAAAACACATTTAGCCTGTCGTTGTTTGGCATATTGCTTTGGCCAGACACACAATGCGGGCCTTAATCTGTTAAATGAGATTGGTTGGTTCTGCCGTGGAAATTTAAAGGAAAACCGCTTCCAGCTAGATCTGATCCGTCACGTTTGTCACGCTTATTTTGCCAAGCGAAATGGAGCAAAGAACTGCAGTAGATTATCTCTTATCAATCAGACATGTCGATTATAAACAGAACCTTATAGCCTCATCATTGTACAGGCCACACACGTCAAAGTAACAACAGTGTTTGTGTTCACTTTCTGATTCACCTCTTCCGCAACCTTCTCAACCCAACCCCCACAGACACCTACCCCTCGTCCCAGACCACCACTCCTCTCACTACCATCTCCTCACCCCAACCCCCACCACTCACCCGACCACCACCCATCACCCCCCTCCCCCTCCCCAAGGACCACCACCTCCTGCACCCCACCCCACCCCGACTACCACCAGCACCTCCTTCCCCGACACCGCCGTCTGATGAGGTGGGGCAGGGAGCTATGCCACCGGAAGAGGGGGATGGATGGTCCCGTTAATGGTGCAGAGAATGAACCGTGATGTGAAGACATTCATCATCCCCTTCGATCGGGATTCATTCGTCATACTTACCACACGGCTACGGAGGAAGGGGTTATGGGGCATTGACTGGTCTTGTGTGTGTGTGTGTGTGTGTGTGTGTGTGTGTGTGTGTGTGTGTGTGTGTGTGTGTGTGTGTGTGTGTGTGTGTGTGTGTGTGTGTGTGTGTGTGTGCAGTGTTCCTGCCCTGATATTTATAATGATCAGATCTGTAATCTCACTGCCGGTTCTCATAATTTAATCTCTGCTCTTACCTGCAGCCAGTTTGTGACACTGCCTTCGTTCAACTGTTAGGTGTTTAGATATTATAACAAGAGGTTTTCTCCCCAGGACAGAAAAGGGTCGCTATGTTCCATGGTCTATGGAACATGTCCTGGAGCTATGATCGTTTATAGTTAGTTACTACCCATGAGGTTTTAGTGTGGGGTCACACATCTTTTAATATCTTTATACATCTGTCCATCCATTTATGCTCCGTGTCCGTTTTGTCTGATGGGGGTATAGAAGAACACACACACACACACACACACACACACACACACACACACACACACACACACACACGATCCATTGATCATGGACATCCCATGGGGAGTAGAGGGGTATCAGGGGCACTGAATTCAATAATTCCAGAGGTCATCTCTGATGAACTCTAAACAAATCTCCTGGATCAATATCAGAGCGCGAAAGCAAAAGGTTCAACCATTTGAACGGTTAATGCCCGAAAAACTGTCCGTGTCGGTTATGCTTTCTCCTCCACCATGCTTCTCGCAGATACAAGACATTCTACAGAACACGCTATTTTACTTAGAAATACAATATAATCCAGGGTTCCCAGAAGGGGTCAGTGTCTACAATTCCTTCCGTGTGCTGGGTTGCCTCCCATGGGGTCATGACCCCTATGTTGAGAAGCCCTGAGGTAAGGGTTGAGGAGGTAAGGAGTGACAGTACAGGGGTTCAATCGGGGGGGGGTTGAGGAATCAGGGGGTTGATGAATCAGGGGCTTGCAGATACCAGTAATGAAACACAAGAGTTCTGTTCGCCATCTTAGTACCTGCTTGCACCGCTGTTATGAGTGCCGTGTTGCCCTCGTTGTCCTGCCAGTTGACGTCGAGGTATGGGCACTGGGCCAGAGCAATAACCACGTCCACGTAACCTTGGTAACACGCTATAATCAGCCCAGTCTGGAAACAAGAGCAGAAAACAGCGGTTACATTACAGACCGTAGTGTTTAGGCTTGTTACGATGGCCAATGGTTTTAGAACTGGTGGTGGAGTGTGTGTGTCGATGGCTGGTTCAACCTGTGCATATTGATTGCTTGATGTGCAACAGGTGTGCAAAACCAGCCCTCATCCACACACACACTGTTCACTGTGTGTATGTTTATTACAGTTGCTTTCAGGAGGAATGCTAGGGGATTCTGTACAATCTTCCTGTACCATCCTTTCTGGAGATAAGAGGGCATAGAGAGCAGTTTGGGGACATTGAGGGAAGTCCTGATGTTGTCTGAAGTGAACCAGCCCTATTCCACCAACAAAGTGTTTTTCACCGACAAACTTTCCCAGAGGCAAGGTATTCCCTGCCCAGTGAAAGTTGGCCTTTCATATGAGCTAATAAGTATTGTCTCAATATATACAAATAAATCACATTATCTGATGTCGACTCTGGTTTCAGTTACTGATATATAATACTCATCTGTCTTTTGGTAGAGGCCTTCATCCCAAACCTCTCACAATACCGTCTTATCACTGAACCCAGGCTTTTAATCAATATCTCATGAGAAGTTTGGAGGAGAAACTGACATTTTCCCTGGAAGGTCACTCCACACTTGACCTTCTTCCGGACCGTATCTCGAGAACTGCCTCTGGTTCAAACGGCTCGTCTCCATGACAACATAATCTGTATTCCCAGGTTGAAAAGGGCATCTTGACCGCCTGATGCCCTAACGACCCCACATTGTGCCCATTCCAGAAAAATAATAGAGCTGGTCTTTTGCAGACGTTGGCAGGTTCTCAGAGAAATGTTCCTTCCTGCTCTGCCTCTCACTTTCTCCATCCTCTCTATGAATGTCTTTCTCACTCTCTAGTGTCTCTGCCACTCCATCTATCCCTCGCTCTCTTTCACGTACTCTTGTTCACCTTTCTCCCTCCTACATTCTCTCTAGTGGGGCTTAAGGAGCGACTCTAAAAGCAACACTGGGATCTTTCCGCTTCAGAACTGGGTCACATGACACACATGCGCATACACACACAAACACACACACACAGAAATATTGTAAAGAACAGCCCATCAGATACAAACCCAATGCCTTTAGATATTACAAATGTATCCCTCTAAACAAACAGGGTCCTTCTAAACCATCAGGGTCCCTAGAAACCGATCATGTCCCTCTAAAACCAACAGCGTCCCCATAAACCCACACCCTTCCTACACCTCGATAACCTCCCTCCAGACCCGGACACTTACTCTGCGGTTCTTGTCCGTCTCCCTGACCTCCTCCTCGGACACACCCTGCCGGATCAGGATCTTGACGATGACGGGGTTGTTGTTGCCGCACGCCTTGAACAGCGAGATGGGCTCGGGGCTGCCCGGTTTCGCCAGGCGCTGCAGGCCCGACACCAGCTCGTCGTCCGGCGGGTAGAAGGAGTCGTCGGTGAGGGTGCTCCACGTGTCTGACCGGTCGGGCAGGGACTCAAAGTCCAGCTCCTCAAACTCCTGGTACACGTCGTCGTCGTCGTCCCAGTAGTTGCGCGAGTCCTCGGAGTCGCCATCGCTTCCGCCGCCACCGCCACCGCCGCACTCGCTGTCGTCCGACTCTTCCTCTTCCCTGTCGACGGACATGATGGGGGTTCCGACGGCCATTTTGGCTCCTCCGGCCGTTCCATTCTGTGTGACCTTTAACCCTCCGTTCAGGTTCTCAGTTATCAACACCATTTAACCCCCACGACACAATCAACACCACCTCCGCCACCACCACCACCACCTTCCGTCTCTTGTCCTTTTGGAGTCCTGGCCGAAGGCAGGGTCACAGGGGGTCAGGGGAGGGCGGGAGGGAGGCGGGACAGGGGGGAGGGGTGTTTAGGCCCACCTGGTACAAGCACACATATTAGAACATTCTGTTCTCCCTGTCAACTGTTTCTTGTAGTGTTCCAGTGGAAGTGTGAAAATGAAATCAAATAAGGGTCAAGGGTCACCAGAGATCCTGGGAGTTGCTCGCTGATGTCATGGTTGTTCGTTCAAACCTCATCAATAAAGAGTTCTCAGGTTGCCATAGATGTCGAAAACATGGCTCTCCCGTTGGTCTGAGGTGAGTTATTCCAGGTGTAGGCATCTGCTATAATTGGGTTAAAAAATGGATCCACAAAGTGCATAAATATAGTGCATGCCCATGAGGTTAGCGTGTACATCTTCCTTACACACTAATGGAGATTTACCTCCAGTGACGGATAGTCTTCTCTTGCCACAGGAAACCCAGCCAGGAGCCGTTGTAAGGCACAAGTAATCCATGAGGACGCATCGCTCTTCTGTAATCCCAAACCTGCCACAATTATAAAAGAAATACCCACTACACTGTTTCCTCGTAAGCCAAGTCCTTCCCCACAGTGTTTTGTCATGGCACACACACAGGTGTTCCTGTAGTCCAGCAGGGAAGTCCAGGTCCTATGTGTACACACCCCAGCTTTGTTCTTGAATAAAGCCAGGCTCAAAGGAATGCGCTAGGCTCCGGGCTGGATTAAGTGATACTGTCACCAGTGTGAGGCTACTTAACTAAGCCCGTATTCCCCAGCAGGCAAATATTTAATATCCGCCGCTGATGAGACGGAGGCGCATTCGAGTGAACTAAGTGATAATCCACTTAGTGTGTGTGTGCGTCTCTCTCCTCTCACTCTCTCTCTCCATCTGTGTCTGGGACTCTTTCTTCTGTCTGACAGCACATTGGATCCTCACAAAGCCTTTCACCCTTTGGTGAACTAGTGTTGCTGGTAGGGCAGGGGGGGATTGGTCCAGGGGTGGTCCACGCGATTTGACTACCATAGCATTTTATTTTCCAACTTTTTATTGTTTTACTTGACCCGGGACAACTAGTTTCATATAAGGTTAATGTTCTCCGTACATTTTTGCTCTAGCTCCCTTTTTTCTCTCTTTCTTTAAGTCCTTTGCTTTCACTGTCACTCTGTGTACACTTTTAAATGTAGTCCACTCCTCCACTCTAGATTAATTCAGACAAAAATATACACTACTTAAGAAGTAACAAACTAGCTGCCCTCTGTCTTTTGAGTAGACCAAGCAGAACATGTCTAGGACTAGTGACCCAACCGTGCATGACACATTCCCTCTGATTCTCATCTTACTAAGGGTGCAAACACAAGTCTGAAAAAATTACCCAAATACTAGACCCTTAAGGTGACATTTCAAGTGGAACTTTGACAATTTCAGTTCAGTCACTGACAGTGGCGCATTGACATATATTTATGACAACTTGAGTATTATACAAAGGTTTGTTTATTTTTATTTTGTGACGCAGGCTAAAGGGTTTTCTGGCCCGATTGCACCCATATTCATCAAAGAATCAGATTCAAGAGATTGTTGGTGGAAGTGATTTGGTATGTGTTTGGGAGTGCTTCGTGGGCGTATGACCTTAATCTGAGGACTTGTGGTGCAGTTGAGGCTAGTTAAGGGTAGTCCCTAATTGGATTGGTCAGAAATATCCCTTGGCCTTATTACCTTCTCTGTTCCCCCGCAGTTGTCCTGTTCTCAGAACAATTCACTCCCGAGCAAACATGTATATCCAACATCTAAAACCAACTGATATTTAGCTGTAACCATTTACTTTCGATTGTTTTTCAGTTATGGGAAACCTAATATTGGCATTGTTATGCAGGCTATAGGTTTGTGTCTTAATTGTTCTCCATAATCATTAACAAAGGTCTTTGTAAATATTTCTACCTTAGTTGATGACGATTTTTTGTAAATAGTCCTGTTATGAATAAAACATATATCCCTTTATATTCGTAAAAAAAGTTAGTTTTGTTGGCCTGTACATCCAATAAAGCGTGATATAAATATTAAAAGTAAAAATTATAGCATTATATATTTAAAACAATGTTTTAGAAGAAGGCCCTATAACCAAAATATAAATATAGCAGGTATGACATTGCTTCTACCACTTTTCGACGCATAAAATATTGACTGCAGTCCTTACTACTACCACCGTGTGGCAGTAGATGAATGTGTTTCATATTAGTTGAAACCATGGGTTGAAACACACTCAATCACCAGAAATGTCCACATTTTTATCAGCTGAACCTAATCAGATAAGCACTCCTGACCATCCCTGGAAGAAGGGATCCCCTACTATGCGTTTCTTCTCAAGATTTCTTCCTTGCTAATTTCAAGGGGGCTTGGGTAAAGGGGGGGTGCCATAAATATTTGGCCTATAAGGGCTATAAAAAAATAAAATTGATTACTCAATTTAACAAATGCTGGAACCGGTGAAACATTTTATAGGTGAACAGAATAGAGAAGAAGTGTCTTTTAGGCAACATAACAGTGGTTTTATATCTTTATATCTAATATCTTTTGCGAAACTTTCAGAAAATGATTTATGAAAATGATTAGGCCTAAATCGTTTTTATTTTATGGTTTATAAAGACCAGATTATGTGTGAACTCCATTTGGAGCGGTCAAGTTTGGAAGAAAATAGCCTAACTTTCGGCATCCACGTTACATTGCAATTCAAATTTAAGATTCAAGAGCATTGCGCTAATGTTGAAAAATATGAAAGTGCCTACTAATTAATGAAAAACGGATGAAACCGATTGAGGCAGTGAAGAGAATTGAAATACAAAAAAATGTCAACCAGTTTAAATATATCGGATTTAAGTTTTTGACATGTTCACCAATCCCATCATTTTTTCTTAGTCAACAATTTAGTGTTAGTCTACTTTGTTGAACAAGCACTGAGTCAACCAACCGTTTCTTTGAATATTTCCCTTCAATTGTAAAACACTTTGGTTTATACCAATCAGTACTATAAACTGAAGATATAAAGTTGAAATGTGGGTTTTCCACCACTTAATCACTGATGCCCACACAGACACACACACACACAAAGATTCAAACAAATGCTTTAGCATTTTTTTTATATCAACCATGCTTCTTATTAATGATTTTAAGCATAAAACCTAACAATTGACTCACCACAGTAGAATACTGACATTACAATATTTCGTTATGATGGGTTAGGGGGGGGAAGAGAGATTTTGACCTTATATTCAGAAGAAAAAGAAAAAAGCATAAAGTGCAAAACACACACACGTCGAAAAAGGGTCCTACGTTGTCCACACAAGAACATGGTTCTAGTAATACTCGAAATATAGGCACAAAGGGTGCAACATTCAGCCACTACTGCTGCACCGGTTCTTCCCTGAGATGCAAACAAATAACCTACAAACTATTAAGTATTAAGAAACTTTTTCAGTGTTGCAGAGCATTCACACGTTAGCCACCGGGCAGTGGTTCCAACCAGAGCCTCGACCACACGATGAACCTCCCACTAGGTTTGTTCCCACGGAGAGCCCGAGGGCGTGGGTTCGACTCTCGCCCAGTGGTGGTCGAGTGCCGGCTGGAACGAGGGACGGTGGCCGTCGAGTGTGATCTGCTCCTGTCGTCGTCGTCCCTGGTTTCCATTTTCTCCAAATGTCTTTTTATTCCACTCCTTACTGGGCTTGTTAAACTTAAACTGGTTTTGAAAGAATGAAATGTTTTTTTATACGTCTATAACACAAAACTTATGGAGAACGTAAAAATCATGGCCGCAACCTTTTTATCCCTTCTTTCTAAATGCTAAATATGCACATTTTAGAAACGTTCAGAGTGATACACTGTCTGCAGTACTTGAGTGAATGTCACTTCTCAGAGTTAACTTAAAAGCTTTTAAAGTTAGTCCGCTGCCTGTTTAGAAATGTATTCATCGGCATGAATCCACCTGCATTTATAACATCTACTTTGCGATTACACACAGAAATGTTTTAAACATAAAGGATACAAAAATTGGCTAAAAATAACAAACTTTCTGGTAGTAGTTGTTAAAATTATATTTTTTGGAGCCTCTATCATCTTGGTCCAAACACGCACTACTGAAATCTATTTAAAAAAAACAATCAAATCAAAACAAATTCATCGAATAAATATGTAAAAAATAAAAATGCCTCATGCTAAATGTCTCACCATCTGCATATTACAGCTTTTGTTTTGCCATTTTTCACTATACCGATGAGACATTGCTAAAGGTGGCGTACAAACACACTTGCCGTTTTTCCCGCTGCATTAGCAGAAATGTTCACGTAGTCTTCCTTCAAATCGTGTGAAATGTCAGAGACCAAGCTCCCCTGCAGTGGGGGGGTCTTAGTGTCAGCTGGAGAGCCTTTCAAAATAAAAGTCCTACGCGGCTAGGGGGAGGGGGAGGGGGCGGGGCACTGGGCCGCCTTGCGCTCGTAGTTCACCAGCCGCTGGCCAACCAGATACCTGCAGGACACACGGGGGAGGGGGGAGCAGGTGGTGGGGTTCGGTTCATATTAATACAAACCCACGGTTCTAGAATACCTCACTATTCTAGACTATGTCCCACTTTTCTCAAATGTACCCCAATGTTTTAGAATTATTACCCACCCCTCTAGGGTATAACCAACGGTTGTAAATGTCTCACTAATGTAGAACGTACCAAACTACTCAAGAACATACCATACGGCTCTAGAACATACCCCACTGCTCTAGAACATAGCCCACTGCTCTAGAACATACCCCACTGCTCTAGAACATACCCCACTGCTCTAGAACATACCCCACTGCTCTAGAACATAGCCCACTGCTCTAGAACATACCCCACTGCTCTAGAACATACCCCACTGCTCTAGAACATACCCCACTGCTCTAGAACATACCCCACTGCTCTAGAACATACCCTACTGCTCTAGAACATACCCTACTGCTCTAGAATATACCCTACTGCTCTAGAACATACCCCACTGCTCTAGAACATACCCCACTGCTCTAGAACATACCCTACTGCTCTAGAATATACCCTACTGCTCTAGACCATACCCTACTGCTCTAGAATGTACCCCATTGATGTAGGCTATACCAGACTGCTCTAATATACCCCACTGCTATAGAATAAAACCTACTGCTCTAGAATACCACAGTGCTGTAAAATAAACCCCAGTGTTCTAGAATGTACTACTACTGACTTGTCATTCTTGATGTGCTCGTAGAGGCGCTTGAACTGGCGCAGCTGGAAGCAGAGCACGGCCAGCAGCCCCACGGCCATCAGCAGAAAGGGGTAGATCCTCCTCTCCACCAGAACCTGCATGTCTGGCTCCACGCCTGGCGGACACACACACACACACACACACACACACACACACTGTCAATAAGGAATGTAGAGTGACCATCTTAAACTAGAAACACTGATCCTGGAAACGTTCCTGTCATATCTGATGGAAAGAGAGACACTGTTTGCTAATTGGGATGGCTGGATGTGTAGATGGAGGAAAATTGGTTAAATGAATCGTAGTCAGTTCCTAAAACGTGCACTTTGTAACTGCCGCCCATGTTGAACTTGTAAAACACATGATGCTGCTCAGTGCACATCCGGTGTGGAACTGACCCACTAGCGGCACGATGCCTCTGGAGATGGTGTAGGGCAGGCACAGGGACAGCAGCAGCACACAGATGACCGGAGCCGCCAGCCGCCGTACGATGAAGTTCAGGTCGATGTTACGCACACCGTTGGCGTAGACCTGCGAGAAGGAAGAGTAAAAACCAACAGGTGTAAAATTTGGGATTCATAGTAATCCAGTCCCATTGGAAAATCGGTGTCTGTAACCCGGTATTATTTGAACAAGAAGAAATGCCATCTATGCTGGTAGGCTTGAATCGTTAAAGAGATGATAAGTTATATTGTTACTGACACATGGTATCGTCAAAATAAAACGGTTAGTTTGCCAAAGGCATTGGAAACGCTCTTATTGTGAAATATGGTACCGACCTGCTCGATAACAGTTTTGAGCCACCACTGGGGGCCCATAAGTGTAATGGCGGCGATTATTTTGGCGTGGAGCACACCCAGGGCCCAGTCCTGTCACAGAAACATCACACAACAAAGAGTGTCCAAACAGGTCAACATCACCACTACATCAGGTCTCATGGGTGACAAAACAATAGCATTAAACAAATAACTATTTTCCAGACAAAAATAGGATTGGGCAAATCCTTCTCCGAGAAGCAGCCGTTCTTTTGCCACAAGTCTTCCCAGAACCTTCTTGGACTTGAATTTTAGGTATTATAATAACTGAATATATAGAAGAAGAGAGGGCTGAGAGAGGATCATGAATTGTAGCATTATCCTGGCAACAGAATGTCCCCAGTCTCTGACTCCCTATGGGCTGTAGACCAGTTAACAGTCCCCAGTCTCTGACTCCCTATGAGCTGTAGACCAGTTAACAGTCCCCAGTCTCTGACTCCCTATGAGCTGTAGACCAGTTAACAGTCCCCAGTCTCTGACTCCCTATGAGCTGTAGACCAGTTAACAGTCCCCAGTCTCTGACTCCCTATGAGCTGTAGACCAGTTAACAGTCCCCAGTCTCTGACTCCCTATGAGCTGTAGACCAGTTAACAGTCCCCAGTCTCTGACTCCCTATGAGCTGTAGACCAGTTAACAGTCCCCAGTCTCTGACTCCCTATGAGCTGTAGACCAGTTAACAGTCCCCAGTCTCTGACTCCCTATGAGCTGTAGACCAGTTAACAGACTCCCTAGTTACCCAGTTATAAACCCTGGGAGCGAGGCTACAGTTTGCCCGGAGAGACACCCAGAGGCCCGGGGCCGGAGGCTGAGGTTACCTGCCAGGGGTAGAAGAGAGGCGTCTGGGCCAGGGGGACTCGGAGAGGGGCCACCACCACCAGCTCAAACAGCAGGCCCAGCAGCAGGGGGATCAGCCCGGCCAGCATGGCCGCCACCACCACCGTCTTCACGATCTGTTCACGGAGCGGCAGACACACACACGGGGATCAACCTCTTCATCGCCACCGCAAAATAACACAACAGCTAAAGAGAATAGGGGACATGTTTGCAATTACGAGGGCTACTTTATCTAATCCGGGCACCACCAGGAGGAGCTGTGAGATCGTGGTTGTGGACGATACAGGGTCCGAGTGAAAAAAGCAACACACAGCAAAATGGGACGTTCCATTTCCTCCTGAAATACACGTGTATTTAACAGTGAAGACCACCTAGTGCACTTAAGGGCCATAGCACAACATCCGAGGCCCTTTGTTCGCATGTACATATGTGTGCTGTGCGTTTTTTGTGCATGTGAAGGGGTGTGTGTGTGTGTGTGTGTGTGTGTGTGTGTGTGTGTGTGTGTGTGTGTGTGTGTGTGTGTGTGTGTGTGTGTGTGTGTGTGTGTGTGTGTGTGTGTGTGTGTGTGTGTGTGTGTGTGTGTGTGTGTGCGCGTGTCCATTGGTCACCATGAGGGTCCACTCCTGCACCTTCTGCAGGATGGCCCCGGGCCCCTGGGGCATCCAGGCCAGCAGGATGGTGATGCCGCGGACCGCCAGCCAGCACACGTACAGCCCCCCCGCCGCTGTGTACAGCTCGTGCACCGTGGCCACGCCCATCCACAGGGACATCAGCCAGCGGCCCACCAGCACTGGGGAGAGACGGGAGTGGTGTGGGTGGAGGCTAATAGGCGGTGTCTCGGGCGACGCCAGACACCAACGCTCCCGAAACGCCACGGCAGAGCGTTCGGTTGGTTGGTTACGTTTTCACGCGCGGCCAAATAACATGGTGCATCCCTTAGCACCATGGGGAGGCATTGGGGAAGTGGGCGGCACTTTCACTGTTCTGTGTGACCCGCCCCGAAAGAGGATAAGATAGTGCTTGCTTAATCCAAGACAGGGGATTTCTGGGAGCGCAGGTCGTTTTTGGGATGGAGAAATAGCATAGAAAAACTAGAATAGAGAGAATGAATTGAAATGGTAGAATGGAAGAGGAAGAGAGGAAATGGGAGAATAGGGCAAGAGGAAAAAAGACTGGGTGTGTGTTTCAACACACCTGGTATAGTGAGACACGTCAGGCTGGCCAGTAAGAGGGTCACACACATGAGGACCACCAGCAGAACGATCTGCTCGGAACACACACACACACAGACACACACATAAGAACACACAGAATTTATCTCCCCTTTTCAACATCAACAATTGGGGGATACGGCTGATTGAAGTTCACTCACTTAAACCGGGCGAGCATTTTCTTTCCCATTCTAAAAAACGTTAAGTGTCCTTAGCTCCTCCCACTCGGTTTACACTACAGATGCCACACCCAGTGGGCCCATTGCTCAGCCCCCACTCCCCAGAGCCATCCCCCCTCCCGTCCCCCGATGACCCGATTGGCCGGCGCCCACCTTGAGGGGGAAGTGGATTGGTCGGTAGTAGGGCTGGAAGCCCAGGGGCCCCCCCTGATGCAGCAGGGCCTGGTGCAGGGCGTGGAGCCCCTCCCGCAGCCCGCCCATCCTCTCGTGGTCGTGGGCCTGCCTCTCGTCCTCCTCCTCGTACTCCCCCAGCAGGTAGGAGTGGAGGTCGCTGGGGGGGGAGGGGGGGCATGTATTGATTAGGCTGGTCCACTTTAGAGGACTCCATACCAGACAGGGAGGCGGTGGTACAGGGGCAGCTAACGCGCTAACCACATCCTGGGTGGGGCTCGCCTTAGTGGAGGACCCAGGCTCCATTCTGACCGACCGTTGTGTGTGTGTGTGTGTGTGTGTGTGTGTGTGTGTGTGTGTGTGTGTGTGTGTGTGTGTGTGTGTGTGTGTGTGTGTGTGTGTGTGTGTGTGTGTGTGTGTGTGTGTGTGTGTGTGTGTGTGTGTGTGTGTGTCCCGGCTTACAGCACGTATCCGGCGGTGAAGGTCCATGCGTGGACCAGCCGTTTGAGCCACTGCCGGGTGTGGCCCTGCTCCAGGAGGGCCGGCAGCACCACCTGCAGGAGGAGGAGCTCCAGGGACAGCTCGCTGACCGGGGCGTCGCTAAAGAGACAGGGGGCGGGGCAAACACACCGTCAGGGGGCGTGGCTTCGGTGTGGGGCAACCATAAGGACGACTCATCACTTTGTCATTATGCATCGATTTTAACATCTTTCATAGAAGGTAGAAGTTCTGATTTACTGTTTACTATGTAGTCATTTTGCAAAAGTTATTTTTCTAAAGTGACACAGACACACCCTTTTTTAGTCACTGGCGGTTTTTGAGGTTGAATATTGGATGCATAGAAATTGTAACGTGTGCATCTCTCTGAACGTCCTGTTCATGTAGATAATGTGTGTACAGTGCTGACTTGGCCAATAGGATCTCCATCAGTTGTCTTCCAGGTGATTGGCTTAGAGGTTTTCGTATTGAAGACGGCACAGACTAGGATGCTAGGTCCCCTTTTAAACAACATTTGCGTGCATAACTGAAAGGGAAATAAGTGGTCATTAACCTGTAGAGCATGACGTTGTAGGGCAGGAAGGTAGGAAGGATGAGTTTGATGATTCTGATTGGAAGCCACAGCATGAGTAGTACTATGGAGCCAAACACCACCTGGGGAGGACACACACACACACACACACACACACACACACACACACACACACACACACACACACACACACACACACACACACACACACACACACACACACACACACACACACACACACACACACACAATAAATACAGTAATAACGCAACAAGAAAGGCATGCACCATAAAAAACTTCTTCTGATTCCAACTATGGGTTAAGTAAATATTCATTAAAGTTTTCTGTCTGTCTTTTGTTTGTGAAAGACATGATTTTATTCATGACCATTTCATGTATTACCAATATTCTCTTTAAGGGACTTTCTTTTCTTGGGACTTTTATTCCTTTTAGAAATATTACAAAGTTCAAGAATCAATTACCAATGGGTATTTTAGCATAAGGGCCTGGAAACGGCGTACATGCAGTGCGACAGTAGGTCAAACTAGTTCCGGACTATAGTTCTGGAGACCCAGTGGCTGACTGACCAGGGAGAGGATGAACCTGCGCAGGTGACGGTACACGGGCAGGTGGATCATCTCCTGGACCGGGTTGAAGTCCGGGTCGTTCAGGTTCCTCAGAAACCACAGAACGCCAGGTCGGAGCACCTAGATACACACACCGCGCGCGCGCGCACACACACACACACACACACACACACACACACACACACACACACACACACACACACACACACACACACACACACACACACACACACACACACACACACACACACACACACACGTTGGGTCATTAGCAGGAGCATTTACCCGACGTGTCTGAAAGGGATTTCAGATACAGGTCCTGAATGAGCTGGGTCGCCTTGCTCAATGATACCTACAGGTAGACTGCGGACATTGGGGTTTGATCCCAGAACCAAACGCACTAGGAACACCAGAATTGACACCAAAGACACATGCACACAGCATACCTCTCTGAGAAGCAGGATGAACGAGGCGAAGTAGAAGACGTAGACCATGCCCACCAGCCAATGGAGGAACATGGTGGTGCCGGGGGCGGAGTCAAAACTCTGCAGACGGTCCTTCAGAGTGGCATCAAACATCTCCTGCAACACACACACACACACACACACACACACACACACACACACACACACACACACACACACACACACACACACACCATCAGGTTCTCTTCCGGGAATGAACACTTCTTAAGATCACAGTCTCAAAGATTTCTTTTATAAATGTATGTTTTCTAGTCGCTATCTAACGACGAATGAGGGAACACAAAAGGTGATTGAGCCTTTGGCCCACTGATGAAAGTCCTTGCATTTGCAGCATTGTAAATGTTACGAACTGGACGGTCTGTATCTCTGGGACAAATCACCCCTATCAAAGGTGGCGCCAAAGAGAACGAAATTTGTTTACTTTTGCTTTTCAAATACAGGATTTTTGCATTTAATACAATTATATATTTAGTAATTTAGCATACTTTCATCCAAAACTACTGCGGTCTGGTAGGACTTGTACCATGAACCTTTTGGTGGGGTTAAAGACACTCAAACCACTAGACTACCTGCCTGCATTAATTTAACCGTTTAACCATTTATTGAATATGTGAACCTATATTTCACAGTGTGTGTCAAATGGTAGGAGTTTGAGTTTTAGTGTGATTGACAAACCAATGAGCAGATGTCCAGCCACCAGCCGCAAATCATAGGGAACAAGCCTATCTCCATGACAACCAGTAAGGAGACCTGAAAAAAATAGAACAATATTTATTGTTAATCTGACTACAGAAGGCAAGTCTCTCCCTCCAAAAGAGGCCGAATCTGCATTCAGAGCACGGTCCGCGTCGATCGAGGGGCTGCCGGTTACCTTGACGACGATGTAACAGACTCCCAGGAGTCGTCTGGATTTCTGGAACCTCACCAGGGAGGCCAGCGTCTGGGAGACCCGACGTTAAGGACCCCAAACACACAGTTGTGGAACACTCAAAACTAGAAACCAATCCTAAAACCGCAACTTCAACTCTCACGGTGTACTTACTGAGACATTAGTTCTGTCACTGTATACTATAGACAGAAACCTAGTTACGGAAGTTAGTAGGTTATGGCGGTTCAGATGAAGAAAGAAAAACACTCAGCTTTCTAGCTAACCAACCCACTAACAACCAAACTAGATGGCTCGCTAGTCTCAGCCTCTACCATTGATCAGCACTATGTCACCATGGTTACGGAAAGGCTGGCTCCGCAAGGAAAACAGCTAGCTAACTAACCAACAAACAAACAAACGAGTTAACTCATTATTGCACTAAACAACTTGCACACCGGCCTCTACACAGGCGCACAGAACACACACTAGCATGAGCATGTGTGTCCTGTGCACGTGCTGCTTTGCTCCGGTTCACTTCCAGGATACATGGCAGACTATGAGTGCGGCGGCCAGGAGGATGTAGCCCAGTATGGTGGTGAGAAGGCCATCGAAGTGGGAATCTTTAACCTGCAACATCCACAACAACCACAACACACAAGAGTAAATACAAAAATATATTCACGCCTGATCACAAGAGATCTACATCTTCAGCAAATGTATATCAATATCAAACATTAACATACCATTATTCACCCTAACCATTATTAAACAAACAAACCATCATACTGATTTAGAATATTTACAATATCTTACAATTTACACCATCGACACTTTCAGTGGCAGTACATGCCAGTTCTAATTTGTACATGCATTACATAATTTCTCCTTTTATTCAATTTCAAGTACTTACGTTTTCTTCCAAGCCGAGGCCTACCACGGAGAAGTGGCCGATGTGGTAGGGGCAGAACGCTGTGGGGACGAGGGAGTATGGAGGGTAGGTTAATGCTGCATTCAGGTGGTACCTGGTCACACCTACTCATCTTCACCTCAGTCAAGACCTTCTAAAGGTATTTTCTTGCCTGAGCCTCTCACTGAAAAGTACACGTACAGAGGCCGGATTTCCCTTAATGTGTCTTGCCTCACGTATTCCAGATACACATCCGTAGCATTCGGTGTAGTAAAGCATCATGTCATACATGACATGTAATCCGGTAAACATCTTTTGAAGAAAAGTGACTGCTAAAGAGTCATTTCCAAAAGCGATTCTGCACAATAGTTGCACGTGCATAAAGAGGAATGAAGAAGTCACTTAGTATCAGGTCTTACGAAGCCACTCCGAAGCTAGGATTCAAATGGCGTCTGAATGGGTCTCCTGCTTTTGGGAGCTACAGTGCGGGTCTGGTGGGAACTCACCAAACACCAGGATGAACAGGGTGTTCAGAGACACCACCCAGAACACATGCTCCTGGAGGGACACACAGAGAAGCACACATCCATATCATTCATAACATTGCGGTGTGTGCGTCTGTTAATCAGTGAGTCAATTTTAACCCTTTTCCCTTCGATTCTTTAGATTTTATTTTGTATATTTTATTATGTGATTCTTTATGTGATTGCATTTACAGTTGTGTTTTGTATTTGATTATTTTTAAACAAATACTCACAACACTGACACGGCAATAAAGCTCTTACTGATTGTGAGGGCGAGATGTGAGTGTGAGTGTGAGCGCATGTGTAGGTGCACACACACTTACCAGGAAGACGAGCGAGCCGTCCAGACCGAGCATCTACAAAGCAGGAGAAAATGAAATGTCAGTCGATTCCCGTCAGCGTCCTTCAAGCGTGAGCATCAACACTGCCAGGGTTAGGGGTTTGAGTCCCCCTGGGGTTAACCAGTGATTAGAGATGTACACACTATTAGTATTGTAAAATGCTTCAACTTAAAGTGTCCCCAAAATGACCATGACAACTGGTTGAAACGGCATCTCTCACCCTCTCCCAGGTCAGCTCCTCGGCAGCGCGGTCCCATTCCAGAGCGTTCCAGTTCAGGTCTTCTGCACAACCCCAGACACACAAGAATAAATAGGTGTCCAACTTACTTTTGTATGATTTTTTTATTGTTATTGGAAGTTGGCCTTCTCTTGTTTAATGCCATGTAGTTTTCATGCTTCCATTTTGTGTAGGACGTGGCTTCCCTACTCTACCATTGTATTGTTACGTATCTAACCATCAAAAAGAAATGGCGATAAGATAAGGAGATAGCCTTTAGTAACCCCGGTCGACCATGCACTTCGCCCTTTGACATCGGGAACACCCCCTCACCTTGGCCTCCATTGTTGCCATCGGCGGCTTCCTCCTGCTGCCCCTCCTCTTCCTCCTCCTCCTCTTCTTCGCCCTCTTCGTCGTCATCTTCCTCTTCCTCCTCGTCCAGCTCGGCCTCCTCTCCGGCATCAGCTGGCCCCAGAACCGGGCCCTCTGGAGCTACTGCGGGGTCCACTGGTGCTTCCTTTGGGAGGCACAACCCATTGAAAATATGTTGAAAAAGCAATATATCCGTGGGTGGAAGATGCTGCAAAATCATTCTAATGAACTGCTGAAAAGCGATGGGTGCGACCGACGGGGAACCCATGCTTTGGACTTGGCAGGGGGCGACGCTGCTGACCTCGTTGCGCTCCGCTTGGTCAGGCCGGTGCGGGGCCGGGGGCTGGTGGTTGTGCTCCAGCCAGTTGGGGGGCCC
Organism: Pollachius pollachius; assembly: GCF_949987615.1. Lineage (NCBI taxonomy): Eukaryota > Metazoa > Chordata > Actinopteri > Gadiformes > Gadidae > Pollachius > Pollachius pollachius. The sequence continues at coordinate 12,736,753 of NC_136947.1, read as the reverse complement.
GCCGTGCACGATCTGCTCCCTGAGCCACACCAGACTGATGAAGGCACACAGGGTGCACGTGACCACAAAGCAGCCCTGCAGGCAGTCAGCCAGCAGGTTCTCCCTGGGGGTGGAAGGAGGGCGGGAGGAGGGGGAGGAGGAGTGGGAGGAGGATGGAAGGAGAAAGAGCAAGTAGAGGGAGAAGGTTGATAGAGCAATTATTTCAATAAAGTTTGAATTAATCATACAGCATGTGCATGACACATGTGCAGTCACCAGAAGAGAAACTATGTGTGGCAACAGTTAGAGTGAGCGTGTGTGTAGTAGAGGTGAGAGATGAGTGCTATCTTACGTCGAGAGCATGTCTAGCGGCAGGGTGAGGAGCGAGCTCACAGAGCCCGTAAATAAGCACTTGTAGATACGACCTGTTGGTGATGAAGAAAGTTAATGCACAGTCAATTACAACCATATTACTCAGTCATTCATATTCATATGTCACATACGACACATACAGAACAGTCAGAACAATCACCCTGCCCATTTGTAGTTCCTATGGTGAAAATCTCAGACCAACACAGCAACCAGTTAGGACCTACATGCAGTGAGCGGCACCACGCCCAGCCAAGCAAAGGCTACCAGCGTGTAGTGGAACCAGTACCGGATGGCTGTCCCCACGCTGGTCACCAGCCCTGCAAAGATGTCCTGGACCGGAAGTCGCGAGGGCATATCTGGGGAATAGACTTGGAACGGGGAGAAGGGGAGGGGTTTATATCGATGCATGCCATATGTAAGACTCATCTGTGATTTTCACGGGGGTTGAGGAACATTGCTACTTACTTGGTGTAAATGCAAACCGGTGTTTGCATAATTCACAGTATTCTTTTTGGCTGTGTTTAAGCCACAGGAGCAGACTGTAAAAAAAATTAAAATAAAAATTATATATACACATATATATATATATATATATACATGATGAAGTGTGGTATCCACTACCCCTTGGTGAATTGATCAACAAAGAAAGTGCAATATGTGAATCAAGACGCATAGGAAAGCGGTGGAGCCTGGACTGACGGTCACATACCATTCCTGGTGGATGAACTTGATGCTGCCGGTGCAGACACACGGGTGGTAGAGGGGCTTGTCGTAGGTCCCCTCGGAGCGACATACCCGACAAATGTCTGCAGAGACACAGGGACCAATTTAGTTGCCATTCATGCATCGTGTTTGTGACTCCTTTTAATAGCTTGGTCAGTTTTCACTACATTGAGATGACCTGCCATGCGGCCACTGTAATTCTTATATGTGTATTTGTGCATACTTTGACAGTCAACCTTTGATTTCATGAACCCCTGCATTTTTAATTTCTGGGTACCAATGTATCTTTTGCCCATGACCTAACAATCGAATAGAAACAGAGATACTTAAAGCTTGTATGAGTATTAACCAATTATGCTTTTTTGAATGTTGCCCCATTACACCTGTCTATGAGGAGTGCAGAGATATTCCATACTTGAGTTTCACAGGAAGAACACTCCTAACCAAAGAAGCTCAAAGAGAAAGAGCATGCTGTCAATTAACTGGATAATTATGGGTAAAACAACAGAATAACTCTGCAATGCTGACTCGATTGGGAATGATACTCACTCACAGCAGAGTGTTGGTCAATGTAACGACGTCAAGATATGTTTTGGAGCCAACATTTTAGAAAAACATTACCTACAGCAGCTTTTGGAAGGGTTTTTAAAAGAATATCAGCTGCTGCCTCGGAATCATGGGATATTATAATGCATTAGTTAAGGCATAACCATGTTTAACCCACCAAGTCAAACCTGTACAAAGAGTGCATTTTATTCTAGTGGGAAGTCCATCTGTGTATGGAAAGTGCTTGACAGTAGCCTACCACGTAAATAAAAGACATGCCACCATTGCGTACCGTTGGCCGGACCCTTGCAAAAACTATAGACCCAAATTAGCCTTCACCTTTGCCTAAACTTTAGAATAGCCAACCCTCAACGAAATACGTTTTTGTTTAACCACTCACATCAGTGCAAAAACACTCCCCTTTAGCAGCTAATGCTGGCTTAGCTGAAGCAAAACATGTTTAACGCGTTCAACAGCTTTTTAGTTAACGTGTTTTACTCTAGTTGTGTAAAGATCGAGTTACTCGCTCGTTAGCCGACCAAAGACCGTGGTCCAGGCGAGTGTAAGGCCGACCTGAGCTAAAGCTACAGGAAGCTACAGAGTTGGAAATAACGAGTCGGAAACTACAACTAATTCGAAGGGGCAGTCAGTGCGATAGGGCGATATAAGCCAGCTCATTTGACTCGAGGATAATGTTAGTGAAGCTAAAGCTACCTTCTTCAGAGGTGTCCATCTTGACTTGCTGCAGGCAGCGGAGTGCTACAGAGATCCGGCTAACCAGTCGATCCGTAGAGGGTCGCCGCTATCTGATAGGTAAAGACATCTTAGGCTTTTGTTTGGATCCCTATTCGACGAGGCCTGAGGGGGTTTTCTGTACAAAGTGAAGATAACGTCGTTTATAGCGATTCTTCCCTGAGCGCAACGCTCAATAGTTATCAGGTATCGCTCAGGCCATAGCAGACATTGCATGCAAGTCGGTTGCATGTGGTTGTAGTACACAGTTCGACGGCTAGGTGGTGGTAGAGGAACGGTCATAAACTTAGACAAAAGTGGTTGAATAACTTTATTTAAAACATACATTCAGAAATGTTGAGTTTTGAAACACACATATCAGTTTCACTGCTTCCAAAAATGGTACAATGTCTTTTCCCTTTGTACAGTGGCTATTTGCATCTACAATGTGGAAGTCAGTTTGTCTTCGGTTTCTCTTGTTTGACCTTGTAGTGGGGTTTTAAAGGTCTTGGCATCGTAGACCCAGACAGTGTCTATGCCCTCCCCGGCCATTTGGTCAGGCACCCAACTGGGGAACGGGAATCTGCACGCCACCACCATCGCTGTACTCTGGAGGTCACTGCTCAGCTTCAGCTCTAGCTGGTCCATCTGGAAGAAAGAAATTTATTTAATGTGAGGATTTCATTATATTATATTGCGTAGGTTATATAGATATATAGTATCCATTTTAGGATTTTGATGTCATTCACGCTGTAAGATTGTGTCTTCTAAACATGCCTCTGCGGGATGGTAAAATGCATGGCATTATAACTAAGGTTAGTTACGTTGTTAGTAACCTTTTCAACCATTTTATGCAGGATATAAGGACACTTGATAGTGAAAGGTCTGAGAAGGACTTACCATCTGAGGGACTCCGAAAATGACGACATTTGAATACTGCGCAAAACTCACCTAGGACAGAAAACAGATCACAATGAATTATCTCATCATTATCTCATCCTTTCGGCACATCGCGTTCCAGTTTCCTTTTCTACAACATGATTGACTATAAAAAAAACATGTCCATACAAATGTACATTTTCACAATCCTATGCCAAAACCGATGGATGCTCCACCTTACACATGAAACCCTGTTATCTGTGAGGAACTCACCTTCCAGAGGTCTGAGATGTGGAAGGACGTGGAGTGGTGGACTCCCTCTCTCCAAGCCCTGTAGCGGGAGTACCACACCAGCCAAGGGTTCAGCTCAAAGCCTGATGCATGGAAGCCACGCTTGGCTGCGGCAATCACCTGGAACACATACAACTTGTTAGGCGGACCAATGACTGAACTTAATGATTTCCTGTTGTAACCATATTATCTAGTTCCAAACCTTCCAAACATCTTTCTAAGTAGGTTTGAGCGATAGTTGGAAATTGTTTCATTAATGTGCAAGCTAGTGATAGTTGAAAGGATGGTGATGTTTTCATGGTTACTCTCTTCACCTATTGCATGCCTGAGTTCGAGGTCTATTTGGTGCCTTTCTTTTTTCTAAGTAGGCCGAGAATTAGTTTGTGCGAGTAATCACAAATATCCTATATGACATCACAATATAATTGAAAAGTGTGCAGAAGCAAAAGTGATCAGGAGGTGTTCTTGGGGAACCGTAAAGTGCACCTCTCCAGTGACCAGCATCTGTCCTTTGGTTACGCACGGGTAGATTTCATGATACACAGATCTAACCGTTTTTCCAATGATACACGAGACACTTGTAATTGGTATAATTTTTTTTATCAATGTACAGAATCGTACGTACGATCCTTCCATCACCACTTCCGATGTCCACCAAGGTCCCCGACCTCGTCCGAAGCACCTTGAGAACGTTTTCCACTTGGGTTGTGGTCGCAGGGACGAACGGAAGGCAGATCTTCCTCAGAGCAGGTGTCACAAACGGCGCTGTGACGGCGTACAGAGCAACCAGAGAACCTCCAATAATCCCCGTTGCAATGAGTCCAATTCGCTTTTTAGCTGTGCTCTGGTTACCTTTGCCCTGCGTGACTGCAGTTTCCAGAAGGATTTGTTCTTGAGACATCGCGTTACTGAATTAATTACTTTACCGTCGTAAAGGTTAAACTATTTAGCCTAACTAGGCATTGTTAAATACCACAATACAAGGTTGTATTGGTTGTTTATAAATTCATATCTAAACAGCTATGCAAATAACATTGCTTGATTATGGCAAGCTGGCGCTCCGTATTTCGAATGGGACTACAGGATGGTGTGCATCTGTTATTTGTCCGAGTGGCTACAGTACCACGAACAGTGATCCCTCTTTAGGTTCCTATAATAATCCTGTGCGTAAAGAAAAAAAGTCTCATGGATATATGGGAAGACGTAACCATTTATTGCAGAAAATCGAGAAAGGAGGATACAGTAAATTGTACAAAATATATAAGATTGGTTCACCCTCTTAAAAAAGTTTAAAACACCAACAAATACAGAAAATTTAATTACAAAAACTATGACACCTTCCCTGTCCCTCAGAAATTAACTTGTTATCTATGCTTAGGAGATAGATAGATGGCTCTGCATTTTTAAACAAAATGTCAATTGTTGCCTTGTTGTGCATAGGATTTTTAATTTAGAGAACCGAGACAAAGCTGTAGACGTCAGAATTGCTGAGTGTTACCCAGGGGTACATGGATAGCTGTCCGTATCATTCATTCAGTCATATTTTTTCAAAGACAAAAAGGGGGAAACATATATATTTTAAAATAACAGCAGAGGAAGTTGAAAGAACCATATGTAATGTATGTACATGTTTGGTAGGCAACCTCAGATAAAACAACACACTTACCTAACCTCACTACCACCAGGGAGGTTTGTTTTCGGTTGCAGTTATCACCACCAGCTTCTCATTAGAACCGAGCCAGAGCAGAAGATCAAAATCATTTTCAAGAACACACTTCCTCCTTTAAAGCAAAACATAGACACCAGCCTGTCCTGAATCATACAATAGGAACTAGATACATCTTTGTCCTCCTCCTTCTCAACCTCCTCCTCATCCCCTTCCTCCTCCTCCTTCTCCTCCACCACCTCCTCCTCCTCCACCACCTCCTCCTCCTTCTCCTCCACCACCTCCTCCTCCTCCACCACTTCCTTCTCCTCCACCACCTCCACCTCCTCCTCCTCCACCACCACCTCCTCCTCCTCCACCACCTCCTTCTCCTCCACCACCTCCACCTAGTAGTCGTTGGACATCCCGTGGTGCGGGGCGTGGCTCTGCTCCATGCCGGGGAAGAAGCCCTGGTGGTGGTACTGCTGCCCGGGGTGGTGGTGCTGGTGGTGGAGGTGGTGATGCGGCGCTCTGTGATGCACACCGTCGTCCTCCATCATCAGCTCCTCCTCATCCTCCTCGTCCTCTTCCTCGTCCTCGTCCTCGTCCTCGTGGTTCATCACCATGACGCTGCGTCGGCCCACCGGCGCGGTGTGGCGCAACATGCCGTTGCGCGGCGACTGCTGGGCCAACAGCATCGCCGGGGGCAACGGCAGAGGCGGCGGTGGTGGAGGAGGAGGAGGGGGCGGAGCCAGACCCAGAGGCCCTACTCCATCGGTCAAGATGGCGGCAGAGCCGTCCCGCAGGCTCAGGTTGCTGCGGCTGCCGTGCACGCTGCCGTGCACGCTCCCGTGCACGCTCCCGTGCACGCTGCCCTGCTGCGAGCCGCAGTGGTGGTCGCGGATGCAGCGGGAGGACGAACGGAGCAGCTTGTGGAAGCGGTCGTAGTCGGCGGCGGCGTCCGCATCGCTGAGCTCGCGGGACGGGGCGCGGCGCAGCGTGCAGAGCTCATAGTGCGGCGGCTCGAACCCTGGGTGGAGCAAGGCGGGGTCGAAGTCATCCCTGGAGGGAGGAGAGGAGAGCACAGAGCACACATGCTTCAGTAGGGTCATACGTTCATACAGAGTCCCGCTGGGAATCGGAGTCGTCCATACAATTTGAATGTTTGAGTGTGTGCAAAAAAGTGCAAATCGTAATCTTCTTGTTTTTCTAATTTGTAAAATTATACTAGAAAAAATAACAGGGTTGACTTGTACTTTAAACAATTACAATTAATGCAATGGAAATTATGTTTATTCAAAAATGACCATGTATTTTAAAGTAATGTTTAATCAAGAAGGGTTATTTTTGTTCTCACATTTTGTTAAGAGCGTGTATTTGTACAAGCAGCTGCTCACGATCATTTTTTAGGGTAGAATTCGGCAATTTCAGCAACAAAAGAAAAACAACCAATCTCAAGTAATTGAACCCTGACTCCCAAGTCATTGAAAAGAAGCCCAACCTGCGGATGATGTATTTCTTGCGCGGCTGTTTGATCTGGATGATGACAGAGATGACCAGCAGGATGATCACTCCGATAATGGTCACTCCGATAATGGTCAGGTTTGTGTGATCCAGGGTGTCCAGGATACTCGATACTCTCTTCTCTGATAGGAGGAGGACAGAAGCAACGCTGACCCAATCATGTGAATTCTATATCCAACAGGCTAAACACTTTTCTCATGATATGTATAACTAGGAAGTCAACTCTGACCTGAATGCCCTAACACCTTCATTTCCCCTCAGGGATGAATGAAATACCTATCAGTCAGTCAGTCAGTCAGTCAGTCAGTCTGTCTGTCTGTCGATCTGTCTATATACAGTATATATATATATATATGAATAGGCATAGTCATAGTCAATTATTAAATGGAATAAAGCAAAAAGGAGGCAGGAAAGTGAAATAGCTATAGCTACATTAAATATACAGTAAATGTTTTGACGGCGGTGTCAACCTTGCAAGTCTTGCTCAGGGACAGTGCCTTGTATGTGTATAGTAAATCTATGTCCACATGAGATGTAATCGACTGTAGTAAAACAAAAGCATTTAGAGAGGGGTGGTTGCAGTGGGATTTTGTCTGTTACCTTTACAGTGGTTCTCGTCCCAGGGGTAGACACAGTTCTGGATACCGTTGCACACCAGTGTGTTGTTGATGCACATGTTACTGTGGCAGAAGAACGTGTCTCCCTCACAAGGAGCTGCCATTCAAAAGGCAATAGGGTTAATGAATATGATTGATATTCATATAATATTACACAATCAATCCTATTGCAATAGCAATAGGATGATTGCATAAGATTGATGTTTCATGAATATCAATATGATGTAAATATAAATCAGAATACGATGTGAACATAATACAAATAATGAGGCGTCAATAAGCAGCTGAAAACCAATAGGTGTGTCAGAAAGGGTCTGAACTTGACGCGGGACTGTCTTACGAATGCGGGACTGATCATTCATCATTTTTCATCACGTCTGAGCCATTGAGTCATTAAGTAGACATCTGTCCAAAGCAAGGGGAACCGCAACTCACGCGAGTGGAAGGTGGTGAAGAGGATCTTGAAGCGGCTCTTGCGGCTCCCCTCGTCGGCCCACATCCGGACCACACCCACCGAGTTGACCAGCATGACGTCGTTGGCCACCGTGGAGCAGAACTTGTTCTTCAGGTGCTCCACCGAGCTGCTGCCGTCGTAGATGGCCACGAAGTTGCGCTTGCACTCGTTGGAGTTGTGCATCTCGTACTCCAGGAAACGCAGGTAGATCTGGGAAGGAATGGGATGGGTGTGTTGTTCCTTGTTCAGAGCATGGGACAGCCATTTGTGGTCGGTGAGTGCGATGAGGGCTTCTTAACGTTAAACAACGAGGGCTAACAAAGTGCCCACTTCTTTACTGAGTGCTTGACCCAATGGTCGACCCTTAGCTAGCCAAAATATCCAGTGGGACATCAGACACAAGTGATGTTATGGATGCATTCCAGTCCGGGAAACCATATTTACATGTTGGCCACAATTAAACATGCATGAGAATCATCAGCCTACTTCCCCCTTGGTGTGTGAATATGTCAGGAAGGAATGCTTTCACAAGAAAAATGCAAGCACCATCATGCCTTATGCAGAAGACACTAAATACAGAAACATCACAGTTAACGGCCAGAAATAAGTCGCCACAACAATGGACATCACAACAACAGACCCAACCTCTTCCCGCACTTGAAGCTCCCATCCTCACCTTGGCTTTGGGCGGAGCACGGATGTACCACCTGCAGTCCACAGCCTCGGTGGGCAGGGCCCGACTCTCTGCTGATATCGCGGCCGACTCCACGTAGCCTTCAGGACCGACCATGTCAAAGTCACAAACTGGGGGGAGGGAAAAGCGAAAAAAGAGGGATGCATGTATAAGTAGGGAAACGGCTAGAAACAGTTTGGCAATACGTCAGTCTGGTGTAGTCAACAACATTGTGTCTTTAAAGTCTTTCAAAGGATTTACTGTGAGGATGATGATGCTGATGATGATGATGCTGATGATGATGATGAGGAGGAGTAGGAGAATGATGATGAGGAGCAGGAGAATGTTGATGATGATGATGATGATGATGATGATGATGAATATAGACTTTAGGGCACTGCTACATAGATCATTTTACAAGGTGTCTCTATACAGGTACAGAATTGACCAGGCCTATTAGACTGCAGCTCCAAACAGTAGTTTGTGATACTCACAAGGCAGGGGCGGGAGCTCTCCAAGGCCTTTGAATTCTGGATCTGAAGACGAAGAATGACGTTACATTAGATGACAGAGTGTTTTCAGAGACAATCCGCGTCGACAATTGGTTTAATATTGAATAAAACAGAAAATACATGTATAGTTATGACAAAACACATAGCACAAAAGAAAAAAAACAATATTAATTTCATTGCATTAGAACTATACTCCAGCCATCTTCCCTGCACACTGTTGAACATATATACCCTTACTGCTCCTAACAGGGAAAACAGAATAATCAAAAATGGAGGAATAAAGAACCAGGGGAGATTGAGTCCTAAATCTTTGCGCTGATGAATGTCATCTGTAGCTGGATTATTAATCCCGGTATTTTATTCTGAAACAGATTAGGTTTCACCAGTGATGAAGAAGGGCTGAGAAAAATAAATACAGAAACTAATCTTGATTTACCCGGCGTTGTTTTATACATTGACTTTAGGTTTAAAATCTCTTAATATTGCGCTTGAATAAGAGCCAGACAAAACTACATAAATCATACTGCGCTAAATTAATTGAATCTATAGTGAACTTAATGAACAAAGAATACACACACAAACGAGGTTTCCTCTATGTTCCTTGCAAGTTTCAAGTTCCTGCCTCCTTCTGACGGGTACTTGCAATAGAAATGGAGTATAAGCACTTAGCTTAGCATTTATTCAAATTTACACTATGACATAATTCTTTGAGCTATCAACACACAATCTCCACACACGTGTTAAGGAGGGTGGCATCTATGTGGCCCAACTCGTTTCCTGACTACTTCACAAGTGTGATTGATTTTTGCATATGAGGTCATCTTTTACACAATCAAAACTATTTCTTGAAATTTTAATCAAACAGGTCAATAGATCATGCACATGAAAACGGTGTGTATTTTAAAGCTTTGGTTTTAAAGAAGAACCTTTTTATGTTTTTCCCCAAAAAATTATAGAACCTCCTTTGGGAATTTCGACAACAAACCATTAGGATACCTGTACTCTTCCGGGATACAAATATTGTTGAGAAATTTACATTCTACCACTTTAGATTGTGGACACTCCCAAATAAAAATGATAAGATCTAACCGGGATTTACATAGGTATCCATAGATACACTGTAAAAACCTAATAGCGTCATCATAATAGATTTTTCCAACAGGGTACATTTCGATAGAAAAAGATGTGCTGGCTGAGATTACAGATGAAACAATCACCCAGAATTCTTCTTGTTAATCCATCCAAGGGTTTACCTTTGCTTTAGCTGGTCACTGAGTGTGTGTGTGTGTGTGTGTGTGTGTGTGTGTGTGTGTGCATGCTTGCTTGCATGCGTGCAAGAGCGTCTGTCTGCGTATGTGTGTGCGTATGTGTGAGAGGAAATTAATTCCCTCCTGATGAGTGGAATTAGGTAGGAGATTAGCATTTGGCAAGAAGGCATGCAGGATTCATGACATTGGATGTAAACAGACGAACAACTGCCTTGCCTAATCGTCTGATGAAAAAATAATCTCTTAAAGACACAGTGCAAGTAGGAGGTTATGGTAAATCATGCTTGGCTATTTCCTTATATTAACGAGTATTGCTTCATACGCCTGTCACATGTAACAATAGGCTATAATATAAAACTCACTACGATACATGCGTGTGTTGTTGCGTCGGGCACACGTCGCAATACGTCCCGGATGGAGTTCTCTCCTGCTTGATTTGTTATTATTAATTTGTTCATATCATTAGAACGATTAATGTCATTGCTGCCATTATTATTATTATATCCTACATTATCTCCTCAACAATGTTGGCATTACCTTGTGCATCCCTCAAATAAAAAACACTACAGTCGTTGTGTCTGGGCCATAATATTTATTTAACTTTGTAGGCCTAATTGGCTACATCGCCTGATAGTTCTGATCACAACTGATAGGCCTATTTGATATAAAGTTAAAAACAACTATCAAATGCAATACGCAGACTAATGTCTGCCTGTCTACAATTTGCACAGACGGCAACTTTTCATATGAAGCAGTGCTCATCGCAGTGATCATATTTGAAAATACCTGAG
>NC_136947.1:12648247-12720747 GCF_949987615.1 Pollachius pollachius | reverse complement strand
AATGTTATCCATTAGCTATAGTAAAATATCAAACAGTTCATTCATTGTCTCCGCCACTCTCTTTGAGTGACTTTTTGTCAGGTTACGTCCCGTTACCATTTACTGGCCTGGGCAAAGGATGCCCATTAAAACAAATATTCAACAAATCATTTCCCAATGTAATGTTTCACCTGTACTTAAAGTAAACTCACAAGATGAACAAACTATTTATATTAGGGGAGTGTGGGGTATCAGCCAGTGGGTAAGTTGAACGAGCCACTGTATTTAGGCAACTGTACACTTTTGTTGTCATTTAACCATCAATTCAGGAAGCACCCATGTAAGGCTGTGATAGAGAGAAGCACATGGTAAAGTTGCAAGCATGTTTTTTCCACAATAAACAAGTTTTTTGCTTGTCAACGTAAGTATTTAACATCAGGTATAATGACTGCTTTTTCAAAACAAATGTATCTATGCGTGTAAATATGTCATACATGTTGGTGATTTGACAAGTGGTATTTCAATGTTACACAATTGATTTGTTTATTCATATTTTAAACATTGTAGAAAAAGTATCATGCCAAGAAAGAGAGAGAAATGAGATGGAGAGAGTAGCCTCTGATTTGGGTGAAAATCCATCGGAGAAGTGGCAAAATACAGAAATATTGACCGGTTTTATGTTGTTTAAAGTTACCTTAAGCAATTACAGTATATAAGACTATTATTGGAAAAGGAAAATGCATTAAACTTTAAAAATTGTTAAATTTACCCCCAGATGGCTAAACTTAGTGTGGGCCAAGTGTACGGTCTTATTTGTCCTTGCCTAGAGGACAACATGAGTAAAAATTGGCTCATCTTACCCCTCTCCCCTAATTAGAATTGAATTACATTTTCCCCCATTGTAATTTTAAATGTTATTTTTTTAGGTTTCAGCGTTATTTGTTCCTCATGGCTAAAGAATACAGCATTAACTGACATGAGTGAATGACCAATGCCGTTCTCTGAAAAAATTCTGCGTCAGTAGATTGGCCGTCATGAACGAATGCATCACATCACCTATATTGTTGTCAATCTTAGAGCGGACAAAGCAATGCATCATGCTCTCTAAAGTGATCAGCTGAAGCATTGATGAAAGAAACTCAATGTACTCCAGGTACTGAGCAGCTGGGAATTGGATGGTTCCAACTCCCGGGAGATTCCATAATGTAGCATTTGGGTATATTGGATGGGGGCAAGGCTCAGGCTTCATTGGTCGTTTCCTTTCCACCAGTAGGGGCCGCCCTCTAATCTGTGTGGTCCATCCCCCAGAATCCATTAACAAATGTCAACTATCCAACTTCCCTCTCTGCTGTGATAGCAATGTTCAATGCAATGTTATTTATATCTTGAAATATTCATATAATTCAGAAAATTCTGATGGGCCTACCTGTTTCCATTCAGTTTAATTCTAGAAATTAATGTCACAATACATCACAAGTTGTGTATGTGCGACTCCCTGCTTTCAATATTTATTCTAGTATTGTTAAGGGACAGGACGAGGGGACCCAAACACTGGACACAGGGAGGCAGAGACGGAGTGGGATTTATTGGGACATGGGGTAGACAACAAGCTGGGGCTAGGCAAGCGGTAGTCAGGCAGGCGAGGGTTCGGTAACAGGGAGTCAGTCAGGCAGGCGAGGGTTCGGTAACAGGGAGTCAGTCAGGCAGGCAAGGACTCAGCGACAGGCGGGTAGTCAGGCAGGCGAGGGTTCGGCGACAGGCAGGCAGTCAGGCAGGCAAGGACTCGGCGACAGGCGGGTAGTCAGGCAGGGGTTCGGCGACAGGTAGGCTGAGTGACGGACGGAGAACAGGGAAAACGAACTGATCTTGATAAATGCTGGTAGGACCGATACGAACTGGGAAGTTGTAAACGACGAACTGGCGCTGGCTGATTGGAGATCCCCGGCTGCATTAGTGAATGGAGATTGCAGATTGCAGACAGGTGTGTCCGGAGAATGAGGACCAGTGGCGTCAAGTGCCCACTAGATGGGGGTGTTGGACCGTGTAGCAGGACGCGGCGTAACAAGTATAGGGAATGAAAGTATAAATAACGATTCATTAGTTCAATAAAAACTTTGACTTTCGAGTGACCCAGGGATGGCCCAAATAACGGCCTATTCCGTTCTTTGGGACGGAATAGGCTGATGTGTTTTTGTGTTTTTTTGTTCCTTTCATGAATATATTTTGTCTATCAAGATAATCATGACAAATTAATGCCGCTTTAAACGTCCCCCCCCCCCCCCCCCACACTTTACTGATTACTTGATTTTAAAGGTAACTAATTTAGATTACAAGTTGCCTTATTAGTTTCAGCAGCTGCCGACAACACCCCCCTACTGCCTCAAAATAAAAATGACCGGTTTTGCCAATATTCACTTCATGGAAGTCACTAGCGGCGCCAGGATTTTGATTGTGGGTGGGCCTCCAGAAAACTGGATGGGCCAGTTAAAATAAGCCAAAAATAAAAACCGTGTTCCCCTTCATCTCCGTTTCAGCGCTTTTCTGCGGCACTGAGGACAGCGACTCAGTAGCCTACCTGTGTGGCTCTTATCTTGCTGTCCTCAGCTCAGTGCTGAAGCGGACGAAGACATACACCTTATTAAGCCTAACTTCATTTATTTTGACGTTCAATACACAAAAAGACTGAAACTGAATTATATCTTTGGAGGGTCTGTTTCTCTCTCCATTTATTTACCCAGCACGGCGGGCAGGGAACTGTCCAAAATTATTTAACTGTGGGAGCCAGGATGAGAGCTAATAGAAAGCAATAAAAAGTATCTGGCTTTTGTGTTCGGTTTGCTGGCGGGGGTGTGGGGCAGGCCTAGATGAGGTGTTAATGGTTAGATGCTGTGAAAGTTTGAAGCGTTAATATTTAATTAATTAAATGCAATAACGGCTTTAAACATGTGACATGCCTACATTTCTTGGCCTTTTCTTTTCAATGGGCCTGCGTCAACGTCACGCGACTCTCATGGTTGCTATGGTTACATGGCTGCTGATGGTGGATGCGGCTGATGGTGGATGCAGTTGATGGTGGATGCTGCTGATGGTGGATGCTGATGGCGGTGGCTGCTGCAGCTGGTGGCTTGAGCTGGCTGGTGGCAGCAAACACTGCTGCTGCAGGTCGCTGCTGCTTGAGGCGATGGCTGCTTGAGCTGGCTGGTGGTGGTGAAGGATGGTGGTGTCGATTTCTGCTGCTAGTGGTGGTGGCTTGTGCTGGCGACGGCTGTTGGTGGTGGCGACTGCTGGTGGCTGGTGGTGGTGGTGGCGGCGGCGACGACTGCGATTGTTGTTCTTCCTTTCGTCCTGATGCACTTTGCTATCCTTAACCTCAGCCTGATGTATGTGGAGTATTTTCTTTGTTTATTAATAAATTAAAATATTCTTCCCTGTTCCTTCACTTTGTTCTTGTTTTACAAGTTAGATATACACACACACACCTGTTTACATATTTGTTGTTCTTGTTCCACACATGACTAACTTTGTTTTATTTATTGATACCCTCTGGCTCTACTTTGCTGTTCTTGTTCACACTTGCTGTATGTTTGCTTTGTTGTCCTTAGTCATACTTGTTCCCACTTGTTTTTGGTTCCACAAACCTCAGCCTGATATATGTGGAGAGGATTTTTTCTCAAACACTGGGTCCAGCTTTACATGGTGCATCCTCTTTTGCAGCATGCAAATGTTAGAGAGTGTCTTTTCAACACTTGTATATACACAATATTCATTCACCAGAGTGTCAGGTACGCCACCTCATCAAGGTAGGCTTTCTCGTCGTTGTCAGAGATCAGACCCTACTGTGACCAGACCTACCGCTGTTTTGCCATACGTCTGCATTGTTACCCAATTGGGGTGAGGGCTAGGGTTTGCTAACCCTAACCCTAATGTCTGCATACGGCGTACACACATTCCATGCATTATGTAAATACTAGTTGCCGGCGATGGGCCAACCATCTAACACAGCCCGGAACGAAGGGGACGTTATGATGTAGTTACATAGGTCGGAGAAGACGCACCTGTCCAATGGGCGTGTCTTTCACCTGTGTTGCGCTGTGGCATTAGAGTGACAAGCAAAGGGGAGGAGAAAAAGGTTTTAAAAGGCTCGACTGATTTGAGGATTCAAAACTGTTAGGATGGCTGGGCTCAAGGCACAATGGGTGGCAGTGCTACTACTACTGGTGCAGGGTAAGTACCCCTCTCCTTCTTCCTGGGCTACCTGGGTCATACACAGGGCCACGGATAGGATGGTTTGTCCTCAGATTGCACTGGTGTGTGTGTGTGTGTGTGTGTGTGTGTGTGTGTGTGTGTGTGTGTGTGTGTGTGTGTGTGTGTGTGTGTGTGTGTGTGTGTGTGTTGCGATGGTCCCTAAGCACTCCAGCTGCCGTATGGCACTAGGAAGTATATTCGGCGAGGCTACTTTGATCTTTCGCCAGACTCGCTGATTTTGGCGAGTAGTTAGGCCTTTGAAATGTCAGTCTTAGTTTTCTGTAGAAGAAAATACCATCCTAGGGGAAATTGGTGCGGTTTTCGTGACGCTATTACAGTAAGAACGACGGAAAATAGGCTAATGTTGACTCTAAAACCAAGGTCAGCCCACTCTTTTCACATGCCTTCCGCATCAGAGTCAGGTATCCAACGAGAGACGTTAATATTCCCACTCGCTCTCCTTGCTTGCCCGCGATCTAGCATCTATGATCGATTGCTCTTTCTTGGGTCCCCGGATGTTAACACTGAATTTCATTCATTGAATTTTGCAGCTGAATTTGACATGTTGAATTTTGGGACATTAAAAATATTTAAAGGGGACATATTATATCACCAGGTGTGAGTGTGATTAGCCACGGACATGCCCACCTGTGATGTCAGAAGCTGCTCATTTTCAAAACGGCTTGTAATTGCTAATCACACTAGCACCTGATGGTTTAATCTGTCCCGTTTAAGTTTAAATATTTTAACGTTGAATATTTGATTTTGAATTTGTGATCATTGAAAAATAAAGCTGAAAATGATTTGCTGAACATTTAAAGAGTTAAATTCAGAGGCGAAAAACTCAGACACGTTATTTCAATGCATTAATATGCAGTATTTAAAATTCAATGGCTTTTTATTTTCAAAATCCGATGACACAGATATACTTCCAGATAAGGTCTCTGGTCTGGTGGACAGGGAAAGGAGTTGGACAAGGAACTGAACCAGATGAGGAAAAGAACGCGTGTTAATATTCAAAGTGAACATCCTTATTTTTAGAAATATTGTATTTCTAAAAATGGCTTTCGTTTCTAGATATATCTTCTTTAAACATTCAAAATAATAATGAATCATTATAATAACTCATTAGCTGTGAATCAGTGAGCAGGCCTCTGTAAGAGCCCTTCTAGATTTAAGACCACTCAGAGCCAACTCCGGACCAGTCAGGGATTCCCAGGTGCGTGACATGCAAAGTCAATGGTGGAAATACTGAAGGAAGGAGGGAGAGAAGTTTATTTTGGTTGAGTTTCAAAACCTTGCTCACTTCGACTCTTTTCTGATCTCTATCTTTACAACTTCTGAATCTAAATTAAAAATGTCAAATCAAAGGGATGTTTGCATAGGTTGTGCTTTGTTACCAGATGCACAATCTTGGCTTTTATGTGAAGGTAGGCATACCAATTGTGGCAAAAGGACATGAAATCCTATAATGTGAAATCATTTCTTGATCTTTAACTTTTTGGGGCTGAAGGCTGAAAGCACATCACAATCTCCACTATATACTCCAGGAACACCAACCTTAAGTGGAGGGAATGATTGTGTAAAATGCCAGACAAATCATTACGAGGACATTATCTATATACTCTAGATTATTGCCAATTTAATCATTTGACAGTGTGAAATGTATATTAAAGTGTAGCAAAAACAATTGATGAATAACGAAGCAACGAAGAAAATCCTATATAGTAGTAATTATATTGTAAACTAGAACTGCATTCAATATGTATTCACTGAGTCAGACTCTGTCACCTGTGTTAGGAACTCTACCTTGGCCTCTATCTAAAGAGAGCAGCTGGCATTGAGTGTGGTGCTTTGAATTGTCAATGGCTCTTACCACTGAATTTGTGTTAAGATAATTTCCGTTCATAATGGACTAAGCAGAAGTACAATTGTGGAGTGGTGGAAAATCCCTGAATGTTATTTAAAATGTCTTTAGTCTGGCCGCTCATTCCCCATGAACCAGACACGTCACGTACAAACAGTGGAGGTCGGTTTGCAGCAAAATGAACGGCAAAATGGTTACAATTCTGTGTTGAAGTAGATCATATTTTATTTTAACATTGCTTTATGTCCAATTTTTAACCTTTTGGTTTTGGTTTTGGTCATGACTTAAGCCCACATGACAACAATGGAAACAGGTGTGCCGGTTAAACCTGTATGTCAGATTGTGAATGGAGTTGTCAGCACTTCAGTTGGTGTTGCGGGAAACAAGTCCAACCCTACCTACCAGGAACCTTGTTGAGTCTTTAAGGGCTCTCCCTGCTGTAGGACTGAAAGCATGACATACAGATGTCAGATACAGATGCCAACAGCATACCAACAACTGAACGCAGGGAGCACTATACAGTCCCCCGTTGGGTACGTCAGACACCCATTGTGTAGGAAACATGCCAAACAGAGCAGAACCAGATCGGGGGCAGGCTGGGGTGGTGCTGGGTAAGATTCAGCTCAGCACACTTAACTTCTCAGAGCGTGCGCGTGTGAGATAAGAGGTCTTAAATTGACTCACTCAAGTCATGTGGCGCACTGCAGAGTCAAATTGCTGATTGGGTTTTATGCTGGACAATCAACCCGGTCGAGGTTAATGGGGTTTAGGGGGTTAAGGTGGGATTATGGTTAGGTTTAGCGGTTAAGGTTTTGGTTAGGTTTAGGGGCTAATGTTAAAGTTAGGTTTAGGGGTTAAAGTAGGGTTATGGTTAGGTTAAGGGGTTACGGTTGGAATTGTGGGTTATGGCAATGGTTATCGTTAGGTAGAAAGAAATCGGGTTTCCGGGACAGATCGGGCAAAGACATTCACACATGCAGATTTATTCGTTTTTTTTTTTATTTTCCCGTTCCTACTTCCGTCACACCAGGGGAAATTCCCGTCATGCCAGAGCCATGACACGTCAAGAGCTTCTCCAGAGCTATAGCTAGATGCTACTCAAATATGCGCTACCAAGTTGTATGAGTGAGTTTGAGTGGGGCAGGACCCGAGCCGGGGATGCGGCTGGACCTAGAGGTGGAGCAGGACTAGTCCAGCTCCACCCATTGGCTCTGCAGTGAGCAGCCACTCCATCGTCCACCTATCAGTGTACCAGCCTGAGATTGGACCATTAGCTGTCAGCTGAAAGCTCCTGCCTGAAATAGCTACGCCCATTTGTTGAACAACATATCTGTTAAAATGTTATTACTTAGTGACTATATTCTATAACTATTATATTATACTGCAGCTCAGGTTTAATAAAAAAAAAACCTGTCTGGACAAGGTGTCTGCCATGGTGGATGTCCGAAAATCTTTACGTGGCAGTAAACTCACCAATGAATGAACAGACACTACCTCCCAGGGAACAGAAAATTATTATTATAGTTATTATTATGAATGATTCTCTTGTTAAACATTTTCTCTTTTCTTTTTTACAGAGGCATCCTCACAACTAAATGGTAAGAGTTACATTTCAATTATTTATCATTTAAATTGACCATTTATTTATTTTCTCCTAAAGGCTGCCCTCTAGGGGATGATTGATATTTTCTTTTGACTTTGTTTAACTCTTGTACTCTTTTGGTATCATGCAAAGTATACAAATTAAATTTATTTTGAGTATACTGTCAGCATTAAAACTGAAGTGCAGCAGAGAATGTAGGCTTTGTCTTACTCAGAGGCACTGCAGCCACAGAAGTTGATAGGAGCCATTGCTCCTTCTCTGAACCGTCTGAAACTTTTTCAGTGTGTGGTCGGGCTCCTTTAAACTCCAAGATCGTTGGAGGAGTGGATGCTGCTCCGGGCACCTGGCCCTGGCAGGCTAGGGTGGAATCTGTTGTTCTTTGTGGGGGGTCTTTGATCAACAATATGTGGGTGCTGACTGCTGCCCACTGCTTCCCCACGTAAGGTCAATCTTCTACATCCGGCAATAGCCAAAACATGTTCCTCATCTCTGGTTCATCAACAACTCGATGAACATTAATCTTCGATGAGCGAGACTAATGGTGAAGATCCTTCTTGTCGTTTTTATGTTGTTTCTTTTTATGATTAGAAACGACACGAAAGGTGTCACGGTCTTCCTGGGCCATCAGGACCAGGGGGGCACCAACCCCAACGAGGTGTCCCGTACCGTCTCCAGGATCCTCTGCCACCCCGATTACAACAGTGTTACCATAGACAACGACATCTGCCTGCTCCAGCTCTCCTCAAGTGTCACGTTCACAGACTACATCGTGCCCGTCTGCCTGGCCGCGGACGGAAGCACGTTCAACAGCGGCATCATCAACTGGGTCACTGGCTGGGGCACCGCTTCGCTTGGAGGTGGGTCTTCTTCTTTTGGCGTATGTCCTTAGACCAGCTCTGTTGAGGCGAGCCAGTCCAGCTGGCTTGCACGTTTGCCGTTCGGGTGCCGGTGTTTGGGGCGTGTGGCTCAGGTGGTAGAGCGGGTTGGTTTGTAACCGGAAGGTTGATAGTTTGATACCCGGCTCCTCCTAGCGTGTCGAGGTGTCCCTGAGCAAGGCACCTCAACTTAACTGCTCCCGACGAGCTGGCTGTCGCCTTGCATGGTTGACACTGCAGTCGGTGTGGGAATGTGTGCATGAATGGGTGAATGTTAGGCAATATTGTAATTCGCCTTGAGTGGCCACTGGTTAGAAAGGCGCTATATAAATGCAGTCCATTTACCATTTACATTTAATCAGTTAAATGTGTTCCACAGTTTGTAGTGGGTCGCCGCACTCACATTGGGCACTGTCCGACCCACTGGTCGATACGACCATGAATCAAGTCGGTTCACACAGCAGGGGACACATCAGCTGCCTTTTCAAAGTCCTGTTTCATTTTTCCATTCACAGGGTCACCCGCGGACATCCTCCAGGGAGTGGACGTGCCAATAGTGGGCAACAGGGAGTGTAACTGTAACAATGGGGTGGGCACAATCACCAACAACATGATCTGCGCTGGAGTTCCAGCTGGAGGGAAGAGTGTGTGTCGGGTAAATGCTTAAAAAGTAATCGTTTAGAGGAGCTCACTAAAGTAGATTACATTCGATTATTTTGGTTCTGGACAACAAAATGCAGTTAAGCATGCGAAAATAGTGCATGAGGTGAGGGAGGGGTGATCGACATAGTGCGGTAGGCAGTGTAGTCCACGAAAAAGACATTAGTGCAACACAGCAGTAGTGCAAAACAAAACGTACCACTCCATTTAAACATCAGACACACAAAACACAACACCAAAATGAAAGGACCAGGTAATGACTCTAACTTCATGCAATCTAAGATCTTTTGGTAACCCATCGTGGCTTGATTCTCTTCCCCTAAAGGGTGACTGTGGTGGTCCTTTGGTGAGCAAACAGGGTCCACAGTGGGTCCAGTCGGGAGTGGTGAGCTTTAGTAGAGGATGTGCCCTGCCAAATTTCCCTGCAGTATATGCCAGAGTGTCCAAATATCAGCCATGGATCCTCAGTAAGATCACCACCAACCAGCCAGGCTTTGTCGACTTCCGCTCTGCGGGAACCGACAGCGACTCCACTTTCAACTGTGGCGACCCGACGTCTGGCCCCGGCACCACGGCCACCACCGCACGTAAGTGGCCATTTGTCTTGATATGTGAACAATGAGGGCTGTGGATCCTTGGTCTTTGTTGACGCATGTTGCCATGGTACCCTGGTGGGATGCTATAAGTGGAGGAAAATCAATGATTTGGTCATCTATGATAGACTGTTATTCTGACATACCAGAACAATCAATGCCCCTTAAGCAAGTCATTTATATTTTGAAGTGACACATTTTGAATAAATGAAAGAAGGACTACAAAATATACAGAACAAGCCAACAAGAATTTACTGGATTACTTCACTTAACTAAAGCATCAAGTTGCGGGCCGGATTAAACTGGATGGTTTATATTTCATAAACCTTACAATGTTGTTGACTTTGTCCCATCCGACTTCTTTTGCCCACCCCTGATGGTCCCTGGTTCCAGCGTTGAAATGTGGCAGTGCCCCCATGAACACCCGCGACAGTGGGCAGGTGCAGTCTGCCGGTGTGTGGCCCTGGATGGCCAGCTTGCAGATCAACGGTGTGCACATGTGCGGCGGTACCCTGGTGGCTGCGGACGCGGTCTTGAGCGACGCCTCCTGCTTCACCATGTAAGTCTGCTTGTTGTGTCTGTCGTGACGATGAGGCTGTACAACGTTTGTTTTTGTGTGTGTTGCTTTTTGTGTTTTATCCAAGCAAAACCATGTGTTAAGCGACTTAGAACCATTCATTCACACATTCACACATCGACGGCGAGGTCAACCACACAGGGCGACAGCCGGCTCATCGGGAGCAGTCAGTGTTAGGTGTCTTGCTCAGGGGCACCTCGACACTCAGCTAGGAGGAGCCGGGGATCAAATCTATCTGCGCCTGTCGTGTTCTTTTAGAAAAAGTCGCCGAATCAGGATCGCTTTTAGCTCACTTTATTTGGTAAAGATTCGGCATGGTATCTATGAAGCAAAAGGGGAGGAATTGTATATGCACGTTAATGGCGGCTGAGGTTTTTAAAGTGAGGGAGGAAGGACTGCGCGCTTGGTTGCCATTGGCCTGCTTGCACTGATAGTGGCCTATGGTAGCATAAGTATGTGAGTCTCAAGTTGTTGTTTGGGTGGGTGTTTTGGTGAACTACAAAATAGCAGGATGGGATAATTATGTGAATTGATACAAATCCACCGGTGGCAGCATTGTACTTTGAAAGCTGGTGGGCAGCATGAGCATATCTTGGACTACAAAGGCAGAAGGAAAGGCTGCAAAGCCAATTAGTCAAATCCGACCTACTCTTGATTTGTTAAACTAAATAAAAAAATCTGGGCCTATCATTGGGCCTATTTTTGCCCTCAATGACTGAAGCTATTGGTTGAAAATTGGCTAAGTTTATTTTTTGAGCTACAATTGTTTTCAGAAAAAAGACACAAAACCATTTTAAATGCATCATGCTCTAATCATTCACTAACATCCTTTCCACAATATCAAACAGAACGGTCAGAGTAACAAACAATTAAAAGAACAACAAGAACATTATTTCACAACTATTTACATGGGCTATAAGCCTAACATTGTTTGAGGCGAATGTGGATGTTAATGGATGTTTCAGAATACTGGTCATGGGGTTAAGCCAATCAAGATTGAGGGATTTATAGATCAGGTCAACCCTCCTCGCAGGCTCCGCAGCCCCGCCGCGGGCTCCGCAGGCCGGCCGCGGGCTACGGAAACGTCAATATAAGCGAACAGAGCCGCACTGTACCGCAACAAACAGTAGCGCACCGCTCGGTTGAAACGAGGCATTCGACTGAGCGGGTTCGTTGGTTCTCGTGGCTTAGACTTGAGGGGATAACCGCTCCCTCCGGGCTGCTCCACAGCCAGGACTCCTGCTTATTGGTTCATAGCGCAACCAGGGCTTCAGCCTATTCGTGAATGGACGTAGGCGGGATCCAGATCCCTTAGCTAGTCACACCCACTCAGATTGGGACTTTCCTCCTCTCTCCCATTGAACCCCATGTTATTCACCGGCCGCCAACACTTTAGGGGAAATGAATGGGAGTCAATAGAGGCTGAGGGAGGAACGTCCTCCCTAAAGTAATTGTCAATAGGCGATAGGGGGTGCTAATGTCCCTTTACCCAGGGAAACAAACATGCATATGCAAAGGCATTAAAGTAGTCCTATTTAAGGGCATTAATTCATTAAAGTAGTCTGGACAGTCTACATTTTTTATTCTCAACAATGTTCAGGAGGATTTTCCTCCCTCTCTTCACTGCAGAAGCCTCCACTGATGCACGTGTGGAGATACGCTTAGCTGGGCATTTGTGGATGCCCTGCCTGGAGCGTTCTGCCCCCCTGGGCTATGTGTTGTGACTTTAATATTCGGCAGGCTTGGCCTCCGTAATGTGCTCTGATTGGCTAAGCATGGTGCTGAGCTCCCGCCTCCTTGGTACGTGTATGTGCTGGTCCCTTTGGGCTATGTGTGGGCATTGCAACTTGGTTTGTGGCTTGGGGCTGACCTCTTGTTGCTATGTGTGGGAATTATACTTGTTTTTGTGGCCTCGACTGTCTGGGTTTCTCAGACATCTGGCCTGCTTGTATCTCCAGAATTGATGCGTGAATATATGGCTCCTTGCATGGTGCAGCCTCCCTAGGCTCCAAGGACATATGTAGCCTGTTAGCATGAGTGTGTGAATGTATGTCACGCGCCGTAATCCAATTGCATTTGCGATTTTTTTCGACGATATCCTGTTTCAATCGACCGTCGAGCCCTCACCCTCATGGTTTTCTTCTCTTCACTTAGGCAGCCCAACGCCTCTTACTGGAGGGTGGAGTTGGGCCGTCGGAATCTGAACGGCCCCAACTCCTTTACCGTGACCTTGGCGGTGAGATCCATCGTCTTCAGCAATCTCACCGGAGACAACATCGCCGTTCTCACTCTGTCAAGCTCGCCAAGGCTCTCTGACTACATCCAGCCTATCTGTCTGGACACGGGGATGGGCAGCTTCCTGAACAACGCTGACTGTTGGATGGCAGGCTGGGGTTTGGGCCAGGGAGGCGGTGAGGTCCCCCATCCAGAGCGCACCACATATTCGCTCCCTTCGCTGTGTCCCCAACGGACTCCATGATGGGAGCTGTGTCAACCAGGCTTTTTTGTTAAAAAATCGGATCATTGATTGTAGTTATACAAGACTAGCTCTTTGTTTCACGCACTCAGCATGGGTCTGTTAGGGGACAGAATGAGGGGACCCAAACACTTGACACAGGGAGGCGGAGAAGGAGTAAAAGGAGTGGGGTTTATTGGGGCAGGGGTAAATGACAAGCCAGGGCAAGGCAAGAGATGGTCGGACAGGAAAGGGTTTGTTAACCGGCAGGCAGGAAGTCAGGTAGGGGGCGGCGTAACAGGGTCTGTATATTGTCAACAGTTTGGTTGACCATGACTTTCTCTGACCTGACCGCAGCTCAACAAACCCTGCAGGAGTTCAACACCATGTTGGTGGTTTGTAGCAACGTGTCATCATCCAGTGACTACATTTGCACCGAAGCGCTGACTATGAGACGGGTAATGAAAGAACAACAGTTCAGAATCCTCTTGGTTAAGGCCAGGGCTCACAATGCAAAACGTGTGTTCACGTTCATAATCGTACCATAATTGCCTAAGTCAAATTTTAAGGTTTGTCTTCCATTTAGGGTCAAAAATGCCTAAGTCAAATAGATAACTTCGGCAGCTGTTGATTATGGAATGTAGAAAGCACTCTGATTGGCTTAGGATAAAGCCAATGAGACTCAGCAGCAATTCAGCAGTGAATCAGCAGCATTAGGAGAGTGGAGATAGGTTAGATATCACAATTTGGCCAAAATATGACTCTGGCAATTATGCTATGAGCCTCACAATATGTGAGTATTGTGCATGATTTGTCATTTGTACATTAGTATGTTACAGTCGTTTTCAAGCCAGGGTCGGACACATGTTGGTGCTCTGGAGTTGCTCTCTTGGATCCCATCAGCACCTGGGATCCAAGAGGATCCCAGGTGCTGATGGGGATGAAAACGTGTGTTTGGTTTCAGGGTGATGCCGGCAGCCCTCTGATGTGCAAGAGCAACAACTATTGGACCCAAGTGGCCGTGCTTCCCGACGTCATGGGCACCGGCAGCGCGGGAGCCCTGGTGCAGTCAGAAAGAGCCACCAACCGGTCCGTGTTCACCGCCACAGCACGATTCGAGTCGTTCCTGAGGATGACTCTGGGGAACCTCCTGTCGGCCCCCACCACTAATCACGCCTCGGACGCACGCTTCCCCATGGCTTTGTCCCACCTCCTTCTCCTCTCCTCCCTCTACTTCTTCTCCGCGCTGATCTAGAGGCAGCATGGCTTGGAAGGGTTTGACTCCGGTCTATTTTCATGTCGTATGTATCTCAGGGAGGGAAGTATGTGTAGCCTGGCTATTGCCAGACCAAGCTCAATCGTAGATGGCACGTTGGTCTTGGGAGGCTGCTGTCATTTTTTTCAGCACAAGAGGCGTGATCAACAGGCGTAGTTCAAACGACTCTGTACGCAATTGGCTGCTTGCCATCGCTTCCCTGTCGTCATTTTGTTGAACCAGCCAATAGCGAGCCTGGGGGAAAAGCCAGTTTGGTGATTGGCTCCCGAAAAAAGCGACTGGCTCCCTCGAAACCCTGCGGCAGGGTGAATTCTAATCATCGGCATAACTGGGGGTACCCAGTCTAAAGTATGTGATCATTTCAGGAAACAACCGCACAGCGTTTTCTGTTTTGAGTTTGGAGTTTTTATGGACTGTTGGAATTGATGGAGTCTCAGCTTACACATGATATATAGTTTGTGTGGATCAAATTATGTGGAAAAGATTGCTTTTGCTCTGCATGTGAAGGTGCAGAGTTATAAAATACATATCTCTTTTTGATACGCTTCTTATTTTGTTTTGGGTTGAAATGTCTTTAGTTTAGCTAGCAATGGTTTGGAGGGACTAAAACTTGAGAATGTAATAACACTGGGGGTGTCATAATGTTATTTCATATTTCATGTGTTTAAATACCTTTACATGTCTTCACCTTAACACGCCGAAAATTATATTTCAAAGGTTCATTTTATAAATACATTTTGTTAAACAAGATGATCATGACAAATGAATACCGCTGTGAAGGATTTGGAAGTGTGAATGCAATCGATAAAGTATGGGTTAGTGCATACACTTATTTGTGGAGAAGGAACCAAAAAAGTTTGTTTTCCACAAATACACAAATAAGACATAGTATAAGTAATTACATTTGGGTACTTGCTGATACCGAGTACCGATACGAGTACTTAAAGGACAATTTCACCGGTGGAGAGACGTGAATCTGTATTGAAAGTGGGTCATATATGTAGTCTAATAGTAACATAAATTTCTAATTTGGTGACTTCTTGACCGAGAAAATGCAGACGGGACTTTTTGGCGCTTGTGGATTGAAGACAACAACTCCCACAATGCCAATAAGCGTTCACTCCCTGAGGGACGTAACATAACAGCCAATCAGCGTTCACTCCCTGAGGGACGTAACATAACAGCCAATCAGCGTTCACTCCCTGAGGGACTTAACATAACAGCCAATCAGCGTTCACTCCCTGAGGGACGTAACATAACAGCCAATCAGCGGACTCCCTGCAGTCCACAGGGAACTGCAGCATGAAGGAGAAGTGATTGTTGCTGTTTGCGGACTCCCGGAACTCTATATCTAAATAATATAATATTTATATAGGTTTCTATATAATATAATATATAATCTCACGGTCAAAGGCTGTGTGCGCCTCCAGATGATTTTATGAATTAAAGACTGTGTCGGGTTCTCGGACGTCTCTGGTACTTCCACAACAAGTAAAGACTCGTAGTGGGGTTATCTCGGCCAGAGTCCTGCACGGGTTCGGGTACCCAACGTGTGACCCGCACAATTTGGATGAAACGGGTGAAAAAGTTTACTGTGTCGGACACGGGTGCGGGTCGGGTCGGACGCCTCAACAGCGCGGGTCAGTCGCGGGTTTTGCGATTGTGAGCGATGCTGGATATGCAGCACCGGATTCTCCGGTGCTTGATATGTTATTCAGGAGCGGAGGAGTCAACTAAAACCGTCCACAGTGGATGTTTTTTTTTTTTACACAGCAATCTAAAGCACCACTCCAAACACCAGATAGTGTAATTCCCCGGCGTTCCATCTAATGTTTTCCTTTGGGTGCGGGTCGGGCATCGGTATCAATTTATAGCGTGTCTGGTATGTGCGGAATGTAATTCGTGGGTACGGGCGGTTGCGGGTTTGATAAATAAGACCTGTGTATTGATTCTCGGCCATGGTGGAGAAGGATTGGGGGAAGAAACATTGGTTTTGACTCTGACTCTGACTCTCCAGATGTACCGCAACTTTGGATTGATGTGGAAGGACCATAACCGTCTGAGAACCCGACGCAGTCGCTTATTCATAATATCATCCAGAGGCGCACACAGCTTTTGGCTGTGATATTATATATTATATTATAGATGCCTATATATTATATAATTTAGATATAGAGCTCACGGTCCGCCGGAGCTCCTGGAGTGTTCTAGAATATCGTATAGAACCTGTCTAAAAGCTGCGTGCGCCAGATGATATTATGAATAAACGACTGCGTCTCTGGTACTACATCATTAGGCCCTACTTCTTTAGCGCTCGTGTGATCTACCGGTCACACCGGACACACGGTAACGTCAAAATCCATACAGTAGCGCAAAGTCACACCGGTGTCCTCTCTATACCTAGGGCATAAGTTTGTCTCAGCTTTGGTAGGGACACTTCACCGATCTAACCCAAAATCACTACGTAGACTGCATCATTTTATACAAACAATACCATCAGTAGTTCACCCGTCTACGCCATCTTGTTTTTAAGACTCGATAGGTAGATTGACAAACACAGAGATTGTGACTGTGCTCGCCAATCTACTTATCGAGGTCAAGATGACGTTGATAGCATGCTAATCCTGAAAACTAGCCTCCGAGTCGAGGTGAGAGTCAGCAGCTAGCTGTCACTCAAGAGGCCGCGCCCTTAATTATTCTTAACTTTTAACCTCCAAGAAAATAAAAACTAGCCTGCTAAAAAAAACCATTCACCCCCTCATTGTTGTCATGGAGATATGAACTAAACATACTGACTAGAATGTTTTTTTGGACCAGGCTGTAAATAGGTTTAATAAGACGAAAACGGCCTGTTTAACAAGTGAGTAAATGAAGAATTGCTCACTTTTGGTACCACCTCGTAGTGGCCACCCAATGCTACTGCAATGTTTGTCACTTCCGCATTGGATGCTGGTAGAACTCACTGTGGTTGGGGCTTGGTTTTGGTAGAATCGGCTAAAAAAAGCCAACTTAAGAATTATCTTCAATAATTAGATAACTGAATTTGTATTACCTTTATACTTTTTTCAAAATCACAGTTTAAAGATCTCCTATTATACTACTTTTCTGGTCTTAATTTCTTATTAATGACTCCTATAGAGCAACCTGACACGAATCGCAGCACAAAAAACGATGTAGATTTTCGGGAAACTCTTCCTCTTATCTGGCGCTTTCAGCATTCTCTGTCAACACTCGGCTTCGTCCTTCTCCGCCCCTTCGCCCCCTCCTGCCACCCCACTCCATTGTGATTGGTTACCTTCCGGAAGAGCATGTTGCAGCATTACCATACATGGAAAATCTGGATTGTTCTACGTAGATAAATCCCGGAAATTTGAACAAGTGAATCGCGACCGGTGTCCCTAGTGTTTAGCGCTCTGCACAGCCACCCCAGACGGTCAGCAGGGAATACGTCTAAATGCATGTACGTCATTATTTAACACTTTAGCATGGTTAAACATGACTATAAATCATTATAACAACGTTTATAGGTCATTAAAGCCGAAAAAGCATAGGTGCTCTTTAAGTTCCATGTCAGCTTGTTTTCAGTTGGTCTCATTGATTTACGCTGAGGTTAGAGAGGGAGGACGTGCAGGCAATGTTGCCAGATTAGGCAGTTTTTCTTGCTCAATTGGACTACTTTTTTACGACGTTCAGGCAGCCTTGCCAGATTGGGCGATTTTCCCGACCAATTGGACTTCTTTTAATAACGTTAGGCTGGACAAATGAGCATTAGGCGAGTACATACAATTTTGGCTGGTATAAAAAAAACTGGCGGGATTATTATAATTCGTATTTTAAACACATAAAGCTACCCACACATAGCCACTAGGAAGTAGGATCGAACACATAGGCCGCAATTACCATACATAGCCACTAGGAAGTAGAATCGAACACATAGGCCGAAATTACCACACATAGCCACTAGGAAGCAGGACCCGACATTTTGAGCTGCTATAACTAGCAGCACCTTTAGACAGGCGAGGAGGGCGAAACCAATACGTCATATAGACCACGCTTACTCAGTATTTAAGCAGGACCTGAAGCCAACGAGTTCAGAAACATCCGGCAGTCCATACTAGGAAGTTAGGTAGAGAGGCCTGCTGTTTGTCGCTCACACGCGTGTCCATACAATTCCCCTCCTTTTGCTTCATAGTTACCATACCGAAATACTTTAACAAAGTGAGTTCAAAGCGATCCCGATTAGACTACTTTCTTCAAGAACGCAACACCTTTCATAAGGCATATCGTTTGTGCAGCTAGTAACACTATTACTTCAGCAACTACTACTACTACTTCAAGTACTACTACTCCTACTACCCTTACTTCAGCTACTACTACTACCATTATTACTAGTACCACTACTTCTACCATCTTCCAGCTTTGACAGTATTGCATTTTAGCTTCCAACTTTTGTAACAATGTAATGCAATTCAGCGTTTGTCAGTTTTCGATTTCAGCTTCCAGGTTTATTAGCAGTGCACTGCAATACATTTGACCTTTCAGATTCTTGTTTTCAATTCCTTTTACATTTCTGTATGTTTAGCAATGCTTTTCGCTTTTCATTCAGCTGTCACTTTATTTGTTTCCAACAATTTAAAAAATTTTAAATGGTGTGCACTCCATTTAGACTTTTGAATTCTGGTCAAATCCCTTCACTTGATTTAAGCCATTTAGTTTCTTTATGCCTTAATCTAGTTGCCTTTATTAAAACATTTTTAACCTCACTTTGTACTACAGCACTCACCGCATTTTCTGCAGGAAATGCATTTTCTAGTTTATTGTTGATCGTGACCAAGCCTGGCCAATGAGCTGCAAATTATTGACCAATCGCTACGTTAACACTGACTTGGGAAGGGTGAAGCTATGCTCAGGCAACTCTGACGCTCAGGGACAGCTTCGGGCAACTCTATCACCACCTAGGGGGCCGGGCAGAGAAATGCATGTGTAATCAATAAGGCAAAAAAGGCCAACAATTTCAATGTCAAGTTTACATTGAAATTGTTAATTATTACACATTGGAAGATCTGCCCTCAAAAAAAGAGAAAGTTGGTCTCCAAATATATCTGCAATTACCCCGCTTAATGTGGTTGATGGCCAGCAGAGCCGTGATTGGTTCACATTATCGTCTTCAGAGGGAGCCAAACTACATTAAACCGCCTTCGGCTATTATGAAAATATTTCCAATTCAAGTTAACATCATTAAATCTGACTTTTTACCCATGGCTACACTGCCTGTACCATTGTGACTTTCTGAAACATGAAAACACGTCAATAAGATCTAGTGCAATAAAGCCACGCATGTGTGTTTCTTGCATCAGCATTCTATACAATAAAAGTTTCACAAAAGTGTAAAAGAGGGCCACAAATGTATTCGACTTTTGGGTACGACATAACAGATGTTTAATTGTGTTATCGTTTTTACCACACATAACAATATAATATCAGCCGTAGCTATCAGTTTGTTTTGACCGCTTCCTTGCTTTTACTTTGAAATTTCAAAAAAGGAAGTGCACCGTGTAATTTATGCGCAGACGCGAGATATTGGGGAAAAGCTAACCTAGCTAGCCGAACAAGTGTTGGGAGCCTGGACGACAGTTCTCTCACGTTGGGATGGCCATTTAAGGTCAGTTATTTAAACATCGCATATTTTCAGTGCTTACCAGATAGGTCGTGAAATTTAACAAGCTACGCATGTATCGTGAAGTATGTTAAAGAGTCTTAAAGGTCCAATGCTAGCAGATCCTCAAACCTAGCAGCCACTTTATTGCGGTAGCATATTTTTACTTAATGCATAGGTATATTTGTATGGCTATTTTTATATCCATCCCTCAGTTTGTATACTTTTAATTAATGTTCTACGCATTGTTCTAGCCAGGTTAGGTCCGTTGTAAGTAGTGCCTCTGGGTTGTGTATTAAAAACTGTGATACCGCGGAAGATAATATTTCACGCCTTCCTCAATGTGATCCACAATATTGTTGGTCAAGTGGCTTAAGTATAAAGTGGTTTGTCCATTGACTTAAAATAAAGCATAAACGACCACTGCTGTTATTGGGACAATGTGGACTATTGGTTACTAAATAATTACATTAAGCTAACCCCCATCATTAACAACGGTACAGAGACTGAGCCACCAAGTTGTATTCACTGATGACTCCGAATGAGTAAGTTAATTAGTAACAGTTTAGTGAGCCTTTTACTGCAGCGTACATCACACTCAAACTACAAGGTGGCTGTCTTGTTGATGAGTTATAAATGTGAGATCTCCTAGTGGCGTTTTTCACTGACCCTTGTGTTTTTCCCTCTCCTGTGTAGGTGGAAAACACACTGTTGAAACACATTTTAGGCTTCAGTGCATGGACGCAAAGCCAATGCGCAGGTGTGAAATACAATTTGAAGTGATTCCAATTTTATTACATTTATAATCCCTCCTGCCTTTCTCTCCTCATCAGTCCAAGCCTGTTGGTTAATTTGGAACAGAGGTTTATGTATATCCTTTTAGTGGTGGAAGCCTGCATGTAGCTGTTTCACCAGGGCTGTCACTTCTGACTGGTCACCCCTGATTGCTTGTTCATTTCAAAGCCCCCTGCTACTCTTTTCACCCTGCTTAAAAACTGTTGTCGTTTCAGCCTAAGCTGCTCTGTCTTGGTTGTTGTTGTATTTTTAAGTGTGTGTGTGTGTGTGTTTACGGGTACCTACGGCGGAAGATGAGGAACTCATTATTTTACAGTTAAAACCTATGCTTGTTGGATCACGCTACTTGTTGGCATAAGGGCTCCTCAGTCAGTTACACACACACACACACACACACATTCTGTAATCTTATCATACAAAAGTTGAGGGGTGGCTCATCCACCCCTCAACTTCAGTCTACTGACACCAGGCAGTAGACTGGTGATGTACTGTCTTTTTGAAGTTGAATCTGAGCAAGTTGCCAGTATAAATCAACCCGTTTGTTTCATTGTACTGAAACTGATAGTTGAAAGACTAAACTTAAACCTAAAGTTAAAATGAAAGTAGTACAAACTCCGTGCTACCCTTTGAAATATTCTAGGGGTAGGCACAGAGGGGAATCCTCCCCTTATGTAGATAAGGTTACACAGGCTCTTCTGGCACCCTGAGGTAGCCGTAGAGCTATACTTGGGACTTTACTTTATACCGCAGTGCAACCAAGGTATCAGTCAGATTTAATATCTGAAGACAGTAAGCCATTTTAATTTATTTTGCTTCATATTAATTCAACCATTTTTGTTGCTTGAAGAAGGGATCTGTTAGCCATGTCCAATCCACTGTAGGAAGACATTCAAATCGTCCTTTGAAAGCTTCATCCAATTGTGGGAATTGGTTTTCTTTGTTCAAAGCTCTATAACCAAACAGCAAACAAGGTGTAACTCCGTCCCATCCAGTGTCTAATTTCCGGCCCAGGCTTTGCCGTCCCCCACCAGAATAACTGCTACAAAGTAGTTGGACAGCTAGAGCCCGGATTGGCAGTGTAAACGTCTCTGGCAGTATTGCTTCTGTCTAAGCTCTGTTAGCTTATCGGTGCCTGAATTGACACTACAGGCAGCTTGGCCTTCATAATGAAATACAGAAAAATGCTGCCCTAGGGTTAAGTAGGCTCTAAAAGATACAGTGGCAGTATTCTTCATTTGTACACACTTTTTTAACCCGTTGTATTGGCAACAGAATTTGCAAATCAAAAATAATGAAATGTTTGCGATGCAGACACAAAATCAGCTCTGTGCTGTAAAATCTTACCATCAGACCAAACTGATAAACAATGAGCAAGTACGAGTGTAAAATAATGTGATAAATAATATTCAATCTAAAAATCTAAATAAAACAAATGATAACATAGATAGTCAACATTCATGCTGCAGAATTCCACCTCCTATTCCGTTCCTGTCTCTGTTTACACTCCGATGCACATGATGGCATTCCTCATGCATGGATGAGCTCAGGTACATACCAATGGGTGGGGAGCGGGCATTTAAATGACCTCTCCTCCTCTCCCCCACAGGGCTACCAGCGCACGCCAGGACGCCACGGGAATGGACATCACCAGCCGCTGCACCCTGGGGGACCCCAACAAGCTCCCGGAGGGGGTCCCCCAGCCCGCACGCATGCCCTACGTCTCGGACAAGCACCCGCGGCAGACCCTGGAGGTGATCAACCTGCTGCGGAAGCACCGGGAGCTGTGCGACGTGGTGCTGGTGGTGGGCTCCAAGAAGATCTACGCCCACCGGGTCATCCTGTCCGCCTGCAGCCCCTACTTCAGGTACGGGCCTCTGACGCCTGCCCTCCTGGCCGGTCCCGCCGGGAGAGCACGGCCTCCACACTGCCGGGGTTTGCTGCTCACTGGGGCCCCCTTGCTGAGAGGACATGCACTAATGTTACGCTCGGACGGAAGTATGTCTCATTTATAGATGGGCAACGGGCTCGGACGTGATTCAGGACATTTTGATGTGATCATATGCCTCTTGAAAAGATGAAAAAACGTGAGGATTTAAACACCAGGGAGAAAATACTGATTGAGTATTACTAATGCACTAGATTCATTCCGCGATTGGAAACTTTACCGTCTGCGTCGCAGGGCCATGTTTACCGGAGAGCTGGCGGAGAGCCGGCAGACGGAGGTGGTGATCCGAGACATCGATGAGAGGGCAATGGAGCTGCTCATCGACTTCGCCTACACCTCACAGGTAACCAGAGCCTGGATTCAGAGTCCTTGTTATAAACTAGCCTTCCTTGTTAGTTACTCTGGGTGACTCCTCGTTAGGAACTAACCCTGGGTTACTCCTCTAGGTTTTCTAACAAGGATTCATCCAGTGTTGGTTCCTAACTCCTCGTTATAAACTAGAATAATGATCAATAATACCCAATACCCCCCCCCCCCCCCCCGGCCAACAGGTGACGGTCGAGGAAGGCAACGTGCAGACCCTGCTGCCTGCCGCCTGCCTCCTCCAGCTGGCTGAGATCCAGGAGGCCTGCTGCGAGTTCCTCAAGAGGCAGCTGGACCCCTCCAACTGCCTGGGCATCCGGGCCTTCGCCGACACGCACTCCTGCCGGGAGCTGCTGCGCATCGCAGACAAGTTCACCCAGCACAACTTCCAGGAGGTTAGCACGCCGTTTGAACTCTTATATTTAACCTCCTCTGAGGTTGTTTTGAGTCCTCTATCGAGAGGGACCTCATTGGGATACGAGCACAGCTTATTTTGATCCAGTGGGTGTTACCCCTATGTTTTTTGCATACACATGTTGTCTTTTTCCAGGCCTTGGGTCATATACGTGTGTTGCCTAGTCCGTTGGGGATGTTGCGTTCCGGGACACGTACAGCTAATTCCTTAATTTGACCTTCCTGAAGTGAAGAATAACAACGTTTATTAGTGTCGGATGCTTTGACTGCAAAGTATTTAAAATAACCCATTGATTTCCACCACTTCTTATTGTAGTAGTATAAGTATTATACTTTATATTGTCCTTTTGAGTAGACTGTTGGTGTGTAACCACCACTTCTTGAGTGCAAATACTTCTAGAAATGTCCCCTCTGAAGTGCTGTCCGCCCCCCTTGCCAGGTGATGGAGAGCGAGGAGTTCATGCTGCTGCCCGCCAACCAGTTGATCGACATAATCTCCAGTGACGAGCTGAATGTACGCAGCGAGGAGCAGGTGTTCAACGCCGTGATGGCCTGGGTCAAATACAGCATCCAGGAGCGCCGACCCCAGCTGCCACAGGTAAGCTAAGGCTACAGCCAGGGCTACTGCTAGCTAAGGTTACAGCCAGGGCTACCGTTAGACAGGAGCTACAGCTAGCCAGAGATACCGCTATCCGTTGCTACCGCTAGATGGAGCTTCTGCTAGCTGCTAGCTGAAACAGAGTCATGGGACAACATGTATAACATGTTAATACATGTTATACATGTCTCATCGCTTCATTTCAACTGTCCATGGAAGAAGGAACGCTTTGAATTAGCAAATTTGCCAGGATCCACTGCCAAAAAATGTGTCTTAGAGCTTTACAGCATACTGCACTACTATCTAGTTATTGAGACTTGCAGTGAATAGCTGTCAGTTGTCATTAAGAACTGGTAGGGGTAAGGGCGTATTGCTCAGGGGTGCAGGGCTACAGGTGGCAGGGCGTTGGGGTTTGAACCCAGGATCTTTTGGGGTAACCGCTTTACTCTCCTGTCCCCCCCCCCTCAGGTGCTGCAGCATGTACGACTGCCCCTCCTCAGCCCCAAGTTCCTGGTGGGCACCGTGGGTTCGGACCCCCTCATCAAGAGCGACGAGGAGTGCCGGTGAGACCCCTTTCATGTTATGTTGACCGTGCGTCTGGGTGGGTGTGTGTGTCTCTAGGCAAGGCAAGTCTATTTTTATAGCGCCCTTCAAACACTTAGGCCTTTCAGAGTGCCTCCTATTGAATCACATTTTAAAGGCGTTGACGGAATATCAATAAAACAAAATAAAAGACAATAGTTTCAAAGTGTTAAGTATAACTCTCCAAAGGTTAAATGATAATTATTCCAGTGTAAACATCCATTTTTATAGCAATATAAAACCTGAGGCAAGCAGGAAAACGTGGAATCCTTGACTGACATGTAACTATAAGGCGTACATGCCTAGCACACTCAAACCTAGGGTCTGTCATTAAGGTCCTCTTTGAAGTCATTCCACAGAGCTCTGTTTTAACTCAGCTGGTGCCTGTGGCTGCTGTTTACATCACCGGCTGTATCGCAAAACCGTGGTGGCGCCTAGATTAACTGTGGGGATCGATGGTCGTCTCTTCCCCTCTTTGTCTATGCTTTAACGATGTGCCATACCTTAATACTCTCGAGAGAGAATGGTGTCGCTGGAAACCATAGCGACGAGGCGCCAGTAGCCCCTCTGGCTCATTCTTTAAGGGATGAGCGTACAAATAATGGTTGTACTGACTCTTATCTGCTGACTCTCAGAGGAGAACCTTTTAAAGAGTCTGATCTCACCGTTATCACGATGGGTCTAGACCCGCCCCCCTATTTGAACGAGTAAAGCTCAGCCTTTGCTGTAGTTTATCTATAGCCCTCCCTTATATATCTACGTTCTACCTTATATCCGATGTCCCGTTCGTGCTGCCATGTTAAGAATAGCGCTGGTGCTCAGCGTCTCCTCAGCAGAATGTATTCTTACGACGCGCCCTGTGTTGGTTTACAGGGACCTGGTGGACGAGGCTAAAAACTACCTGCTGCTGCCCCAGGAGAGGCCCCTGATGCAGGGCCCCAGGACCAGACCCCGTAAACCCATCCGCTGTGGGGAGGTGCTGTTCGCAGGTCGGTACCGGACCGTCACTGCAGTCTCGTACGACTGCAGTACACTTGGAGCCTTTGATGAAGCACCACTACCATGACAAGTGGCTCGTTATAAGAAGCGCAGAGTCTGAACTAGGGATCGACCGATATAGATTTTTTAGGCCGATTTTCTTTTCATCAGCCTTACTCCTCTTGCCCACTGCATCCGTCCGTTGACGCGTCCCATTGACTTTGAATGGGGCGGAGCTGCAATGCTTTGTGGATCCATCCGTTCCGTTGGATCCGTCGGCTCCTTCAAGAAAGTTGAACAGTTTTCAATTTTTCAGGCAGCTACAGATCCGTCATCCAATCAGATCTCGTATGCTCGGACTTGGCTGACGTACGCCTCTGCAAAGACTACTCCCCCATCCGTCAGCCACACCTTCCGTCATCTGTTGACGGACGGTGCAGTGGGTAGACGGCGTTAGCCGTGGCCGATACCAATTTTCTTGAGCCGATATTTGGAGACGATACTACCCTGGAAATCCAGAGTTCTCGCGAGAGCACAATTTGAATTTGCTCAGCGAGTCACTCTGGGAACGAGCAATATACTCACTCCCCGATTCCCATGGCTCAGAACATTAACCAATCAAATCTGTGTAATTGATATAGGCGGGCCAAAAGCGTTAAAAAAAAAGTTACAAATAAAAAAAACGTAAATATCGGTCGATCACTAGCCTGAACAGTTCTAGTTGGTGGAGGTCGTTAGGTGTGTTTCTCTCCCAACCGAAAGGCACTGGGTTTGATTTCGGATGTTCCTGTAGGGATCCTTCAAAAGGACGCCCCAACCACCTACCTGCTAGGGTTAGCCAAGTATTTTAGCTATCATTTATCATGTCATAATAAATTATGTCGCCTCATAAGGTGAGCATACAAATAATCTAATATTGTTCACCCTTTCGCCCCCTCTCTCTCTCCTGCAGTGGGGGGCTGGTGCAGTGGCGACGCCATCTCCAGTGTGGAGCGCTACGACCCCCAGACCAACGAGTGGCGCATGGTGGCGTCGATGAGCAAGCGGCGCTGCGGCGTGGGCGTCAGCGTGCTGGACGACCTGCTCTACGCCGTGGGCGGCCACGACGGCTCGTCCTACCTCAACTCCGTGGAGAGGTCGGCCATCTCGCCTTTCTCTGATCACTATGACTGTAGTTTCCCTTCCGCCCTGTCGAGGTGTAACATGAGATATACGGTTATATTTCATGTTACCCCCCCCGCGGTTACGCTACCACACATCTGCCGGTGAACCTCGGTGTCCGGGCTTTCCTAACGGCCGCGGCCCTCGTGTTTCCTGTCCAGATACGACCCCAAGACCAACCAGTGGAGCAGCGACGTGGCCCCCACCAGCACCTGTCGCACCAGCGTGGGCGTGGCGGTGCTGGGGGGCTACCTGTACGCCGTGGGCGGGCAGGACGGCGTCTCCTGCCTCAACATCGTGGAAAGGTGACAGCTGATGGCACTGCGGAGAGAGGGCTGGTGGGGGGCGGGGGGTACATGGAGCCCAGGGCCGTCTTCGCTGTTAAACATTCATGCCTCTAACTGTCGTTAGAGGCAGCACTAGTGAAAGTTAGCACGGGTGATTTGTTTTTATACCGTCTGCTGTTGATCTTTTCCCCTCACTACAACACATGAATTCTCCCTGCCGTCTGCAGACGGTTTAAAGCGTCCATCCAGATCGCTGCGGCCCCCCCGCAGTACCCGGGCTACGCTGATTTATTTCCTGATGTGTCCAGGTACGACCCGAAGGAGAACAAGTGGACGCGCGTGGCCTCCATGAGCACGCGGCGGCTGGGCGTGGCCGTGGCCGTGCTGGGGGGCTTCCTCTACGCGGTGGGGGGGTCTGACGGCACGTCGCCCCTGAACACAGGTAGCACGGCCCCACCCAGACCCGGGTGGGCCGTTTTCATCTTTTCTTTTCTTTTTTTTTCATGTTAAAGAGGAAGGGAATAGGTGGACTGCAATGAAAAACCAGGTTTTCTGCTTAATAATCACCGTGGTAACCCTTAAGAGCACCACTAGTAGCCTCCGTGTTGGGGGGGTGTCCTGACTGCGTCCCCCCCCCGGTGCTCTGCAGTGGAGCGCTACAACCCCCAGGAGAACCGCTGGCACACGGTGTCCCCCATGGGCACCCGGAGGAAGCACCTGGGCTGCGCCGTGTACCAGGACATGATCTACTCGGTGGGGGGCCGCGACGACACCACCGAGCTGAGCAGCGCCGAGCGCTACAACCCCCGCACCAACCAGTGGTCCCCCGTCGTCGCCATGACGTCCCGGCGCAGCGGGGTCAGTCCCCCTCCCCGTTAGTGTGTGTGTGTGCGTGGGAGTATGGGTCACTGTGTGTGTGTGTGTGTGTGTGTGTGTGTGTGTGTTTGTCACTGTGTGTGTGTGTGTGTGTGTCTATGGGAGGTTGGGTCACTGCGTGTGTGTGTGTGTGTGTGTGTGTGTGTGCGTCTGTGTGTCTGTGTCTATGGGAGGTTGGGTCACTGTGTGTGTGTGTGTCTGTGTCGATGGGAGGTTGGGTCACTGTGTGTGTGTGTCTGTCTATGTGAGGTTGGGTCACTGTGTGTGTGTGTATGGGAGGTTGGGTCACTGTGTGTGTGTGTGTGTGTGTGTGTGTATGGGAGGTTGGGTCACTGTGTGTGTGTGTGTGTCTATGGGAGGTTGGGTCACTGTTCTAATGAGTATCCCAGTAAACAGCATGACTATTATAACTAACCCTGTGCCTCTGGCGGTAGGCCGGTTGATTTCCTCCAGGCTGTCCGCCCTGTCTTGTTACTTGAACCACCTCTTGTGCTTCGTCCGCGTGCACACGAGAAGCAGCCCTCGGCCTGACTTCCCTCCTCCCTCCACACTCTGACCTCCCCTCCCCCAGGTGGGCCTGGCGGTGGTGAACGGCCAGCTGATGGCGGTGGGCGGGTTTGACGGGACCACGTACCTGAAGACCATCGAGGTGTACGACCCGGACGCTAACACGTGGAGGTAGGCGGACATTGGTGAACAGTGTGGCGCTGATGCTAGACGGATAGTGGCTCTAAGGCCGCTAAACCAAGTCCTCTGGATAGGACCCTCTACTGAAACCTCAAGTTATTTCCAATCACATAGTGGAGGCATATCAAATGTGTTAACCGTGGCTCGGACTAAAGATATATCATTGACGTGACAAGCTCTTGTGGTTCGGGTGTTTTGACTCGCAGTCGAAAGGTCCTGGGTTCGAGACCCCAGTGTCCGCAGTCAAGAGACCTCACTCCCACCCGCTCAATAATGACGATTAGCTAAAACAACTCACCGCAAGTCGCCTTGATTAGAAGTGTCTCCTAAATGCCTAAATGGTCAATGTACCATTACATTTTTGAGGTAGAATGTTCCTCCAGGGGTGAGGTCTGGACAGTGTGGGTGAATGTGTGCGGTGTCCCTGGCGTTGACCCGGCTCTGTCCTCTCCCTCCCAGGCTCTATGGAGGCATGAACTACCGGCGGCTCGGAGGCGGCGTGGGCGTCATCAAAATGACTCACTGTGAATCCCACATATGGTAGCCTGCTCCAGCGCGCCCTGCGTCCCCACCGACCCCTGCTACTGTCACGCCTACCCCCGACCTCCGAGACCACCCCAAGCCACCGCCACCACCAAGCCCTCCTACCACCACCGCCAACCCCTTACCAACACCAACCCCACCACTGACCCAGACCCCCTACCACTATCAACCCCCCACCACCACCACCACCTCCTCAAGCCACGGCCACCCGTACCTTATCTCCAACACACCGACCCCACAACCACGCCCGCCTCTGGCCGCTCTCTCGACCTCAACCGGGCGGAGGGACAGATGATGCCTCTCTTCACCAAACTCTGTGCCTCCAACAGAGACGTCTGGTTCCACGTCTGCCGGATGTTGGCCATAGGGTGGGGGTGACCTTGTGACGTGTGGATGCTTGCCGCGGACGACGTTGAAGTGAGTTTGCCACGGAGAGAAGCGTTTTTCTTCTTCAGTAGTGCGTGTGTGTGGAGCGCCGCATGGAGCACGTGACCGCTTCCAGCTCACAGCGCCGTGCTTTTAAAGCACTCTGTTTTCTTTGCTTCATTTTTTTTTGTTTTCCCCCATAAAAAACAATGCAGGTGGGGGCAAGGGCCACCTGCTTGCAACTCGATCCTTTGAAGCCTATTGGTTGAAAAGATTTGGGCCAGATCTAAGGAATGTAAGAAAGTCACTCCCAAGCAAGTTGTTTTTTGTTTTTTTCAAGGTGGACGCCAGTGAAAATGACCTTTTTGAATGGTGGAGAAACACGGAGTTACTATTTGGGCTATTTAAGGAGGAGCCGGAGTAAACATGAGCACACGGCAGAGTGTGTGTGAATGGGGTGGGGGGGCATCTCAGGATGAATAGTATGCTGTCTGTGTGTTGCTAGCACTCCCCTTGGTTCTGCCACACAGACGTTCTCTACAGCTTCTCTACGCTGTATCAACACATCTCACGCTGACCCCTCATTGAAATTCAAAATCGTACATAAATATCGTCATTTTACTTCATGTTTTTCGGGATGCCAGGTTCAGGTTGTGCAGCATAGCAAGTACTGAGTCGTCAGATAGAGATGGGCAGTTTCCCCATTTACCCATTCCCAGATGAATCACAGTGAGAGAACGGGCATCGTTAAGGCAAGGTAGAGGAAGCATGAAAAAAGAAGCATGATATTATCATGACTGCACTCCCCCCACCTCACCTGTCCCGATTGTCTGTGCCCAAAACAGCGGTGCAGCTAAGGACGCCAAGGGGGTCTGAGGTGGGTTCTAGAGGGTGATGGATCTTTTAAGACCAGTCCCTGGGGGATAGCAGTCCAGCTGACGAAGGGGAGGGCGGAGGGGGAACTGAATCCATGATCATTAGAACAAAAGCGAAATTCAGTTCACGGCATATGAAATTATATATTTTTTTTTCTTTTTTATCGTCCTGCTCCCATATTCTAATCATAAGACTGAAGGATTGTTTGAACTCTGATCAAGCACTAGTTCTTACACAGCAGGAGTGGGGCGTTTTGTGACTTCTCTCTTCGGTCGGTTCCCCGTGTTTTCCTCGGTTGTCGTCGTGGCGACGCGCCGCAAACCACAGTGCCATAAACGTAAACCTTCTAGGATGCAGCTTTTTTCAGCGTAAAGGGACTGAACCATGGTGGCTCTAACACCACACACTCACTCCCTCACACACTCGTCCTCTCTTCCAATCCACGTCCCTCCACCCCACACACACTGTCTCACAGAGGTTGGAGATTAGTGGTGGAGGTGGCCGGCTCCATTGCATTAGCGAACAGAGCTTGTCGGACATTAGATGCACTGTGACTGGTAGTTGTCGTTTTTTATATTTTATTTAAGCTTAAGTATTTTCTATTAGAACAAAGCCCATACGTCTTGAACACAAAACATCTCCATCTTCTATTGTTTTGGTTCCCCTGACTTTAACCCGGTATCAACAGACACACACACTCAATTTCAATTCTGGCACACGGTATTGAAAGATGAGGTTTTCTATGTGAAACACATTTCGATTCTTCTTTTTTAACACAGTTCTGCCCGTTTCTGCACTTTAATATGACCTTAGTTTGGAACAATGCATTGCTGTAATCGCAGTCCATCAGGCTAGCCAATAACGTTTGATCGTTTCAATGCATCCAATGAAACTCGCATCTTTTAGATGTCTCTGCATTTAGTTTGTTAGATTGTTTGTTAAATACAAGTTCAAATACAAGTTCAAAGTTGAACAAGGTTAATGCTTTATCTGGGGTCAAAAAATGAATTTGATTTCATGCAAATATTTTGGCACTAGTAAAACTAGTGTTCTGGTTGGTATGCACCATGGGATTTAAACTAAGTATCTGGTTACCACCCCTTGCAGTAACTGTTTACGGTTAATCGCTCTCATTGTGCACAGAAAGTACCATTCATGTTACACGGCGATGCACGTTTCATTTCAATGTAAAAGTGGCAACGTAGGAAGCGTGTGTCTTGTTTAGCGGCTTACATTTGAGTTCCAAGTGTCCCGAGCTTTATAGATGGTACTTTCATTTAACTTCACCACTTAAATGGATTCAAGAACTGTCCATCCTGTCACTATAAAGAGATTCACATATTTGAATTGATGACATCAAAGGTCTTGGTGTATAACGAATTCTGTAAAGAAGAACGGTATAAAAGATCTTATCTAGAGATTTTAATCAATTGTTATTGCATCTATCGCTCAACGCAAACACAATGCCTTCTGTGAAGACAGGAACTCAAAGTAGCCCTGGCGTAGCTACAGCCCCTTGCAGCCATCTCCTAATGCACACCGCTCGTACACGGTCCCCGGTCCTGACTCGATGGCCAGGTTGTGTGAACTGTTCTTCAGCTGTGAGCACGGCCACAGCCCAGGATTCTTTATTCAATGGACTAATGGAAAAGGAACATTTCTTCCTTAAAGCGGTTCTTTGTTTCTGATCCTTTTGTTGAAAAGGAATATTAAGGATTGTTCGGCACAACCTCCGTCAGTGGAATTCAGTACATAATAAAACGTGAGAGAACCTGTTGTGGTCCTGCATTTATTATATAGTAATACAGCAACCCTAAGTATTTAAAACGGCTGTTAAAAAAGTCCACACGCCAACCTGTCTTTTGCGATCAGTTCAAAACTAGTTAAACATTCAAATGTGGAAATAAAAATCGGGGAAAAAAAACATTTCTAAATGAAAGTCCATGTTAAAAATGTAAAAGCGTTTTCATCCAGAAATGCAAACAATTCAGATAGTGGTCAGCTCTGAAGAATCAACTTGGTGACAGTCAGAAAGGCATCTTGAGGAGAGCACACTCTGTCAGTAGGCTCAGGGTGGTGATCATGTAGCTACTGTTGGAGATCTGGGGGGGAAAGCATGAGCTTATTAGCAGAGTACTTTTATTTAGAACCATGCTGCAAGTATTTACCATTTGAGGGCAACTGAGGACTAGTGCTGTTCATGTCAAATAGGCCATCAAAAGTAACCAGAGCCAAATGCGTTCACTTGACAAGCAGCCAAGGGAGGGATCATTTATAATCTTAAATGGGAGTAAAACAATGTAAATGTTAGCATTTCTGATGCTAAAGTAAGCGTTATTGTATTTTTTTCGCATTTGATACATTTTTTTATAAATACCATAAAAGTTATAGACAAGATTAAAGTCTGTCTCCGATCAACAAACAAACCCTTACAACGACCACAACAAATCACACGGCCTCACCTTGATCCTGCCGCCGTGCTTGGCCGAGCCCAGGGCCGTGGACACCTCGGTCAGCCGCCCGGCTGACAGCTCCACCCTGAAGTGTCTGTAGAAGTGGCTCTTCAGGCCCTTAAAGAAGCACACCACCTCCTCCAGACCGACACTGCCGTCCTCCTCCTCCCTCACCCCCGGCTGCCGACTGGTCCTCCACAGCTCCGAAGCGTCCTGCGGGTGCACCGTGTAGATGACCTCCAGGGGAGGCTCCACTGGCAGGCTCCACACCAGCTTCAGCTGCTTGATGCTGGACCGGGCGTGGCAGTCGGTCCACAGGGCCGCCAGCCACTGCAGGTTCACAGAGTTGATCTGCAGCAGGCCGAAGCGGCAGTCGAACTTCTGTTGGAACCAGGCCTTGACCAGCGCAGTGAGCCCCTCTGTGCCGCCACTGCAGAAGAGCGGCAGGCACACAAAGTCCTCTGGCAGG
The DNA here is from genome assembly GCF_949987615.1 of Pollachius pollachius. Lineage (NCBI taxonomy): Eukaryota > Metazoa > Chordata > Actinopteri > Gadiformes > Gadidae > Pollachius > Pollachius pollachius. Next base: position 12,687,568 of record NC_136947.1, on the reverse strand, counting down.
GTCCGCAGGTAGTCGGGGTCGCCGCCCACGCACGTCAGCCAGCCGCTCCACAGCACCTTTTGGGGGTCATCAGGCGGCGCCAACGGGGGCTTGGAGTGGATCTGTGGGGCAGGAGCGGGGGGCATGAGGGGCGGCGAGGTGGAGACTTCAGTCAAGCCAAACTTTTTGTATTTGCCCTCAGCTCTGGACTTAAATTGTTCTTAAAAGGCTCATGTCATGCCACCAGGTGTTGGTGTGATTAGCTTGTACAAGCCTTTTGGCACAGGGAAGGAGTGATTTTCATAGTGACATCACAAGTGGGGGTGTCCACCCAGATGTATGAAGGATAGAAGAGCAACGTTTGCTACAGTCCACTGGGTAGACTGGTAGACTGATGTATCCAGCGTACATCTAAGTTGGCACGATCACTTGTGATGTCACTATGAGAATTATTCCTTCCCTGTGCCAAACGGCTTGTACCAGCTAATCACACCCACACCTGGTGGCATGACATGAGCCCTTTAAAAAGGTGCAGTGTGTATAATTTAGTGGCATCTAGCTCAACAGAGTTGGCCGAAATTGCATATTATATTCTTAATGCATTTGTTTGTGTATAATACCATAAAATGACAATTGTGTTTTCATTATCGTATAATGAGCGCTTTACAGCTACATAGGGAGTAGCTCATCTTCAACTGAGCCAATCATGTTTCTACAACCCAGAGCAGAAAAACTGCTCTGGAGGAGCAGTACAGGCCATGGTGGCGTCAACTCTTTCGTTGGAAAGGGAGGTGACCCCACACATCACCAGAGACCTTGATAAAGACGGTGTCAGCTTCCTCCTCAGTCTGCGCCATTCCGGCCACCAGCGTGAAGGTCACCTTGAGGGTGCTCTCCAGGCCCACCTCCGCCGCCACGCCCTGCTGCCGCTCGGACACCAGGAACGCGGCCAGCTGCCGAGAGTAGTTCTTCAGGTGCCCGTGCTGGAAGCGGTAAAGTGGAGTGACGTAGGACAGCTGCCACTCCCTCAGCAGCAGGGCCAGCTGCTCCGGGTTCACCTCCTGTAGGACGCGGGGTTTAGGGCGCAAGACGGGAGGAGTTTTTAATGGCGGAACAAAAGGAAAGAGGAATGTAAAGACACACAATACCACTTTTAGGAACTGTTGATAAAGATTGATTACTATATTTCTGGAGTTTAATCATGCCTAACAGTAAGGTTGATACTAAACACTATGATTCATTACAACATAATGTAGTACTATTGAACAGCATGTCCCCCATGGAGCTTAACTAGCATTCAAAATAAACAAAAGTAGCGGTAGTAGTAGTGTTTGTTTCTCACAGCGATACTGCAACGTTTGGGAGCGAGTCTGCAGGTGGTCAGCCTCCGCTTGGTGAAGCCTGGTGTGTAGCCAAGGTGTGACATCGTCCCAACATAGCTGCGGTAGGACTGTCTGTAACTCTTACTCCTTCTTTGGACGATACTGCTGACAGGCGACCTCGCCACGCTGTAAACATCCACAACGCAAGCTGTCAGCACAGTTTCGCCAGATGTTTCAAGGAAATATTATACACATCTTTTTGGGCAAATCGAATGATATGCCTTCATAGCATTTTTAGCAGTGTAACCATGATCGCAAATGATAATACAGAACATTTCCAAAGGCAAACCTATATGGCTGTCAGGTATGGTTTTTACTTTTGGAAATTAGAACAAGGATGTTTGTAAATAAATAATAAGTATTAACGACAGGTAGCCTGAAATTATGTGAATGTTGGTCTGATTCTGCTGGTGGTTGATGGGGCTTGCATACGCTGCTAATAAGTACGATATAAAATGGTAATCGTCAAATGAATGGGAAGCATGCAAACCATAAACTATGTATGTTAGGGAAAACCGTGCACTAGTGCAGACTGTGTTTTTGAATCGGCATATCATAAATACCTGGTACGTAGGTCCATGTCCTAAACAACAGTCCCCAAAAAACCAAACAAAATTTAAACGTCGCACTTTCCCATGGTTCAATGCGGCATGTTAGCCAATCACAGAGTTATTCAACAACCATTCAATATTCTGATTTATACACACAGACAAAACGGCAATATCACCAAAACATTGGCGCATAAAAATATTCCGTGACACAATTTTGAAATAAATTAGTTTGCCAGTTTTCAGTTGTCAGTTGCGTAACCGCTAAGGGAGCCATTCGATCACGGACTGACTACTTCTGTCTAACCGAGCATTAACGTCATATCCATGCGCCCCTCTGGTCGTAAACTGTTAAAGAGAAAGATAGACATATCCCTGTGAAATACATAATATAAATATAATATACATTTGTTCATGCTGGTTTGTAACGACGAATTGTGCCAATCATCTGACATGTGGATGCTAAGGCTAACATTGAAATAACCGGTAAAGAAAACACTTTATTCTCGATATCATCGCTTCATAAGTGTATCAATGGAAAATAATCCTTCATATCGGAGTAATCACCTGTAAACAGAGCGCTCATGTATTGGCATTAACATGTGGCTTGATGACACAAATTATAGTTTGTCAATAGACGTCTAGAATAACGATCAGAATGACCACACTCCTGCCACGGACGCGGCTCCTCTTGAGAGCGCATATATGTCATCGCACAGCAATTGCTACCTCAGTTCAAGGGCATCTACCGATGAAAACCATCCTTAAAAAGTGCTATCTCTCAACCAACCACCACCGACCTGCATCTTCCTCACCCATGGGTATGTGACTACATTATCTTGTTTACTGGTTGGATTCATTGCTGTCAATTATATTTTTGACTCAATTCAATACTGTAAATAAAGGTGAATTTGTTTCAAGGTCCGTGTAGTGTGTCACTGAGAAGTCACACCTGCGGAGAGCTTCGGCCTGAACATGCTGGGGAGAAGGTGTCCCTCTACGGATGGGTCCAGTACCTAAGGTGTCAAGACAGTACAACTAACCGTTCAACCTTTGTCTCACTGGAGTTGACGACTCTCAACATGGGCCCTTGTGTGGGACATTGTAGAATAAGCCTAACCATTTTAATGTTCTCTGCAGGCAGGATTTGTTTGTTATCTTGCGAGACTACAGCGGCCTGACTCAAGTTTTGATATCTCAGGATGACGTATGAACCCCCACATATTGCACCACATATTTTATTCTCTCTCTATTGCATTCATTTTATTGTGTCATCCAACAGTGAATACGTAGAAGAAACACCTTTTACAATAACAATACAAGTTCTTGTCTCTCTTTCATCTATTTAAAGGGCAGTTTGAAAGAAAAACTAGGTGAGCTCACAGTCGAGTCCGTCGTCAAGGTTACGGGAACAGTCCAACGGAGGCCAGAAGGCCAGGAGAACACTGTGAGTGTGTTAGTATGTTGTTGGTTTGTGTGAGTAAATGAGTGTTTGTCTGGTGGATCCCTTCTCAACTACACATGGTTGCACAGGTCATTCTCATTTCACTCGATACGAGACTACAGAGATGCCGTTCTCTATAAAAATGTAATTTTATCAACATTTGCTCGAGAAGGATCACCTGTGTCATTTTCAATTTGGAGTCAATTTTCTTTTTTATAATTAACATTTAGAACTATCATACTGTACTCCATCCTCTAACGCATGCACTGTTTGGTGTGGCTGTGTTTTTTCTAGAACATGCCGACAGGGGACATCGAGGTTCTAGCTGAGAACCTGGAGGTGCTGAACACGTGCCGAAAGCTGCCCTTTGAAATCAAAGATTTTGTAAAGGTGGGTGGACACTCCCTGTAAGATGTCCATTATTGAATGTATAAAACATGCTCCAGTATTGAATTTAAAATAGTACGCTCCAATATTGAATTTTTAAAGCATACGCTCCAATATTGAGCTATAAAGCAATGCTTGATTATTGAATCTATAAAGCATACATTCAACATTGGAGCAACTAGAAAAATGTCCCGCTGTCCCAGCCTCATCTGTATGACTAAATACTGAATTATAAAATGTAATATGATCACACAAAATTAGCTATTTTTCTTATACTTTCCAAATGTTTCAGCTGTGCCATAATAAACTATCCTCTATCTCATAAACCACTTGGAACAATGAAGAAAAAGCTTAACGCAACCATTATGAATGAACGTTATGATCCTGTATATAACTTGTATCCGGAGATGGGATACAAGTTATCACACGGGGATGCTGTTGGACTTGTGTTGGTGCAGAAGTCTGAGGCCCTGCGCATGCAGTATCGCTACCTGGACCTGCGCTCCACCCAGATGCAGCAGAACCTGCGTCTCCGGTCCCAGCTGAGCATGAGGATGAGGGAGTACCTCTGTCATCAGCACGGTACCAAGATAGTTACCCTAGCCGGGCTCAGTCCAACAGCCACCTCATTCTAGGGAAGATGTATACATTATGTACTAGTTAGAATTTGTACATAATTAACAATATAAAAAATACTTGTGTTTTTCGTGTTTTCACACAAAAACACATGATGTGTTTTTAATTTATTTTATATTCCTCTTTAGGTTTTGTGGACGTTGAGACTCCTACTTTGTTCAAAAGGACCCCAGGGGTAGGTCTATTTAGTGATTGGTGATTTTAAGCTTAGGCCCTCTGGCAGTAGATGTCTGACAATAGTTTATATAATATTTTCAATAGTAGAAGGAAATTATACTGTTAAGCTATGAGTCATGAAATTCAGATTCATACAACTTTATTGTCTATTTGCAGTTTGACAGAAAGTAGCTAACATCGAACATAAAAATAACACAATATCCACCTGATATAAAAGAAGATCAAAGTGCAATGTGTGTTAAGTGCATCTCTCTCTCTCTCTCTCTCTCTCTCTCTCTCTCTCTCTCTCTCTCTCTCTCGCAGGGAGCTAAGGAGTTTTTGGTTCCATCCAGAGAACCCGGTCGGTTCTACTCCCTCCCTCAGAGTCCCCAGCAGTTCAAGCAGCTGTTAATGGTGGCTGGGGTGGACAGGTGGCCACTTTAAAACCCTTTCTCTCTCATGCCTTACAAACGGCTGCATGCTAAACAAGTCAATATGCGTCCACATTTGTTGGCAGTGCTCCACTGCTTTAGGTCAAAGTTTTACATAAACCTTAATCTGTAGTGTCTGTATATAGCTATATTGATCTCTCTCTCTCTCTCTCTCTCTCTCTCTCTCTCTCTCTCTCTCTCCCTCTGAAAACCGGCAGGTACTTCCAGTTTGCTCGCTGCTACAGGGACGAGGGGTCCAAACCAGACCGACAGCCTGAGTTCACGCAGGTAGATCGGCGTGGAGAAAGAGGGCGGGGCTGATTGAGTGGAAAGAGGGCGGGTCGACTCGGGGAAGTGGTTCCCTTCTAACAGGTAGCAGGAACTTATGCGGTTCAGAAGGGGAGGGCACAACGTTCAAATTAATAAAAATACTGTCAGTGAAACATTAAGTTGTCAAGTGAAGTACGTTCTGACTTCCCAGCAGGTAGAAGGGCTAATCAGGGTAGAAGGGCTAGTCATATCAGGACAGTTTTTATGGATATTCAGGACATGTCAACAAATAGATTCATCATGCGCCAAGATCTCACAGCTAGACTAACCCCTCTGCGTGTGTGCCCTAGGTGGACATAGAGATGTCCTTCGTGGAGCAGACGGGGGTCATGGCGCTAGTGGAGGGGCTCCTGCGGTACTCGTGGCCCCCGGAGCTGGGTGGGCTCAGCCAGCCTTTCCCCTGCATCACCTACTCAGAGGCCATGAGGGACTACGGCTCAGACAAGCCCGACACCAGGTTCCACATGAAGGTCTGGCAGTGTGTGTGCGTGTGCGTGTGTGTGTGTGTGTGTGTGTGTGTGTGTGTGAGAATTACCTTAATAATTATTTATCAATTCCAAATGGGAATTTTAGGAATTTTGACAAATTTTAAAATAAATGCATTAAATATGCATTGTGAACTTCCAAAATGCACACTACTTGTGTGTGGGCTTTGCACGTGTGTGCGTGTGTGTGTGTTTGTGTGTGTGTGTGTGAGTGCTATTCAATGATATTTAATCTCTGTCTAGCTGGTTGACATCAGTGAGGTGTTTGTGAACACGAAGATAGAATTCCTCAAGTCAGCTCTCGGCCAATCAGAAGGCTCCATCCAGGCCATCTGTGTCCCTGACGGAGGGGTAATGAACAATGTTTTTAACTTGCATTAAACCCCATGTACCAAGTGAATCACAGTTAAATAGTGTTATATATTCATGTAAAGTGTATGAATTGGTAATGTCTTGTGTAAAAAACGATCTCTCCTCTTGCTCGACAGAGACTTTTCAAATCCAAAGATTTGGAAGCGCTCAAAGAGACGGCCAGGAGTGTGTTTGGACAGGTACGTCACACCCTTGAATCTAAAGAAGTAAGAATAAACAACGAAAACATAGAGGGAGAATGTTGGGTGTACTGCCATCAAATATCAACAATGCATAAAAAAAACAATGATGGATATCTACCCTTTGTTCTCAAGTCATTGCTTTAATATCGGTTGAAGCTTTTATAATGCCTGCAGAATTAGACACTCCATAGAAATATCCCCATATTGTTTAAACACATGTTGTTTCAATGCTTATAAGCTAGTATCACTGGGAGTGTAAGGTGTAATGTAATATTGTAACTACAGTACTCGGCCATACTACCCCTTCCTCTATGTGTTTATCACCTTGGTGACGTGTCCGTCCGGTTGGGGTTCGTCTGTAGGAGCTGAGCGTTCTGGCGGTGAGACCAGAGGGCACACTGAAGAGCCCCCTCAGTAAACATCTGTCCCCCTCCGACACCGAGGGTCTCCTTGGGAAGACCGGGGCCCGGCCAGGGGACCTGCTGCTGGTCTCGGCCTGTAGCCTCAACACCGTGGTAGGTCACAAGGCCTGGGGGTTTGTTCAGCTCACGCTGGTTCTTCTGGTGCTAGGGTCAGCTATAGAGCCAGGAGGACGTGCTGGGGTCAGCTGTAGAACCAGGAGAGAGGAGAGGTGCTGGGGTCAGCTGTAGAACCAGGAGAGAGGAGAGGTGCTGGGGTCAGCTGTAGAACCAGGAGAGAGGAGAGGTGCTGGGGTCAGCTGTAGAACCAGGAGAGAGGAGAGGTGCTGGGGTCAGCTGTAGAACCAGGAGAGAGGAGAGGTGCTGGGGTCAGCTGTAGAACCAGGAGAGAGGAGAGGTGACAGGGAAATATGAGAATGTCAAAACAATAACAAACCAGTATTTGTGTTCACTCTTGCATACATACATAGGCTAACGCACACATTGTCTTTCTTTCACACACATTCTCTATTTATCTCTCTCTCTCTCTCTCTCTCTCTCCCTCTAGCGCCCCCTGCTGGGTAAACTGAGGCTGCAGTGCGCTGAGCTCCTGGAGGCCCGGGGCGTCGCCCTGAGGGACCCGACAGCGTTCCACTTCCTGTGGGTCGTGGACTTCCCGCTCTTCCTGCCCAAGGAAGGAGAACCAGGGTCTCTGGAGTCCGCCCACCACCCCTTCACAGCCCCCGTGGCCCAGGACGCCCACCTGGTCTACACAGAGCCCCTGCAGGTGAGGCCGACGCTATGTGTGTGTGTGTGTGTGTGTGTGTGTGTGTGTGTGTGTGTGTGTGTGTGTGTGTGTGTGCGCACGCATGTTTTAAGAGCCCGTCCACACGGGCGAAAACGATCCGTTTTCGTTTTATGCGGTTCAGGAATATCTCCGTAAAGACGGATTCATTGCGAAACCGCATCGAGCTGTAGAAATGCTGTGGTACACATTCCAGGCCCATAAGAGGGGCTACTTCTGCTACAGAACTCCAGCAAAAAGAATAAGAAGAGGCGAGCATGCGCATAAAGCCTGCTTGCTGTTTACAAACATACAGTCCGAGAAGAACAGACCCCGTCCAGACAGGCAAAAATTATCTTTTCCCCTCCGTTTCCTTTGATGCGTTTCAGGAATATCTCCGTTAAGACGGACTCCCCCATCGAGCTGTAGAAACGCTGTAGTAAATATTCAAGGCGCTGGTTCTCCACAAAAAAAATTGGAGCGCATCAAGCATGCTCGCATAAAGCCTGCGTGCTGTATACAAACACGAGGAGATTCAACCTTTTAAATTGAGCAGAAATACTTTTTAATGTACAGTTAGTAATTCAATTTATCAAGGGGCTGTATTTAAAGCTACAAAAAGAATACAAATAAAAAAATATAAATAAAAAAGTCAATGCAACTCTGACGTCGCCCAGCTGGTGGGGGGGCTAATGACGTCATCGTTTGTGTTTCAGGCGTCCACACGAATCCTAACACGAAACCGCATAGGTCCGGATAGATTTGAAACCACCCTGGGACATGGTTTCAGAAAAGTGCGGTTTCGGGCACCGGATCCGCCAGATTCGTCTGGACGGCCGAAACGCACAAGACTTATGCGGTTTCACCAAAAAATGGGCTTCGTGTGGACGGGGCCTTAGTCTGTCTGTGTTTATGTTTACTAGACCGTACCACTGCGTGAAATGTCTATTTTTGGAGTGTGGAGGAGGTGGTCGACCCCAACATGAAAGGTCACAGGTTCGGCCCCCGATGCCCAGTCTGCAGTCTGAAGGGACTAGTGAGGTCAGGTCCTGATGGTACCGGTGTCCCCCCAGGCGCGCGGGCAGCACTACGACCTGGTGCTGAACGGCTGTGAGGTCGGAGGGGGGTCCATACGCATCCACAAGGCCGCTGAGCAGCTCCACGTGCTGAAGAACATTCTCAAGGTCGGCCCCTGAACACAACAGAAGCAGCATGCTTTCACTTTCAAATATCTTACTTTAGCTACTTTTATCTCAATTTAGCTTCATTTAGCTGTGCTTCAGAAGGTCAACGCTAAAAGCATGGCGCACCAAACTTTGCAAATCCAGATTGGCATAAATCCATACAAATGTTTTTACAATTTGAATTTTGTTGCAAATAAGTTTTTTTTTTTTCTTTGCAATTGTATCCAAGCTAAATGGATATATATATTAAAAAAACGGTATCCATATTTTGATGCACTTCTGATTCTGATAATTTTGTATATAGATATACTATGATTTTAGTCCTTATTTGTTTTAAATATAGTATTCCTATCATAAATATGATGTGATAATATCTGGATCTACTGCGTTCTCTTCAGGAAGATGTCTCTGTTCTCTCCCACCTGCTGGAAGCACTCGACTCCGGAGCGCCCCCACATGGAGGCATCGCGCTAGGTCAGGTTCAGCTCATTCACTATTATTGGCCTAGCCATCGATTGCCTAGGAATGCATCTACCTTCAATACAAATTAAAACCAAACGTGCATATGTCTCATTGGGCCAAACACATGGTATAATTTTATTTGCAATGCTTGTCTGGGGGTTGTAGTGTTTAATTCCTTACCAAAAGTTTCTGGGTTCCAGAACGTTGGAACCCAGTTATTTAAAAACAACTAGTATCTCCATTGTCTCCGTATTCTTGATACATAGTACCATCCCCACTACTGGTCACCTTGTTGGGAACTTATGTTTAATCATCTTATCATTTATTCAGGTTTGGACCGACTCATCTCCCTCATGGTCAGCGCCCCCAGCATCCGTGATGTCATCGCCTTCCCCAAGTCCTTCCGGGGTCACGACCTCATGAGCCAGGCCCCGGACTATGTATCGGAAGAGGACCTGAAGCCGTACCACATCTCCGTCACCTGGCCCCCTGCCAAAACGGAGGAGAAATGAAAAGAAATAATCAAAAGATGACCTAGATCCCAGATCACTTCCTGGAGAAAGCGTTCCCCAGAGGGAAAGAGAAGAAGTAAAATATGGAAAACTGAAGAATGGGGTGATGGACTAGCTGGAATGATGTGTATTCCATGCGTCCCAAATTACCTAATTGTACGCATAACATTAGGGACGTTAGGGCGCAGATAAGAGGAACTACACTGTGGTATGAATTGTGCTCAAAGATACAAACTCACAATAATAAATAACCTTTACTGTTCTAAACACGGCGCAAAATGAAAAAGATCATAGATCACTCTGACTAGCAGTGAAGATGGTGGACATGTTTGTGTGAGATGGACCCTTCAGCAAGACAATGTTGATGAATCAATGTAATTCACAGAAACTGATTACACTTTGTTTGTATCAATCATGATGAAGAATAAATATATGTTCATAATTTTACTAGCATCACTGATGATTGATTGATTAGAGTATTAAAATATTGTAAATATCTAAATATAGCCATGCAAACATTGCATGGCAGGCTATTGTGCATTAAATTTGAATTTGAAAAAAATATGTAGGCCACAATTGAACAAAATTACCTTTATAATATATCGAAAATGTGTGAAGGGGAGTACGATAGAGTGGAGTACCATATCGGTTGAAATTGATTACATGAAGCGAAATTTTAAAAAATATATATAAACCAATGACTTGACATTTATATTTTAATCTATTAATATTAAAATAATTAAAACAAACTAATACAAAAGAAGACTGTTCTCCGACGACGTTGGCGGTAACCCCGGAAGAGAAACACGCACTCGATGACGTACACCCGTCAGCCCCGCCCACTGTAAACGTATGGCGAAAATGACAGAGATGTGATTGTTCAATGGTTCAGTATTCTTCTCACTAAAATGAAAAACCCGTTTAGCACTGTACCTGGGGGAGTTAACAGATCACCTGGGGCTTGAGATATACCTGTAGCAGCGGAATGACAGCACGAATAGCAACGACACTCGCGTATCGTTTTGGTTTGGTTAGCTTAATTTCGTTTGACAAATCTCTTGACAATGTCAGACTGCTAAACTGGCTAGCAGACAAGCTCAATTTACCATCTGTTGTTTCTTCCACAGATCCCCTTTTGCTTGGATATACTTCAAACCCCTGTGTTGTGTACGTTTGTGCATGAACAAGAAGGCATTGCTGGGGAATGTGTGTCCTGCAAGGGTATCGTGCGAGTTAGCTATCCAAACCCTCTGTAGTTTGTGCTATTGGAAGCAGGTACATCAGGTTGTAGGGACTGTGTAAGAGTTAAATGAGCGACAATAGATGGTAGAGACACACGATACAATGGCACCGATGGGTATCCGCCTGTCGCCTCTTGGTGTGGCCATCTTCTGCCTCCTGGGAGTCGGAGTGATCTACCATCTGTATGCTGGAGTCATCTCCAACCGGGTGGCTGCTTTCAGGTCAGTCGTTGGGATTTATAGTCTCTAACACTACGTCGTTATCCTCAGTGACTATTCTAACCCTAATCTGTAGAGGTCATGGTATATGTTATCAATTATAGTGTACAACTGAACGTAGTTTTCACTGGTGATACTGCTGCTTGAGGTAGGGGGTGACGTGTCATCTGCATGATGCCCAGGTGTTGCTGTCTCGCTGGAAGTGGACGTTGAGGAATTTATACGTAAAAAGGAAAAACGTATTTATTGTCGTAAATAATCTTTAGAGGGCATTGCACATGTTCTCAATTAAAGTGTAATAATGAACGTACTGTTTTCATTATCAGTATTTGGACAGGGAACTTGTTCTTCGATTTGTATGTAATGATAATAATGATTCTGAGGAGAGATAAAAGAAAGTGATATGTGGGCTAATCAATAGCAGCATGGTAATAAATTCAATTAAAAGTTATTTCACACTTTCTTTTGTCACTTCGAGATGGATAACTCAATTCAAACTCAAGAATGTTGTGGGAATCAATCATTCAGATTTGACGGGAATAAAATGGGACACATTAGGGAGATATCCGGCTGAGATGTCATTGCAAATCATGTCTTGCGTATCAGAATGTCTACAGTTTTCTCACTTCAATGGTTCCTCTCTGCTGTCTCTGTGTGCAGGCAGGGAAGCAAAGTGGATCTGAGGGATCTGCTTGCATTGTCTGTGGAAGCGGCGGTGCAGGGAGGCAAAGAGGTGAGATCTATTAATAGTTATGTTTCCCTGTGTTAAAGGCAATGCCTCAATTTACTCTGATGGGTCCAAATCACGCACTTCTCTGTGAAAGATTTTTTCCTTTTCCAAAACCGTAAATTGAAAAAAATCTTTATTTTGTATTTTAATCTTTTGACCCGCCCTAGGTGAAGAAGGTCAGAGAGGAGAATACCCTGGATGAGAGGACAAAGGGCAAGACCAAAGAGGGAGCCAGTGAATTAATGACGCTGGGTGACCTCAGGTCCCACAAGAAGATGTTCTACCTGATGAAGAACACCTACCCAGCGCTCAAGGTACATGCGGCGCGATGGGAAACACGGAGTACACATGTGGACATGCCTACATTAAGTCACGTGGCCAAAGCTGTGATTAAAAGGGACATTCAGTGAATACAGCAGGTCATCGAGAAGCGGGCTGAACAGCCTAGCCAACTACTGCACCATCCTGCCTCCGCAAGCAACGCACATGTGCATAAATATACTGAAATCTTATTTAATATTCCCATGTACATTGCCTATGTCCCATGGCATAATTCCATGTTCTGCACAAATACATTTCTAACGGAAAAACTGGACTGGAATGCAGAGTAGCTTCACCATTCAGGTTAGACAAGTTAAGCGGTAAAGTTGCATACTTTTATTAACCTGCTTACTTATCTTTACATTCCCGGGTGGGACATAATTTGTTTAAAGGAATCTACTTAGAGATAAGGTGTGTCAAATTGTCTTGTGTCAGCAATGCCAACCATGCAAATACGTAATATAAAGTGTGTGTGTGTGTGTGTGTGTGTGTGTGTGTGTGTGTGTGTGTGTGTGTGTGTGTGTGTGTGTGTGTGTCCTGTGCAGGTGAACAGCGAGGAGCACGACAGTTCTGTGGGTGAGGACGAGGTCTGGAACAGGGACATCCCGTCTGACATCCTGGAGAAGATCCCCCAGGGCCATGAGGTTCCTGCTCACACGGTCACCGTGTGGATCGACCCCCTGGACGCCACCCAGGAGTACACCGGTAGGTCCGGTGCACTGATTGGTTAATGGACTTCTTGCTACGTAACAACTTAATCACGTCTAAAGTTCACTCCGATCCAAAGGACAGTAGAGAGGGATGAGGAGCAGAGTGTGCAGATCTTGCATCATGCATGTTTTTAAGTTTATACTTTTTCAACATACTCTTGACAAACGGGCAAGCTAAGCTACTAGTCGTGTTAAGTACTTAGGTGCCAAGAGACACAACAATTGCATTCTAGGTTTAAGATTGTATCCTTGTTGCTTGTGGGCTATTTTGTCTGTTCCAGTCTGGTGCCTGTTGTTCCAGTCTCCAGAGAGTTGACTTTATTTGGATGAAATGCCACAACCTCACCGCTTATACCCAATATTCATGTCTTTGTGTTTCCTTCACCATAAAACCAAACCCTTTCTTTCCTGCTCTGAATCACCTCCCCTGCCTTTCTTGATCTCGCCCTCACCTCTCTGTCTCTCTCTCTCTCAATGTCTCTCGCTCTCTGTAGAGAACCTGTCCCAGTACGTCACCACCATGGTGTGTGTGGCGGTGGACGGTAAACCGGTCATCGGAGTCATACACAAGCCCTTCACCGGAGACACCGGTAATCAATGTCACCTTTGATTTGACTTTTATTCATAACCGGCTAGAGGTCAATTCCTCCATATGAGGAGTAACCAATGGGCCTTAATTGCGTCGAGGCATTCTCGCTCTAAATGCTTGCTGTGTGGGGGAGGATGAGTAGAATAGGATCAGGATTCAATTGTATTGTGGGGGGAAAAAAAACACCAGCAAATTGAGGGCTCATGCCTGCTGGCTGTGTGTTAGTGACACATGGTACAAATCATGTTACACATGTTGTTAATGTTTAAAATGTTAAGACTGTCAGAGCCGCAAGTTGTCACCAGTGTCAAGCGCGTGAATGTATGTCAGCTTGTTTCTGTATACAATTACAATTAAAATCCTCAGGGGGTATGTATGTCAATATAGCAGCTCCCGGTAGTTATTAACCTACACTTTTAATTTATGGTTTATTGTACAACCTCTCACACCCATAGGTTTAGAGTTGCTCTTAACAGGTCCAGGAAAAAATAGTGAATCTGTCTTTGCATCGGTCTCTCTTCGCCTATGTGTGTCTTTGCATTGGTCTATCAATGCATCTGTATTTGCATCTCTCCTTCTGTCTCTATCAATTGATCAATCCATCCCTTCCTTCCTCTTCTCTATGTGTCTGTGTGTTTGTCTTTCTGTGGCTGCTCTGCCACCAATCCTATATTTGACCCTCTCTTGACCCCCCCTCCACGACCCCCTGATGGGTGACCCCAGCCTGGGCGTTTGTGGGCCATGGCACCAACGTACGTGCGCGGACCTCCTACATCAGCAGCCCACCCAAGGTGATCGTGTCGCGCTCGCACGCAGGGAAGGTGAAGAGCTTCATTCAGGACGCCTTTGGGAACACAACCACCATTACACCAGCAGGCGGAGCCGGTGAGTATCTGCTGCGGGGCCCTACTTCTACTGATGTTAAAAAAATATATGTGAATGCTGGCTAGCATTTACATTAAGATACTTTGGATTAAAGGGCCTGCTATTAAATATTAAATGTTTCAAAAGAACATCAAACATGGTCATTGGTGTCTCCGGTTTGTGTGTTTAAACATCATAAACACGTCAGTTTTACATAAAAGTCTCTAAAGTTAGAGAAAGGGGGAGAGGGAGATGTAATACTCATTCAGAGGAGACTTGATTTAATTCATGTATATGTATAGGTCTTGTTCATTGTGACCTCACACCGCAATGGCCGCCTCCTTTTCGGAAGTTCAGGAGCAGAGGACTGTCGGGAAATTACGCCTCACTATGGGGAGAATTTTTGCGCTTGAAAATGCCATGAGTTTCTCATGCAAGGCTTGGCCGAACAAAGCTCAGATTTGCCAAGGTTAGGTTACATGTACGTTGATTTAGGATTTTACAGTACCTCATCACAAGAATAGCCACAAAAATCCCATGATGAAATCTGATGTACAAGCCCTATTCTGATTTTGGAGTGTGTGTGTGGGTGTGGGTGTGTATGTGTGTGTGTGTGAATTTTCGGTTTGCCGTCTCTCTCTCAGGCTACAAGGTCCTGTCCCTTGTGGAGCCCCTCCCTCATGACAAGCCCGCCACTTCAGACCAGGCTGATGTCTACATCCATGTGACCTTCATCAAGAAGTGGGACATCTGCGCTGGCGCCGCCCTGGTAGAAGCTCTGGGTAATGACGCCATAATCAGATGCAGGTTTTTCTTTGCCATCAGTAGAAACCACGACACTATGCACTATGGCTGTGTCCCATTTGATAGGATGCTTACTAGTTCTCGCACCAGTACAACTACTCAGACCCTCAGTCATTTCAATGCTAACTTTCTACTGCAGCTCTAAACTCCATTACTCCCTTCCCAGAGCACTCATCCAAGAGTCAATCCACCAGGGAATTTGTCTCTATTAATCATTTTATTCTGGTGCACTTTTACCCCCAGCGTCGAAAAACCTTAAACAGCTAAATCCCTTGTATGTGACTCGCCAGGGCTTTACCCAGCAATACAAGACTTTGAGGTTCTGATGGTGACCCGTTGTGTCTCTGGTCATGTGTTCAGGGGGCAAGATGACTACGCTCAAGGGGGAAGTCATCGACTACAGCGGCAGCGAGGGAAACAGTGGCGGCCTAGTGGCCACCGTTGGCCTGGACCACAAGGCTCTCCTGGAGAAGTTGCCCAACTGGGTCCCCGAGAAGCACTGATGTACCCCGAAGCCGTGAGCCGAGACATTTAAATGCATCTCATCATTGTACAAAGACACACAAAAGAAACCGGACCTGTTAAGTAGCGTAGTGGCTACGGTAGCAATATGGAGCACAACCATGGCAGAAACCATCAGAGACGCAGGGACGTCCTCGTAAACCAGCTCGCTTGACCAGATTTCACCTGACATCGGGATTACGGGGAAACGTGAAACACATCGTTGCCGTGACTCGTCTTTGCGGGTTTGGTTTGACCCCTGGCCGGGCCTGAAAGGTTGTTTAGCTGGTGTTATCCCTCTGTCTAGATAACACTCTTTCGATACACACCCTTCCCTATAAACCCATCTCTATGTCATATCCCCGTATTTCCGGTCAATCCTGTTTTCTTGGCAGACGTGATACTGAGGAATACCTTCAAGCTATTTGAAACCAGAAAAATGCATCAAAGCAAGAAAAAACAATGGCATTGTTTCGTTCTACATTGAGTTTAGATCCTGATCATGCATGATTTTTGTACATGTGATTGTAAAAAGTGTTCATGTCAATGTATGGTCCTAGCAACGGGTAATTTCACTGGTTTTATCTACCAACTGTCCTATTGCTCCTGGTAAAATGGAACTTATTCACCTAGCGGCCAGCTTGTCATCTTGGTCTATTCCGTATTCAGTTCCTCCACCAAGCTAGTGTTTAGAATAAAGATGGTCACTAGGTGAATAAGGCCAAATGGTCACTGCCTGTTCAATTTATGATTCTACAGGCAAGGAAATAAGTTCTGAGCTTCAAAATGTATTGAATGACGCAAGAATTGTTAGTTGTTAAAGGGTGTTCGCCTCCGCTTTTTTATAATGTAAGCGAATAACTGCTTTATGTTAGAAAAGAGCCGGTGATGGTTTATGTTTAATAATCCATCTCTTGAGTCGTAATGGCCCAACGCAATCAGCCCAGTTCTGAAGACTTAAGCCATCTTGCTCAATACTGATTAACATCATAAGCCCTGTTTGCTGTACATTATTTGTGTTGCAAAATGGGTCTGGAGATGGAAGTCCATAAGCTAGCAAGGAGGAGTGCTAGCTGATATGGCTGATATCCGGTGGTCCGATTCAGTATAGATAACACAGTAGTTATCTATACTAAATAATAAAAGTTGTTTCTGTCTGGATTTGCTAATTTAGTACAAACAAATAAGCACAAATTAGATGTACGGTTGTTTCTGTGAAAAAAAAAATCTAAGTATCGAAAGGCGATAGCTCAAAAACATGGTACGACTTTTACTTTGTAAAACTAGTTTTTGTAGAATTTTCCTCGGCTGTCAATGTTCTGTGTTTTTGACCCAAGTTTTTCTTACGAGTGCCTTTTGAACAAGCATGGAGAGACCTAGGCCTGAAGTCGAGAGTGCTTGTGGAGCACGGGTCAGAAGGTCTGGCTACAGCTCTTCACCCGCTTGGTGATTTTATATTGGGTCGTGTGAGGGTTGTTGTGTTAACCCTTGTAGTCTCTTGCGCTGTACTCGGACACATCCTCGTTGGTCTCACCTGCGGGGCTTTGGCTTTAACAGTGACCCAGTTGGGTTGTTGAGCCATGCCCCAGCTCGTCTAAACTGATCTCCCCTCCTGATCCACGGACATCACCATTTTCATGCTGTGTGCTGTCCTGGGTGGATAGTGTATAGAGGAACCAGGGCCTGTGGAGTGTCTGTGGCCCACCTGGATAGACGCACAGACACTCAGGAGGCTCTTCGTCTCGATGGCCTCCTTCCTCCGGGCTTTTCATTCATTTCCGGCTGGAACTCGAGGCTCGATTGCATCGGTACCATGACTTGCCTGTGAGTGTTGTCACGGCGATAGTGTGTGGAACTTGGAACTGCTCCTCCTAATGGACCTTCCATCTTCTGTGATCATGACTTTTCGATTCCAGACACGGTACTGGCGTTATATTGTGGAATTGTGTGATAACGAGTGATGAAACACATTTATTTTGTGTGTGTGTAATGCGTGATGAAAAATCTGTATGAAATATTTTATTCCATTAATAAACAATAACATGGAGATAATAGGCAAAAACAATCATTTATAATATCTTTTGGGGTCGAGATCGATCATTAAATGGTTAATGATCACATGCTAATAGCTACGTTTCTCTTCAAACATACCATTTACTTATAAGAGGACTGCGTTATCTTTACTTTAGTATAAGAAATAACTGTAAAAATACCAAACTTAGTTTCACATTTCAAACACGCACCGCCCCAAGTGGATGGTGAATTCAGGAAGTGTTGACGTCTGTTAGACAGGTGCTGGCGTTATCCTGCCTGCCCCTGACTCAATGCCTTTGATTGTGAGTTTCCAATAAAAACATACCCTATTCTTGCACGGTGACATTAGCGGTGTCCGTCGTCTGTCACCATTAACCCCGGGCCAGGCTTCAGCAGCATGCAGTTGGAACACAATGGTATTGTGTTCAGTCATTCAGCAGACGCTTTTATACAAGTCACTGTGTTCTTCTTGTGGATACGTCAGGAGTAAGACATCTCACTGATCAACTGGATATTAGGTGATTTTCTTGTATTTATCACTGGTCAAACTTCACTAGGTATCAATAGAAAGTTGATGTAGATGTTGCCCCTTGAGGCAACTATAGGAGCGAGAGATTCTCACAAGTCTGCAGACAAGGTCATCTTTGTGAGCCGGGTGTTTGTTTCTTTTGCTTCCTATTCGTTTAAACCAATGATGATGCTGGAGGTAAATTTGGCAAACAAACAACTTTTTTTTTTTTTAAATACACCATTGAGACTGGCAACTGTAGCAATCTTCTGAACGATACACCCATTCAGCGAGAATTCATTATTTCAGTAGAATATCTCTAACAAAACAGAAAATAAGATGCAACTCCGCCCCCCCGCATCATATTTAGCTGTACCATGGAACAGAAAACAACCAGGGGATGGCCACAAGGTCATCGTTATGTGCAAGATCTTAATTTATTTGCAGCAATAAATGGGCAACCCCTTATCCTGCATAATCAAGAGTTACAAACCAAAAATATCGCAGAGCGATTCAGACACACGACTTCCAAGTTGGCAATAAAACAAAAACAGAAAACAAAACAACTGGCCAAGAAATCGATGCCACGAAGGCCATTGGTTGATAGTTCCTTAAACCAGATCTTCAAACTTGACAGCTTACTTTTTTTTTCTCATTTTAAAGTGTTTTGAAGGTCACTTAAGTCAAATAATTAAAATAAATCTTATGTTTATCAACATAATTAACATTTATATAATGTTAAATAATATAAAAGAACCCATTGACAAAAACAATTAATACATTTTGTGTGCATTACAAACAAAGTGCTTGAATATTTTTTTCTTCAAATAAATTAATTGACATCAAATTCAAAAAAGTGGTATAGCCCCTGCAACCATTTCTCATTTACAGGCATGTAACAGACATGGTTAGCCGTCAACCAATTAGAATCGGCCCTTGGAAGTGGTCAGTCAGAGCTGAGGCGTGGCTCACTGGCAGTTTGTCATTGAATGGGAGGTCATTTGCCTGAACACCAGTGTGGGTGAAGAGTCAACTGTTAAATAGAAAAGACACAATTGAAAATCATGCTTCAAATTATTCTTATATGACCCGTCCTACTGGCCCCAAAACCGCCTTTATTTGGTGTGGAAAGCTTTTGGAATTGGAACATCCATAAAAAAATGATTCTGTGTTACAGAATCAAGACATAATAAATCCAATAAAGACCTGAATTGAATGGCGTCAGTGAGGGACTTACTGTTCATGTAAGTCATGGTGGGGTCTGAAGTGATGTAGGACGAGTATTGCAGGTTATCCAGGGGTGGTGTCAGCTGACCAGAAGGAATCAGTGTCATGACCGTAGACGGACCCGGGTTTGGGTACACGTGTTTCTTTTGGCGGGCACGGCAGTTCTGGAACCACACCTGTAGTATGTGTAGGTGAAGGTACATATTACCGAGGAACTACCTGGTACCCACCACATATTTAGTGAACACTAGAGGCGTTGGCTTAGCATATTCCTTTGTGGAGAAACAGATTTATTAATTATCCAAATGGACATACAGTGAATTCTGCATACCTGTATAACCCTGCGGCTCAGCCCGGTTCTCTCGGCCAGGACCTGCAGCGTCTGGGCGTCTGGGTTGTTGTCGTTCGCAAACTGGCCCTGCATTATCTATAGAAAATACAGTAACCTCACCTTACAAAAGGGCCCCCATTTTACCGCAAGGTGCTTTGTTGATTAGCCATTAAAAAAATCAAACCCAACATGTGGGCGTGTCCAGCCAGATGTATTATGGACGGATCAGCCTATGGTACAGTCCACTAGGGTAAGCTGGTAGGCTGATCCGTCTGTCATGTATATGTTGGGTGTGATTTTATAATGGCTAATTAACATCACCACACCTGATGGTATAATACAGGCCTTTTAGCTCAAATATGCACTTCACTTCCATCGAGATTGCTCGGTTTTCCGTCTCAACGTGGCCATCTTAATAGGCAGTATACCTGTAGCTGGTCGGGAGTGAAGCTGGTCCTGGCTCTCTTGTTGGGCTTGGATTTTGAACTGCTGAAGTCTTGGTCTGAAGGCTCAGTTTCCTCCACTTGGACTTTGTCTGAGTGACAGAAAACAGACAGGCCAGCAGATTAAAGCACTGACCAAATGGGCCTACAGGGGGCCTGGGCACAGTGACTCAAATGGTTCCTCTTCCAGCTTTGATTGCCGGTGTCTCCCACTTCCCCCACCTTAAAGCGTCTCCACGTCCCATTGTTGATTTTATTTTAGTTAAAGTTTGTTTTTGTTGTAGCTACATATATTAACAAATACAATGAACTAATTTTAAAAGGAAATAAACAACATGTGAAGGTGTTATAGAAGTTGTTGTTTTTTACCACAATCAGCATGAGCTACAGAAAAGAGAAAATAGGAAAAAATAAAACATTCAAGATCTGACATCACAAAAACAGTGCTTCCAGAATTGGTCGTAAAAAGGTAGAGGGGGCGCCAATATAGAAACTCCCCACACAATGTTATGTACTTCATTGAAAACCACTTTGCGTTTTTATTTTTTACTGTTCGTGGCGCCCCCATGTGATTTGGTGCCCCCCACAAATATGGCGCCCCGGGCGGCTGCCTGGTTCGCCCGTGCCTAAAACCGCCACTGGGTCTACCAAAAGCGTTACCTCATGCATGTTATATAACTCATGCAATCCACAATCACACACATTATAATGCTGTCAGGTTAATTTCATGACTTTAAAAGCACCTACTGACTTCCTCTAACGAATTAACGAGTCAAAATGTTGAGATGGACGGTATTTCTTGTACCAGGGCAGTACTTAAGTGTCTTTTTCTTTCTTTTACTTCATGCCGACCCGCTTAGCACACGTTTCTCCATTTTCACTCTGAAATTGACTTTGACCAAGCACTACGACATTGACGTTCCGTCACGTTAAAAAAAATAAATAAATGTGATGTATTTATTTTGCAAATCAAAAACATTCAAATCATTTTATGACCAAAGAATGAATTTTGATTTTTTTCAAATAAAGAAATTTTATATATATATATATATATATATATATATATATATATATATATATATATATATATATATATATATATATATATATATATATATATATATATATATATATATATATATATATATATATATATATCAAGGGCCCCCCCCCCCCCCCAATGGCCAGGGCCGGGTTTATTGCATTGGGGAAATCTGGTGATATGGTCTTTCACTTCAGTGAATTCTTGCTCACACGCGACTGCATTGATAACCGTCCGGTCCACTCACTGCTTTCCTGCGTGCGCTTAATGTTCTCCATCATGATGTCGTAATGCGGACGGCAGAGCACGCGGTCTTCCACCAAGCCGAACTCCTCTCCGGTGGACAGCTGCCGCTTGCACGAGTGGCAGGAGAAGCACGCAATGTGGAAGGTCCGACCGCGTGCCTGGCGCACCCAGTCGTTTGAGTGCATGTTGCGGCCGCAGCGCGCGCAGCGCGTACCATACCTCCTGCAGAAGAGCATCATTGTTAAATCTTATTTTTACAAAATAGCGCAGTTAAAGAGTGACCAGTCAAATGCATTTAGGTCGTTTAATTCAATTAAACATTATTATTATTTATTACAAAACGTAGCAAATTATGTTTATTTTATTGTGATTTGTGATTTTTACTGTCTCAATTTGAGAGAAATATTGTATCCATTAAGCCAAATAACTCACTTTCTGATTCCATTTGTGATAATGCATTGCCTATCTTTTACTACCCATTTAGAGCTATAGTCCTTATTCGAGACGAGATCAAATGTCCAGTCAGAATCATTTCTCATTTTTTTTACATGATAAAAGGTCACATTATTTATTTTGAACATCGAAATGTCGATATATTAGAATAAAGCCAATAAAATACAAAAAAACGTCCCCTATTGAAATGTCTAGGCTATGCTTCCGTCTTTGAATGCCCTCGATCTTTATTTACCTGAAGTAGTCGAGTTTGCAGAAGATCTGCTTGTCTTTGATGTAGCAGCTTACGTGCCGTCCCAGCGCCGTCTGGCAGACGCTGCACGCGAGGCAGCGACCGTGCCAGCACAAATTGTTCACCTATGGACAACAACATCCATAAAGTCAATCTTTTTTTTTTTTTAAAAAAGGACGCCAATTAAATGGGTTCATATATCGCCACCGTTAAGAGTAAATCAGCTTTCAAAACTGCTTAAATGTGGAGTTCATTTTCCTTAGTTAGAGAGTTTGCTTTACAAAAAACGAATTAAAACATATTTTGGTTGTTGTTTGAATTGCCTATATAGGTCCGGGCTGACCTTCAGGAGGTATCTGTCCACGATCTCCAGGCCGCAGGAGGTGCACAGGGTGTCCGACTGCACGGAGCTCACGGTGGGTCGCGATGAGGAGGAGGAGATGAGGGAGGAAGGAGAATAAGGATCCTCCTCCTCAAAAAGATCATCAGGCCCGGAGGAGCCCTGGCAAAGGTCAGGTCAAGTGCAGGAGGTCATTTATGGCAATTTATTCTTTATAACGACATAGGCCTATTTTTACACGCGCGCGCACACACACACACACACAAACGCACACACACACACACACACAAACACACTTTCGCCTGGTCTCAGGACGTCCTAAGACTTACAAAGTCGTTGGTTTCCTCCTGAAGGTTCGGGAAGACGTCGGTCAGAAGCCGTTCTCCCTCCGACATGGCGACACGATCAGCCAGACGTCTAGAACCCAAACAAAGCCATGTCGTCAACCAGCGGATCCCTGACATGCGTCGTGTCGTCAGGGATCAGCTGTCGTCCGTTGAACCGACGTGCGATGACATTTCACTGTAGGCCTTATCCGACATTTTGACAGGTAAAGGTTATAGGCTATAGTTAGGCCTATATATAATAAAAAGAAAAGGCCAAATTAAATATTTCGTACGCTATTCTGCAGCCTATACCCCATGTACGAAGTTATACCAAACCGTTTTAGGTTTTTGGTGAAGACCTAAGCGTAAATTCTGAGATGTTTCAGATCGATAGAGAGGCGTCAAGAACGACAATTCAATTCGATAGACCTCAGCGAGGCCAAGGAAACTTCAGCTTTACTTACAAGTTCACTGACACCTGTCCTTTAATGTGGCAGCAGTTTTTGTGGTTTAATGTCTCCAGATATTCTATAACGCCGTTAGTATCATTTCACCCTCCCTACACGCGCTCACAGCTGCAGCTCGTTCGGACTGATTACTCAGAGCCACGCGCACACGGTCCTCGGTCGCACACGCTCACCTGTCATCGATCACAATCACCTGCCGTTGATCTTATAAATATGTCTTTATTTTGCAGTTCCGTTTTGACGTCATGGAGTTTGAGGGGCTTTTTTAAAACGGTTTGCAATAACGTATTGGGAATGTAATTGGTCTCTAAACGAATTTCAAGATGATACTGTTGGAGACCAATGATAGTTTGAATTAATATTATAGTCAACAATTTACAGGAATCAATCAACTCTATAACGTTGTCTTTAACGTTTTTTTTTCCTAGGTTTTTTCTATCTTTAAATAATTTGACCGCATTCGGGCCTATACTAAATGTGTTTAGCCTTGCATTAAAGTGGCCAAACAAATATGGATTAAATCACAAGAACGCTGGCAAAGGACACTTGGCTTCCTGTTGTCCTTTGTTCGGATTGCCAAATGTTTTTTTTGCATAAATACTTTAGCCTCATTACTCACCGCGCTGTGCAAACTGAACAGTCCTCATCAAGTCTCCTCTGGTCAATCCATAGCCTGCTCTCAACCCGAAGGCAAATAGTCCAAAAGTTGAAATCGTAGAAGGTGAATATAAAATGTTCTATGGGCAAAACCTCATCACAAGTGCTGGAGTCGCCTTTCCGTTTTATTTTGGTTTAATACCTCCAGGCCAAGTGCGCCTTCTTGTCTGCCCCTCCCACCCACCACTTCTTGAACCCTCCTCGATGTTATTTAAAGAGCTTAATGACTTAAGTCATTCTTTAAAATGATGTGGGTCCTAGGCATATACTGCCTAACGAACTTGTTTACTCTGTCCTTAAAGCCTAATGTTTTATACAATTAGAAGCCTAGGTACACCCTTGAAGCGTTTGTGAATTTGTGTGATGCTTTTTTTAATATTTATACATAGATATATATATATATATATATTTTTTTACGATTGATAGTTAAATTACAATTAAACACAACAAAAAGGCCTAGTCCTTTTTATGTCAGTCAAGGTGGGTGATTCGATGTTTCAGCATACATGAATTGTAGGTCTAGATAATTATTTGTATCCATTTCCATATACATTTTAAATAAATATGTTGTATATTCTATTTTTTTAAATATTTTCAATAGATATGATCGAAAAAAACTGTTTAATATTTGTTCTTATTCATTTCTAATTAGCATCTTGGATTCGGTTTACACAGCTTTATAGTATCACTATTATTAAACCTTATGGGGGAGAGTTATTGGACTGAGGAACAACGAGATGGACATGGTTTAGGAGTTGGGAGCTCTCCCAAGAGTAGGTTCTCAAAAGGAAATTAATAAAAGTAAGCTGAAAAAGAAAAATGTCTTTAGGATTGATTTGATCGTTTTTTTCATAATATTGCCTCCCCTTAGTATTAACATTTGTATACAATTTTAAATAATGCATATAATATATTGCTATTCCAGTCTGTAAAATATAGTTCTATCTGCGTAACAAATTTGTTTCTTCTATTCTTGGATTTCAAGACAGACAAATTTACATGATCTATACAAGACTCACAAAACGTTTTAGATGTGAATGTAACGATTAGAGCCAAGTAACAATAAAAGTTAAGTATACCAAATTAATTGTACACATGTTTTTCTTACATTTGTTACACTGACTGGTTTCTTGTCATATTTGGTTAAATTCTTTTTACATCCCTACAGGCCTGGCTGCAAGCCCGTCCAACCATTTCATTCACCATGACCAATGATAAAATAATTGGATTGCCTACATGTCTGTCTGTATACCTGGTTACCTGCCTGTGCACTCATTGCGCATGACCAGAGTTTTCCACAAAGCAAGACAAACCCATTGCTAAAGCAAGCAAGTGATGTGCTTTAGGGGAGTGGATTTGGAGGGATCACTGAAGGGAGGGGTGATTTTTTTGGGGGGTTGGATACACTCAAAATCGAGTTTACTCTGGCTGGTTTCTTCAAGTTGCCTATTGTAGCTTTAAGGGTGATGGCACGCACTTTTCTCAAGGAAATACATAGTGAATAATTAAAATGAATCATAATCTTTGCCATTTTTCTTGTCAAAACTCCCAGTGGTACACTTCAGATCTGCTTCTTTCCAAAAACCCGCTATGGCAGACCTAACTAACCGATTACAGAACCTTAATCCAGTCCTCTTGTGAGAGTTTAACCATTTAAAGGTCCCCTATTATATCACCAGGTGTGAGTGGGATTAACCAATAGACAACACTTACACTTGAGACTGCAGCGTCTACCACATTCAAACCAAACTGCAGGGTTGCCAGGGTAGGGGCACAATGGCCTACAGTGGGAGGTGCTACAGCTGAGACAGACAAAAGGGCCAGCCAATCAGCTGTTCTCTCTTCAACAGGTGAATAACCTACACTTATTCAGCCACTAGAAGAGATTAAAATGGTTATCCATAATTTCAGCAACTTCAAGATGTCTGAGTGCGTGCTCTGGAGAGGACTTGTATCAGTTGGCACCTGCTCATTCAGTCACCTGACAATTTTATTGAATGCTGTTCATTATGAAGATTAATCACCCGTTTGCATGATTGGATTGGTTGATTAGATGTATATAGGATGTTGAAAAAAATATGAATAAATATGAGGTGAGAGATCTTTTAATTGATTAGTTGAGGCAAAAACCTTACAAGGATTATATTGCTTGTGACTGTTAGTGTTTTTTAACTGCATTAATGGAAACATTGTGATCGGACATAACACATAAAACTATATTTTTCAAGCTGTTTTCTGATCTGGCTATCTACCAATCAAATATTGCATCTCTCGTGAGTTTACTTGCCGCCTTCAAAGCAGCTCGGCGGTTCGGAAGCTCTTACGTGTCTTTACTTAAACCTTTCCTTCTTCCGAAATAAGAGTGTTCAGGGAATGTTCGTAGGCTATGACATAAAACCGGAAAAACAAATCGTTCGTGAGACTAGACTTCATAACAAGTATGGATGCCCGCAGGGACCTCTTTGCGCTTCTTAGCTGATTCAGATGAATCAGTTATTAGAACTGCTTGCGATGGTTGAACATTAGGGAGAATTTATCAGTTGATGCTTATAATTGTAAGTTATATTGTATCGTAATGCAAATGTTAGAATGGGTGTTAGGTTCACCCCTAGTGCTTGCTGCAAGTTCACTTTAGTCTATCAATGAAATGGGCAGCCATTGCTGTGACGTCAACTCGGAGGCTCGGGTTGCTCTTCTTCCGCACAAAGTTCCGAGGGAAATCTCAGACTTAACAGAGTGTCCAAGGAGATTTCCTCCGATCTTAAGGTCCCAACCTCCGAAATTCCCGGAAACTCCGACTGTTTTGAAGGGGTCATCCCTATGTTCCCCAGGTCCTATGTTCCCCGGTTGCGAAGGGGTAGAGTCAGGTTTAGGGTTATGGTTAGGGTTAGGGTGAGGAGAGCCATTCTAACCAATCACAGGCGAATCAGAGGTGAAAAAGCCGGTACTTGCCCCTACCATCCTACGAAAAAAAGATTCGCTCTCCGGATCCTATGTTCCCCGGTCACATAAAAAGCGGGGAAAATAGGACCCGGGGAACATAGGACCCAGGGAACATAGGTACGCTCCCGTTTTGAAGGCACCAACTGTCTCGTATGATGTCATGTTTTGTGAGCGCTGGCCATGTTTGTCAATGGGCTTGGTTTCCTGTCCTAACCAAAACCGGCACAACATCCCAAAACATCAAGAATCCAGTTTTCTTAGTCACGGAATCCTTTGGCATATCTCTCTGTCTATTTACTCTATTTACTTTATTATATTGTCTGTTTTGCGTGTTAATGCGTGTGCACGTACATCAAAGCGCATCAAAGCATGTATATTGACAAGATGACTCAGGTGTGTGTGTGTGTGTGTGTGTGTTGCTTTGTGTGTGTCTATGTGTGTGTGTGTGTGGGTGTATGTGTGTGTTGCTATGTGTGTGTCTGTGTGTATGTGTGTGTGTGTGTACGCATGTATGTGTGTGTGTGTGTGTGTGTGTGTCTATTTGTTGGTACATGGGCCTCCTAACAGCTTCAGACTGCACATACCTAGGACGGATACAGAGGGAAGAGGGAAGATGCTATGACGCTTGCCCAGGAAAGATAGCCAGGACAGATAGCTAAGCCACATATCTAGAATGAATAGCTAGGACACAAAGCTGGGACTGATAGCTTTAGGAGACAATTAATTGAATAATCTATGTTTTAGTCATTTGTCCATTAAAGTCTATAGTAGAGAATGCATATATGCTTTGGTCATACGTCGTCGTCTTGGCTTCCCTTTCACACAAAGCCTTGGCCCCCGATCACCCTGACCCAAATAAGGAGAAGGGGGCAGAGGAGGGGTGGAATCAGAGAAGGGCCACATCTGGTCTGAATCGGGCCATGGACCAATGACAGACGAGCTCTGCTTCACTTGGCAACGCAAGGGATGTCCTGGATGCTGAAGTTTACAGTGATACGACAGGATATGACATCAGAAGGCTAGGGTTTCGTGTAATTTAGAAATGGTCAGTATTGTCATTAGAAGACTTCTAGTGCAGTACCGACTAGTCTGTGTGATGCTGCACTAGAAGTTAATTGCACATTACATTGCATAATGTAAATCCTGAAAAAGTACTTCCATCTTCACTGATGGAGTTAATCCATGGCTCTTTTTAATAGAAATTACAAATTGCGTACGCTGCAAACATCAGTAGTGGTTAGGGTGTGGTACTCCCAGCTGGAAGCAACTGGGTTTGAACCCCAATGTCCCCAGTGCGCTTCAGTGGGCCTGTTTCTCGTAGAGCAAGATAACATACCGTGACCTGCTCCTGTAAGACCCTTTTGATTAAAGTTTCTGCTAAATGACTAAATGGTCAATAGTAATATTCCAGGGTCGCATTACATGTGTCTTGTTGCAGGAGGATCACTCTATGAAGGTCATGCATCTCACAATGCATTGAAACTGCTCTCTAAATTTCCAATACATTTGATAGATAATTGAAATAATAATATATAATTGAATGCCCATAAAGTTTAATTTAAATTTTCAAAATATTTGTTATATTTATTTTTTTAAGTTTAAGCCATTATGATTTTATGTTTATGCATCCCTGTATATAATTCTAATTTTACTTAATATGAATTGATCATTTTTCTTGAGCGTTATGTTTTCCCTCTCTGTTTTGCTTGCCACAAGCCTGTTGTAGTTTTGTGAGGTTCCATTAATTATCCGCTATGGGTTTTATGCTTTGGTTACAGTCAGTATGGAGTTTCAAACCCCCAACCCTCAAGTGTGCTTAAACCAACCCCTCCCATCTCCTCAGGAGGCTAGCTAGCGTGCTAGCCTTCATCCCAGATTTACATTTTCTGTCAAAAGCCCAGAGATCTTGCTAGTGCTTTTGTTACAAAACAGACCAAACCTTAACTACGGGCTCTTTGAAATGTGGCACTGAAATATTCGAGCATGAATAATGGATACGGGTCTTTCATGTGCGCAGCAAGATGACTAAAGACCGCTGTAATGTAATATTTCCACAAAGGTTCTGTCTACTTTTTTAAGTGGACCCAACAAGCTTTCTGGTATTTATTGTATCGGAATGCAAGAAATGATCCCCTTGTGATGAAAGCTCATTAGAAGAAACATAGGACAGAACGTTTTGTTTGTGTGTGTTTGTGTGTGTGTGTGTGGGGGGGGGGGAGATTGTGGTCAAAGAATGGAAAAATGTGATCCAAGTTGGCTGACTGTTTGTTTGCCAACCAGTCAAACATGAAATATGTATGTATCACACTTTTTTCTTGTTACTAACAAAACAGAATGGTGTGCTGTGCTCCACAGATCTGCAGCTCTGTCTTGTGATAAAGCAAGTTTAAAAGTATAAAGATTTGCTACACTTTAAAAGTATAGAGCTGGGAAAGCCATTTGGTAAAGTTTAGAAGTAAACTGAAGTAAACCTGTAAACGCTTCAAATTTTAACCAAGAAAATTTTCTATCATACAGAGACAGGTCATTAAGGAGCAGGTAGGGGTTGGAGAGTACAGAGACAGGTTATTAAGAGCAGGTAGGGGTTAGACAGTACAGAGACAGGTTATTAAGAGCAGGTAGGGGTTAGACAGTCCAGAGACAGGTTATTAAGAGCAGGTAGGGGTTAGACAGTCCAGAGACAGGTTATTAAGAGCAGGTAGGGGTCAGACAGTACAGACACAGGTGTCTAAGGAGTAGGTAGGGGTTAGACAGTACAGACACAGGTGTCTAAGGAGTAGGTAGGGGTAAAACAGTGAAAACAGAGACAGGTTCTTGGAGCAGGTATGGGACAGTAAACCAAGATTCAAGATGGTTTTATTGTCATATGCAATTACAGAGAAGTCGCTGGCAATGAAATTCTTTAGTCTTGGGCTCCTCCAACAGTGCTGTATAAGAGAAAGTAAAAGTATAAGAGAAACACAAGTAGGAACGCTGAGACCTGGTAGGGGTTCAATAGGCAGTGAATACTGAATAGTGTTACTTTATATTACTTAAAATTACTTAACATTAAGTTAATGTTGCGTTATCTATTTTCACCATTAATGTTATTAGTTTGTCCCCAACCCCGGATGAAGCTCCGACCCTGGGTCTGCCAGGGACCACTTTGTTATGAAGGGAACTCAGAGTCCTTTGAGTCCGTGCTGTTATAAGATAACTTTCATCGCTCTGCCAGTGACGCACTACCCAGCTACTGTTCTTTATCTACTCATATCTTGACCTTAACAAACAGTACCCCAAAATTGAAGGAAAACTAAGGGCAGCTTCCAAACTATTTTTTTTATCTTCTTTCTTTCTTTCTTTCTTTCTTTCTTTCTCTATCGCACTCTTTATCTCTCATTGTCTCCCTGTCACCTTTTCTCAGTCTCTCTCCCCCCGTCTGTCTCTTTCTTCTTCCCTCTCTCTCGCCAGTTTCCTTCCTGTCTATTCATTCTCCATCCCTCGCTTTCGGTTTCTCTTCCTATTTCCCTGTCGCCTTACTTCTTCATCTCTCATTTCATCTCCCTCTCTCCCTCCCCTCCCTCTCCTCCTCCTCCTCGCCCATATCGCTCCTGCTATCTCTCCCTCCCGTTTTCTTTGACGTGTCTCCCTGTTTCCTGTCCTTTGTGTAACGTTCATTTCGGTCACATCTTGTTTTCCTCGTTCTATCCTGTTTTAAGTCACAGCCCGCCCACTCCGGCGTGTCCGAGTCACGCTATTGGAGGAAACGCTTGAATAGCGCATGCTGAGTGACAGGTTATTCTGGGCTGTCGCACGTGGTGAACAAAGCGAGGTAATGGAGGTAAACGTCCGGTTGGCCACCGTTTGGGCGCTACATCAACACAGAGCGCCGGGTATTTTATAGTGAATTAGCAATATGCGGTCATGGTCATAGTAACTGGACCTTGGAATTATGTTTTTTTTTTAGGGTAATCCCTTTATTGTGTTATCCAATCTTCAAGCATTCACATTTCTTTATTAGTAAACTGTACTAGTGCACACTGCTCCAATTGAGTGGTAAATACCGGTAGGCTGTGTGTGTGTGTGTGTGTATGTGTGTGTGTGCGTGTGGGCATGGGTGTGTGTGTGTGTGTGTGTGTGTGTGCATGTATTTAAGCATTTAAAATACACTTGTAATACACTTGTAGCAACTCAACAATCAATTGTTCTAAATGGTTACACAACCGAGATCTAAACCTGCATTCTAGGCTGGAAAAGCAAAATATCTTCCGATAGTCCCTGGATAATTGTGGAAATGATTGCTATTAATTTCTCACGTTCTCAAATTTCTCTTCATAACAAACACAAGATGAGATTAAGCATTTCTGCAATTTAGGGTTCATGAATTATTGCGTGATCCCTGAACTTCATACAAAATGCTCTGTGTTCTGTGTTAAACTTTAACATAGGTAGGTTAAGTCTATACCTATGACTTGACAGCTATTTTTATATAGTATCTATATATTGGTGCTAATGATAGTTTTATGAAAATATTATTAAATGATCATAAAACAACCAATCACTGTATAACAAATAGAAAACTTAATTATATCTATTTTACACCTCAGAATGCCATCTGCACCTGTGGTGGTCTGGAATTTACCCCCCCCCCCCCCCCCCTTTCACACACACACACACACACACACACACACACACACTTACACACACAAACGCACACACACACACACACATGCACACACACACAATCACATTTAAATACACATACACACACCGGCACACCTGCTCACACACACAATAGACACATACACACACACACGCATTGACATGCATACACACACGTACACGCATGCGCGCACACACACACACACACACGCACACACACAAACATCACACTCCCCCAGAGGAAGTGTATGGGGGTCTGGTCTGTCTGGCAGAGTGGCAGTCGATTCCCTGGCCGAGTGTAATTTATTCACATCATCTGCCAACACAAACCAAAAGCAGCTCTTTGGCAGTGCAGGCAGTCTGAATGTTACATGAGACCCACTCCATAGGGGAGTGAGGGAGAGGTTCTCAAGACGTACTCACTCTATAGTTCAGGATGTTCAGTGACGTGTCTCAGTGAGTTTGAGTCCCAGTGTCGGATGTAAAACAGAGGGCGGTTATCAGGGGGGGGTTCTGGAGTGTAGCCGGCTGATGGCTCGATCACTTCCATATATCGAGATGAGTCACGGTCGCACACTCTTCCTCAAAGTAACACACTCACCACACACCTGTGTGCCCACTTCCATTCAGCCTCCTTTCCTGGTTGTCTGGGTGCTTGTGGTTGTGGGTTTGTGTGTGTGGAAGTGTGTGTGTATGTGTGTATGTGTGTGTGGAAGTGTGTTTGTTTGTGTGTGTGTGTGTGTTTGTTTGTAAATGTGTGTGTGTGTGCGTGTGTGTTTGTGTTTGTGTGTGTTTGTGTGTGTGTGCCTGTGTCTGTGTGTTTGTGGGTGTGTGTGTGTGGCTCTAAATATAATTATGTAATGCTAAACCATGCATTATGTCACTTCTGCTGAAGCCATACCTTCACTTATATACACAACTTCACTTTTTAATTCCCAGACAATATTAATTAATATTAACATTGACATTAATATACGTTTTACTATTTTTTACTTTATGTTGATATCCAGTTAAGTGGTGCAATTTATACAGTAGCTAGTATAGTCTGTTCTTCTGAATACTGAGGATTGAATGGAGCCTGTTGACCCAAACAGACACACACACACACAACACACACACACACACACACACACACACACACACACACACACACACACACATATTTCTAGTCGACTAATGGATGTATATTTTGTGTAGGGCGGTGAATGTACGTTGCGTATCTGTCATCAAATACACAAAAACAAACAAAACAAACATCACTTCCTGTGTCTTTGTTTTTCTTCCAATGAGTCAATGAAGGCAATGTAGTCAATGGCGTACACACACACACACACACACACACACACACACACAAATGCAGAAACACACACACACACACACGTGTACACATGTATCTTTCAGATCTGTTGGTGGACAATAGAAAGAGCTCTCTGAGTGTGTGCTTTTGTTGATACAACTCTCTGTCTCTGTTCTCTCTTACCCCCTCTCTCCCCCTTTCCCTCTCTCTCTTTCTCTATCCAAATGCATATAACGCTGCCTCCCTTCTCTGTATATTCAAACTTCATATATATATTTATATATAATACATCTATATATATACATTTTGTGAACAAAATAAATCAGCAGTTGACTGCATATCACAAGCACCTGAGGATCAAAAGGCTGTGCACAGGGACACAGGGACTTGGATATTTTTCTGAAATGTGTAATTCAGAGAGGAATTCAGTCAATTGTTAATATAACAATTTTTATGTTAACAAAGTTGCAATACTTTTTCCCTAACTAAGACTTTTACTATCGTGTGAGAAGGAAGGATGTTGCATGACGGAAGACAAATAAACATTAATATACGTCATTAGTTTATGTTTCACCTTCTACCTTGACGTATTTGCAGGTGAGTCTAATTAAAGACTGGGTTGCCTTCAGGTAATCGATCTACTTCCAACCTCAGCTAACCCACCACTTTGTAGCTGTAGCCTCAAACAGGAAAGCTATGGGTCTCGAGAACATGGAGGATGATGTTCACAGAATGATTAATGTCGCACTGATTTGCACTGACCGCTAGGAGCTGCTAGTGCTCCGTATCTTTGATCTATCCAGCCTGTGGACTGAAACAATGGCGCTCTCTAACGGACAAACGTCGTTGTTTTTCGCTCAGCGTAACCGCAAAGCGATCTGATCTGTTTCATTTCTACCTGCTCAGTGCATTATAGCCACAGCAGCAGCCATTATATCACTACTGTGTGAGTCAGTCCTATTTCTCTCTTGTTTATTGTCAAGCTTGCATTTTCCCTATAGATCTCTCTCTATCCATACCATTTACCTGGTCCACCACTCTCCCACTCCATCACCATATGTTACCAATGCAAAGAAACATTCTGCAATTATTCTTGCGCCTTAACACCATATCAACCCAGACGACCCCCGTCAGCTTTTTGTGTGTGTGTTGAGGATTGTCTGGGTTGTGTGTGTGTGTGTGTGTGTGTGTGTGTGTGTGTGTGTGTGTGTGTGTGTGTGTGTGTGTGTGTGTGTGTGTATGTGTGTGTGTGTGTGTGTGTGTGTGTGTGTGTGTGTGTGTGTGAAACTAATTTCTTGATGCCAGTGTGTTAGTGTGTCAATCTCCTGGTAATCCCCCCAACCCCTACACCAGGGGGGTCTTCTTCCCCTATCTAGGTCATTTGATGGTGGTAGCAGTTAATGCTACATATGGTCTATTAAGGGGTGTTGCTTATTTCGGCTTTGTTGTACCCATTAGCTAAATGTCCACGCATCTTTATTTCGGTGTGTTGGCCTTCTGTATACATAAAAGCAGCAGCACAACGTATGCGTTTCTATCAGCAGCCTCTAGTGGCTTGAGTTGGAGCTACAGTGATAGCTATAGCATTTTCAACTGTCGCCTGAGATTTTCCCACGGTAGGGGGAAGGGCAAAAGTGGACCACATTTAAAACGACGATAGAGAGAAATTCGCGGGATGGATTGATTTGTAGGTGGGTGCATTTTATTTTTACTATTTTTTGTACTTCAGATATGTTTTGAGTATAATGGAGAAAATAGCTGCAGAAGAAAAGTTAGGTAGAGAAGTTTCAAGGCATCCAAAAATGGAGCTGGAAACATGGGGCAACATGGATGATGAAGCTGGAGTCCCCGGCTATCTGAAGGACAAACAAAGTTCCTACCTGTGACAGAAACACACACACACACGCGCGCGCGCACACACACACACACACACACACACACACACACACACACACACACACACACACACACTCACACTCACACTCACACAGACACCCCTATGGGAGTCCCGTTTAGGCATTATACAATCAAGATGGCTGCCACAGATAACTCACACGTTTTGTTGCCCTGATTGGTTTTAGGCCTAAACAATTGCTTTCAGACAAATTGTGGTTGTATCCCGTTGATAATGCCCACTGGAAATCAAAAATGAACTGAGAGGTTCCAAACTCAAAAGCATTTGATAATTGATTGATATTGGGGATTTAACCCAAACTTTGGGTTGGAAGTCAAACACCCAGACTTTCCTGTCCTCCTGCTTCATTTAGAAATGTGACATATCATGTATATATTATTGAAGCATAAGATTACACTTTATGCACACAACTTTCTATGCTACAATACCCTTCTTCATTAAAGCGATGAACAGAACGAGGCGGAGAATGGCATAGGAGGACTAGAACATCCTGGGGTACAGGGGGGTTGGGATAGAGCGACTCAATGGAGGGGATTATGGAACGACGGAAGAAAAAAATGAGTGAGTGAATGACTCAGCTGTGATTATGTTGAGGTAACACAAATGGAGACAAATGAGAGCACGAGGGCTGGAGAGATTGAGAGAGGCTAGAGAGATAGACAGGTTGAGAGACAGGGTAGAGCAGGAGAGAGAGGCTGGTAGAGGGAGAAGTTCAGAGAGAGAGGATAGAGCGCGAGAGGGACAGAGGTTGAGAGAGAGAGGTTGAGAGAGAGGATAGAGTGAGATAGAGAGACTAGTTCATCAGTCGAAAGAGAGGATAGAGACACAGAGAGAGAAAGGCTAAAGAAAGAGAGAGGGCCACAGGGGGGAGAAAGAGAGAGACCAGAGAGACAGAGTGAGAGAGAGAGGTTAGTGAGGACGAGATGATGCCAGCAGGATAATTATGTAACATTCTGACAGTTGAAGAGGAGAGAGAGAGAGAGAGAGAGAGAGAGAGAGAGAGAGAGAGAGAGAGAGAGAGAGAGAGAGAGAAGATAGGTTGCATCAGATCACATTACACTGTCATTTAGTGGGTGTTTTCTTTTTTGGTTAAAGCTACATCCATACGTGAATGCGATGTATGTATGTTTTTACTTTTGCGTGAATGTGTGTGTGTGTGTGTGTATGTGTGTGTGTGTATGTGTATGTGTGTGTGCGTGTGTATGTACCTGCATGTGTGTATTTGTGTGAGTGCATATGTGGGTGCTACGTTTGTATTCATGTTTGTGAGTCTTTGAGCATGTGTGTGTGTATGATGAAGTTTAACATGATATTTAAG
The DNA here is from genome assembly GCF_949987615.1 of Pollachius pollachius. Classification (NCBI taxonomy): domain Eukaryota; kingdom Metazoa; phylum Chordata; class Actinopteri; order Gadiformes; family Gadidae; genus Pollachius; species Pollachius pollachius. The sequence continues at coordinate 12,651,497 of NC_136947.1, read as the reverse complement.
GGATTACGAGCAAACCCACCAAATCATATGGTATCTTTAATCCCAGTTAATCCCAGGGACTCTCTGCCAGTCAGACAGCTATCTTGCTTGTCATCCGAGGAGATGGCCGAGAGAGATTCTGGTGCTGATAAGAAATTGTTTCTGATCACAGCCGAGAGAAAACCTGGATCAGTTCTATCACACCAAAGCCTTTCTGAAACTGAAACCTTTCTGAAATCTCTCTCTCTCTCTCTCTCTCTCTCTCTCTCTCTCTCTCTCTCTCCCCCGGGAGGTTTCCAACAGTTCTATAGCGATTCCGTTCACCCTCGCATCCTAAATCTCTGTATGTTCTCCTTGATCACTGACCCACTACGTATAAAACTAGAAAAGCAGCCTAAAGCTTTTCTCATCTACTATTGGCTACTGCTTGAATATATTGCCCTGTGAGTGGGTAGTGAAGTGGCTAAACAGCATATTTATTCAAGAACACCAGGAAGAATGTTGGCCACAAACAACAATCTCTGCTTGGTGGAATCCAATTAAAGTTTCTTCAACACAATAACTTGCCAGGCCATTGTGCAGTGTGCCTTCTTATAAGATAGTTATACATCAGCAGTTAGGCCGCCGGTTCAACTGCTCCATCACTCGTGGGCCAGTGAGCCAGCCAATGGCCGGTCAGTACACCCTTCTCCAACAAGACATCCCAGACTGAGAGGAGACTGGGGCCAGGGTTATATCTCAACCCTATTGGCTACAGCCGATGGAAGTGGGCGGGGCGTCGTGTCTCGGGAGCTGTCAAGCGCACCAGTCCGCTTTGGCAAGCAGTGAAAGGTGGAGAGTTTTCACCATCACACACACCACACACAGAGACGCATTCAGCACTTAGCAGCGAATTCCAAGGGACAGCGAAGGGTGAGTGAAAAGCGGTCTACGTGATTCGCGACTGTTTAACTGGGTTTGTGTCTCATAGGCCTACAATTTGCTGCTGTTGCCCTTGTTTTTGTATTTCCACGGCCTGCGTCTTTATGCTATCCCCGAAATAGCCTATCAATGGATGTGCATTTACGACGCATTAAATCCTGAGCTGCAAATCGCTACACTACGCCCATCTCGCCGGGCCTGTGATAATATTTCCACCGATATAAATCCAAATGCGACTTGACATTCTTCAGCACAATGTTAGCGTGTCTACGATGGAGATAGCGGAGAGTGGGTGTGTTGAGGGAATCTCTCCCCCCTCACGCTCTGATGCAGGGGTTTGCCTCTCTTTGTTATGGTGCTGCCGCAGTCGGGGGTCGCGTATACAGTGGACAGGTGTCGGCCCAGATGTGTGCGTTGGCTACAGATCTGGTTATATAAAAACCTTCCAAGCCGACCTATTGCCGATGCTGCTCAGGTTTGGGTAACGTTCTAAATCTGCGATGCTCTATAAAGATGAGAGCTTTTGTTGCACAATTGGCTTCCTCCTCCCCCCTCCCCCCCTTCCACGTCCTTTCTCTTTCTCTCTCCCTTTCTCTCCCCCAATCTCTCTCTGTCTCGGCAGATTAGTACACATTGTTCTGTCAATGCTCATTTTCTTGCTCTCTCAATCAGTTGAGACGTTCCCCCTTCCTCTCTCTGTCTCTCTCTCCCCCTCTCTCCCTCCCCCGAATGTATGCAGCAAAGAGTGGGCTGTCGTTTACAACTTGCATTCTTTCCTTCTTTCTTTTGTATACTGTCTCTCTGTTTGTCTACTAAGTAGACAGACAGACAGACAGACAGACAGACAGGCAGACAAGTTACTTGTCTGTCGGTCTGTCTGTCTCTCTCTGCCTGTATCTATCTAGAGAGCTAGGTTTATCGGTCCGTACAAAAACAAAAAGCAAGATCCATAATGGCCGCCATGCAGACACAGGTTAAGAGGAGAGAGAGACGAGGACAGTACTAGGGATATACAAAGAGTAAAATGATAACGGGGGGGGGGGCGGGGAAACGTCTTCTTCACGGGATGTTTAACTTTTTGTGTTACTCATCATGTGTGATGCAAGACGAAGGCAACAGGTTTGTGTTTGGTTTGGCCACTTGGCAAGCAAACAATGGCAGCTAAATCAATAGTTCCCACACTTGCTGGAAGTCAAACTGAGTCCTGTCCTGCTGGCACATTAAGGAACCTACCTCATTGTGAACAGCAGCAATACAGTGCTAGCAAGCTGCACGGGGCCCCAGTTACCGGCCAACGTCTCCCCCGACATTCCCTACACCTGAACGTCTGGGTGGATTGTTATCATCATCCGTCCATCACGTTTGTGTTTTTGGTTGTCCTGGTGTTGGCTGAAGCTGCATGGCATCCATTATTAACGATCTTGTTTTCTATTTGATGAAGTCATCCTGAGGGAAACCAAGCCGTAGAAAGGCTGTGGGAGGAGTCGGGGGGGCGGTGTAGGGGGTGTTGGGGGGGGGGGGGGGGGGGGGGGGGGGGGGGGTGCTTTCCAACGACGAAGGGGCTACAGTGAGAGGGGATCAGGCAGCAAGGCACCCTGGGGGGGCTGTAGCACAGTGGATGGTGTGGGAGGGAGAGAGGGGGCTCCGCAGTGGCCTGGATTCAGCTCCCTCGCTCTCTACCTTTCTCTCTCTCTCTGTCTCTCTCTCTGTTTCTCTCTCTCTCTCTTTCTCTCTCTCTCTCTCTCTCTCTCTCTCTCTCTCTCTCGCTCTCTCTCTCTCTGTCTCTCTCTCTCTCTCTCTCTCTCTCTCTCTCTCTCTCTCTCTCTCGCATGCTCTCTCCATCTCCCTCTCTCGGATTGCTCTGGGTGATGGAAACAAGAAACGAAGAGGAGCTAGCTCTTAGCCGATAGCCGGTAGCTGTAAGCAGAGGGTTAGCTGCATGACTGATGATAAGGATGTCTACCATTTGAGAACAGTGTTTTCTCAGCTAGAAAGACAGAAAGACAGACAGACAGACAGAGAGACAGACAGACAGGCAGACTTACAGCTAATCAACTGGTCTTCTGAACCCCACCAACGATCGATCAATAGCATCTGTGAATCAGAGAGTGAGTCACTTATCCAGCTGTTTAGCCAGCGACGCAGACAGCTAATGTCCACGCAGACACCCTGTCAGTCAGACATCCATAGGATCCTAGTGGCTAGCCTGTGTGTTGCTAGTAAGCAGCCACAGTCTGTGGTCCATTAGACTTTCAGGATTTCCTCAGCGAGATACTTATAGTTAGAGTACAATTTACATTAATCACAAGATAACATCATGGTCGTTAAGAAGTGTGAAGGAAGTGTGAAA
>NC_136947.1:12608247-12640747 GCF_949987615.1 Pollachius pollachius | reverse complement strand
TCCACCTTTTTTCCTCTCACTATCCTCCTCTATCCTTACCTCTTTCCTTCTCATTGTCCCTTTCCACTCACTCCTCCTCTTTATTCCCCCCTTCCTTCCTTCTCTCTTCATCTCTCCATCTCTCATGCTCCCTTTCCTTCTATCGTTCGCCTTCTCCTCTCTTTCTCCCTCTCCCTCGTGCCACTCATTATCCCTTCATCTGTTCTCCCTCTCTTCTCTCTCCTCTCACCTTATTTCTCTCTCTCTCTCCCTCCTCATACCTCTCCTACTCATCTCCTCTCTCCCTCTTTTCTCTCTGTCTTCCTTCTCTTCTGCATAACCCTCTCCTCCTCCCTCTCCCACAGGACCATGGACTTGAGCCTGCGAGATGCCCTGGGTGGGGTGGGGGATGGTCGGGGAGGCCTGGCGCCCGGGGCCGGGAGCGGGGACGGCGTGAGGAAGATGGACTTCATGTCCTCGCTTGAAAAGGAGACCTACGACGACAAGGTGGGCGAGACCATGCCCAAGAGCGACTACCGCCCCCTGCTGGACGGGAAGGACGGAGCCAAGGGCAGCGGTGAGAGACACGGACAGTGGGAGGTGGGGGTGGGGGGGGCAACTGAATGGATCTCTCTGCAGCGTGTTCCGTTCCTAAACCTGACTGACATGGTGACCTTCACACATGCACATAGTCGTTTCTTATGGGTGATGGGAAAAATGTGGACTTAAGTGCTCAGAGTGTCCTTCGCTTCTTGTCCCGGATATTTTAACACTGCTCTCTATGTCGCTCTCTCTGTCTGGAACCGTCGCTCTTTCTCTCTCTCTCTCTCCCGCACTCTCTTTTCCATCACTCTCTACCAGTCTTCCTTTCATCTACATTATGTCAGCCTGGAGACAGATACACACAAATACAGACAGACACACATGCGCACACACACACACACACACACAAGCAGGCAGTCTGCTGCAGCAGGAGGTCAGTGCTTCAGCTGTAGCTGTAGCTGTTACTGTGTGGCAGCGCAGACCGGACCCAACAGTCCGGTTTGGCTGTTGGGTTCGGAAAATCCCAATTATCTCTGCCCCACATCGGGCAGGCTGAGCCTGGTGACGTCATATAGGGCACAGAACCAAAAGCACATACCGTACTGAGGGAATGAACAAATCAATGAATGTGGTGAACGAGTGAACATTTTGTGGGTGAGTGAGGTATTTATGAAACAAGGTGTTTAATAAGAGAGTCTGGACAGTTTGTCGGCCAATAGGACTGCTATCGTTGGCTAAGCTACCTCCAGCTAGCATTAAACAGAAGCCGTTGGTTCCATTAAGGCAGAGAAGTGTGCCAGCTTTGATAAAACGAGTGTAATCACCTGACCATGGACATGCAAGTTGCTCATACCTGATGCGCTTGCAGGCCTAAATGGATCACACCACAGTAATGACCTGTGAGCCATTGGCTATCAGCATAACAGTTGCTCTTCTATGACTCTCTATGAGGATGACTCGACACTTTGGAATGCTACACGCTCCCGTCAAGCTGATCCAATGGGAATGCAGCGGTTGCTCTGGTTAACGCGCGGTGACGAATGGACCATGTTGGGGTTCCTAGTTGTATTAGTTGTGTTGCTGTGACACACAGCCTGTGATGTTTGTGTGTGTGTGTGTTTGTGCGTTTTGAATTGTTGTTGTTGTTCTCCTGCTGACGGTTGAGGCAACCAGTGTGTGTCATATTCGCTTCGCCTGCTACTTCCTGACATGCCCAGACCGCGTCTCAGAATACGCCCAGGCCAGTGTCCCGACAGCACAGCTTGTCTGATTACCAACGCTGCATACACAGCCCTTGGGGTCAGTGAGTGTGTGTGTGAGAGAGGGTGGGTGTAGTTGTGTGTCTGTGTCTGTGTATGGGGATGAGAGTTAATGTGTAAGAGAGAGAAAGACATAGATAAAGTGTGTGTGTGTGTGTGTGTGTGTGTGTGTGTGTGGGTGTGCGTGTGTGTGTGTGTGTGTGTGTGTGTGTGTGTGTGTGTGTGTGTGTGTGTGTAGGTGGGTCTCTATGTGAGTTTGTGGGTGCATAAAGTGCTGGAGGCTGTAATATGTCTAAACACACACATCATCCACTCCATGTGTGGTATCTTAGTGCTTAAAGAGGCGGTGCACACACACACGATATAACCCACATTACACCACTCCTCCGCAACCTGCACTAGCTACCGGTGGCTGCTCAGATCCGATTCAACTCACTGGTATTTGCTTACCAAGCTGCAAAGGGCTCCAGCCCATCTTACATCCAGGACAAGGTCAGACCATACACCCCAGCCCGTCTATTTCCGTCTATGTCTTCCAAACGGCGCTCTACTCTCTCACTGTGTGGGGGCCCGAGCTTCTGCTCAACAGAATCAGACAGTTGAAACCCATCTTCCACCACAGGCTGAAAACTCATCTGTTCAGACTGCATCTTGGCCCATGAAGAAAAAAAGAACAACTAAATAAATTAGATATTCTTAGTCTCTACTTGCTTCTTTGTAGCACTTTACGCAGGTTGCCTAAAGCAGTTTGCCTGTTTGATGAATCTTATGTACTGGAATGAGTCAATTTTGTCAATAATGCATCTGTCTAGGCTGTAGGAAGTGGTCATCCAATAGGGGCGCAGGAGAACGAGAGGCCATGATGCTGCTGCTCTCTGTGCTGTAGATCTCAGGAAGTGGTCATCCAATAGGGGTACAGGAGGAAGGGAGGGTGATGCTGCATTATGCTGCTAGCTCAGCGCTAAGCTAATGTTAGCGAGCGTTAGCTTAACTGCCCTCATTGAACCATAAACTGACGCCTCCCTGCAGTGTGTTCTCCTTATGCTGCTGATATATATATATACATAGAGAGAGAGTGATAGAGAGGAATATATGGGGGGAAGAGAGAGAGAGAGAAAGATGAAGAATTGCCATTAGAAGAGAGAGAGGAAGCAATAAAACCAAGAGAGATAGATAGATAGATAGATAGATAGATAGATAGATAGATAGATAGAAGTAGTAGAGTGCATTGTGTGTGTGTGTGTGTGTGTGTGTGTGACTGTGTGTGTGACTGTGTGTGTGACTGTGTGTATGTGTGATTTTCTAATGTGAGCGAGAGAGAGAGAGAGAGAGAGAGAGAGAGAGAGAGAGAGAGAGAGAGAGAGAGATAGTCAGGCACTGCATCACATGTTACTGCAGCATGAAGTGTTATCTGCAGTCTCATACTGCATCAACATAAACAAACACACCACACACACACACACACACCCACAGACAAAACTGTCGAGGTCATCATCATGAGCATAACACCACACATACTAGCACACATTACAGCAACTGTCAGCATCAAGTGTGCGTGTGTAATGTGCGTGTGAGTGTGTGTGTGTATGTGTGTGTGCATAGTTAAGCAGAGTTCAGCATATATGTCTAAGCTGAGTAGGCTGAGGGGTAGCTTTGCAGTGCAGACAGACTGAAATACAGACAGACAGCAACATACACAGACAGAATTACAGACAGACTCAAAAAGGAAGGGAAATCATCTTTGGGGTGAGAAAGAAACAATTCTGAGATGCAAGTGAAAATGCAGCTATTCTTTCTCTCTCTCTCTTTCTCTCTCTCTCTCTCTCTCTCTCTCTCTCTCTCTCTCTCTCTCTCTCTCTCTGTCTCGCTCACATGGAGGTCCTCATGCCTCATTGGTCTAAATGCCAAAAAGTATTTTGGAGGGAAAGTTCTTGAACCTCGGGGCCAACTTTAGTCCTCCATCTGAAAGGTTTACCCTGCTGTGTGTCTGTGTGTCTGTGTGTGTGTGTGTGTGTGTGTGTGTGTGTGTGTGTGTGTGTGTGTGTGTGAGTGTGTGTGTGTGTGTGTGTGCTTAAATGTGGAATGGACGGTGCATTGACGGAAGCGAGGTGGAAAGATGGAGGGATGAAAAAAAGACGAGCAAGACGGGCAAGGTCACATCCACTCCACTTGCATCTGAAGTGACACAGCAGTGTGTCTGGGTGTGCATGTGTGTGTGTTCCTGTCTGTGTATGTGTGTGTATGCATGTGTTCTTTCCCCCCGCTTTTTGATGCATAGGTCAGGCTGTCACCAAATCTATTTGAAGATTATTTTTAAACTAACCCGCAGCACCACTGACGGAATAGGGTTCGGTCATTACCAGTGTTGCCACAGTTACCTTGAAAAAGTAATCTGGTTACTGATTACTAGGTACTCCTTAAAATAGTAACTTAGTTACTTTACTGATTACTTGATTTTAAAAGTAACTAAGTTAGATTACAAGTTACTTTATTAGTTACATGTAGCCCCCCCTCAACAATTCTGCGCAGGGGGCTGGTGAAGGGAATTCAGGGGGGGCCCCATCAGTACCTCTTGTATACAGGGCCCAGAGTTTGGTGCTACGGCCCTGGGTGCACACACTGACACACGGCTTTCAACCGCTTCTGCCAACTTTTAATGCCTAGACAAAATATCACCGCACGCTTTACGGGGCGATCACCGGACGCATCTCCACGTGCGTGACGTAAACAGCGCGTTCTAGCGCTCGAGCTGCTTGTGGGGTTTTGTTTGTTTTGGTTGCGGGCTGCTTGGTCTTGTGGGTTTAGTTCTCTGGTGATAACGTAGAGCCTCCCACGCGCTCTCTCTGCGGCCGTCGCTCCAGCGCAACACACACACACACACACGCACACACGCACGCACGCACGCACGCACGCACGCAAGCACGCACGCACGCACGCACGCACGCACGCACGCACGCACGCACGCACGCACGCACGCAGCACCGCGCAACTAATTTCGCCGCTAATAACAACTGGTGGCGCGGACTCTGGAGAGTCAAGGTTGACACTCGCCTGACAGACAGACAGACAGACAGACAGACAGACAGACAGACAGACAGACAGACCACTCCATCGCTCTCAAGGCCAATCGGTGATTCGGTTAAAAAATAGTAACGTACAGTGACTTTGATGAGTAACTTTAATCTGATTACTGGTTTGGAAATATTAACGCGTTAGATTACTCGTTACTGAACAAAGTGGTCCGAGGCCAGTAACGCGTTACTGGCATCACTGGTCATTACCGATTGAACACATGCAGCCAACATTTTTTCTTCCGTATGTTCCTTCACCTCCAACGAAGATGACGGAGTCATGGTGTGTGGATGCGCTGCGTGTGAAAGGACCTCAGGGAGGTGTGTGTGGGTGGAGTGACTCTGAGGTGTTTCAGGACCTTGGAGAGGGAATCGTAATGGAATATACTTTTTGATGGTTTATCACTATCCTTTACTCCCTGGCACATAAAGAGACTACCTTCCTGTATAGAGTTAGAGTTCAAGAAGAGATATTGTACAGATTATATTTGAATATGTATGTTTTTGGGGGGGATTGAGTAAATTTTACTCAATATCTGGCTGAATCTACTTGGCCATTAGTCAGTTCCAAAGTTACCTCAATAACAATCCGATGCTTAATTATACTTTGAAGTTGGCACCCATCACTAATCTAAAACTAACCCAGAAGGAGATCTCATGATGTTATTAGACTCTTGATGATTGTTGCTAGAATGCAGCAAATGTTGTTGTTGTTACACATTGACTAAAAGCAATTCAGTGAGAGACTCATTTGTTTGCTGTGTCCATCTTCTTGATGTATGCTGGGCTCCTTAATTCGATAGTGCGGCTTGGCTCATGCATCCTTAATGTTTTTGCAATCACTTCCCCTGTCCAACGTGTCTGCAAAGCTAAGCTCATTATTTCAGCTGACGTCGGTGATGCTTTTAAACAAGGCTTTACTCCTGTGGTTCATAAAGTTACGCTGGTTAATCATCTATCGATTCCTTCGCTTGCCATTGATCATCCATCCATGCCAACCAGAGAGCTGCACAGTACGTGCACCTGCGTCATTGTTGTGTGTGTGTGTGTGTGTGTGTGCGCAAGTGTGTGGGTGTTTGTGTGTATTTTTGTGTATAGAATATGTACCAATTCAGCCGGTGGTGTCCCGCGTGATCGATCACATAAGAGCCGCCCTCTGCTAAAACCATGCGTTACCTAGGCAACCCTCGGAAGCTCCCCGCCGCCTAGGTTACGTAACCATGGCGATGCTCCTTCGGCTACATATCCTGTCTGTTCGCCTCAGTGTCACACCCCCATGCACACCACACACACAAACATGAGCAGACAGACACACACACACACACACATACATTCACAGTCAGATAGACAGACACATACACGGAGAGACAGGCACACACCCATGCTCGCAGACACTCACATACACACACACACTCTTCACTCGGCTGTTTGTGAGGACTCTTCGTGTCCCCACCAATGGCACTGACAGATAGACAGATTGGGGTGCGTGGGGCAATTTGCGTTTGGCTATCCTCCCTTTTGATAAGATTCATATGGAAGCCTGTAGAACAACTGAGAGTGGTCAACAGGAAGGGGAAACTAGTACGTAGGAGACGACTCTTTGAACTCTTTTTCATCTTCAAACATTATCTTTCCCATTTTTAACAGATCAACATCTTTTGATTGTATGATATTTGTTGAACTCGGTCATGTTGATAGATGATAAAGTGTAGACCAGATAAGACAATACATTTTCTGACCTTTGTTAGCAAAAAAGCTAACAAGGATAGCTATCTTGCTATCCTTGGATACCAGAACATTCCCTCATTCAACACAGGAGACAGAACAGTGCTATTAGAAAAGGTTTGCGAGTGACCTGAGATTCATTACTGAGATGTGTATGTCTGTACCAGGTCCCGGGATGATGTCATCGATGATGTCTCTGGGGGGTCGCCAGGACCCTGCTGGACAGCCGGCCCTCGGCTCTGACTACCTGTCAGGTGAGCAAGGGGGAGGGGCTACATTTCCAGTAAAGAATTATGTGTTTAACTGTCACTAAACTACGGTACTGACATATTGTATTTCATTTTATGTGAATTAAATGCAGTCTAGAGTATACTGAAATAAGGCATGGGTTTCAAACCTTGTTTAGCTTTGTGGAAAATATTTTAATTAAATGAATAGATCTTTTCCAATGATGTGTAAGAATCAGATATTCCTTCTAATTTCGGCCCCTTCTGGCCGTTAAGTGAACTGCAAACTGCTCTAGCTCGTGCATTCATAGCAATGTAATGCGAGCTACGTGGGTTGATACAATAACAAGCACAAATAATTTTCGTAATCATGCAAATTAAAAAGGTGTGAATGAACGGACATCTTTGCCATTATCCGTGCTTTAGCGGCAACACAAATAAGCAACGACCCATCATTCTATCTATCTATCTATCTATCCCTTTTATTCATCTTTGTTTAATATTCCTCAGATATTTTCTTCATATTCATATTCATGTTGTATTCCTCTCCCTTCTTTCCAATATTATTTCCTTTTATGTTGACCATTCCTCATCCTGTTTTTTAAGTGCCTTTCTCGTCTCTCTCTTTCTCTCTCTCTTTCTCTCTCTCTCTCTCTCTCTGACCCTCTCTCTCACCCCCTCTCTCTCTCTCTCTCTTTCTCTCTCTCTCTCTCTCTCTCACCCCCTCTCTCTCTCTCTCTCTTTCTCTCTCTCTCTCTCTCTCTCTGACCCTCTCTCTCACCCCCTCTCTCTCTCTCTCGCTCCTCGCTCTCTCTTCCATTCTTGTTTGTTCTATCTTTCTCCTTTTCATCGTTGTCACCATCTGTCACTCTTTCTATCTACATTACTGCTGCCTTCTCCTCAACTCACTCTGTCCATCTCCTCGTATGGCTCTAAATCCCTCCCTCTCTCCTGCTCTCTTCCTCTCCCTCTCTCCCTACCTCTCTCTACCTCCTGCAGGTCCTAAGAACCTGATGGGTGGTGGGTCTGACCCGTGGAGTCAGACCAAGACCAAGGACAGCAGCGTGACCGACTCCATGCTAGGTCCACACACACACACACACGCACGAACGCACACGCACGCACACACACACACACACACACAATATGATCTCCATGCTAGGTCCACTAACACACACATACACACACACACACACACACACACACACACACACACACACACACACACACACACACACAATATGGCCTCCATGCTAGCTATACTCACACACACGCACACACGCGCACACACACGCACAATAGACTTAATATACATGAATATGAGTATAGACATGGGAAACAAACATCCATTACCAATGCACTACAAGGTAAAACTTGATACAGATAGAAGATACGGTTTCTATATCTCTCTCTCTCTCTGTCTCTCTCTCTCCATCCGCCAATCCTCCCACCTCAGGGTTCTCCCAACCTGGGATGGGTACAGGTCTGGGTATGGGCACGGGAGCCGGAATGCCCCCCTCCTTCCAGTCCGGCATGAGCTCCCCTAGTCCAGCTGGATTCGCCCAGGCCGCTCCAGGTTTTGGACTGGACCCTAAGACCGCTGGCAGCACCGGGGGCAGCTCTCCGCTCAAGACCTCCCCCGGATCCGGAGTCCACTCCATGGATCAGTTCTCAGGTACTGAAGGAGAGGGGGGGCGCTTGGTTAAGTGGCACAGGAGTGCACGGGTGGGTGGAGTTCAGGTGGAGATAGAGTGAAAGAGGACTTTGGTAAACAGGTTTTTATGTTGTTGTATTTCTCCCTCCATTATTGAGAAGAGGAAGGAGGGTTAGAGGAAAGATATAAAAAACACTCACACTCTACTCTGCTCTTCTACCTTGCCATTTGACAGTAAGCAGGATTAATTATGATATGGTGTTTATTATGGTAGGATTTTGGTTACAAATTAGGACATGTTAGGGTGAGGTCTTTTATTTTGGATCCTGTTTCTTTCTTTCTGTTGTATCGGTACACTAAAGATAGCCCTGCTGGCTAACAAACTAGTGTTTAGGAGCCAGTTGTTATGTAACCGTCTGCTTTTTCAAGCGGCCCTTTTTTATTCATGGTTAAGTGCTGAGTCATGTTAATGGTGACAATGGATTTAATGACAACGTGTGAAAGACAACGTGGAAAATGCGTCAAAGAATAATAACTTTTTTTTCACCAGTGTTTTGTGAAGCACTGAGAACTCTTAGACAACATATTGTTACCGATTTTAGTGTATTTATTAAACAGCAGCCCACCAACACATGAAAATATAAATCAACCCCTACATGGTTGAATAACGATATACAAAGACTTGGAGATTCCTACCTCCACTTTTCAAAATGGCCGCCAGCCCCTGCAGCAATCTGTACTCCTGATGCTGAACTGCTGTCGTGGCCACGGTCACAGGACCTGGGTTAAGGCTTCTCCATTGGCACACCCTATAACACATCCATAATAGATGCTAAACACCCCGGCCTTCTCCTCACCTCACGGACCTGACAGCTGTTGATTGACGCATAGGCGACAGACAGGGGGACGGTCGCCCTGTTTCCAGAGGTGGGAGGTCTGATTATTCCTAGCAGACGTGTCTAGCTCCACCTTTTATGTGCGATTTGCAACATCCACTGGGTTTCCGGGAAATAAATAACAGAAAGTTTGATCAGTGAGGTCAAAGGTCCGACATTTGCATTTTCCATTGGACCGATTCGGGATTTTTCCCACTGTCTTGCGGAAACTGAGTTGATGTTGAAGAGATCTTTTATTTGTACATAAGTGTATTAGAGCGTCAACGAGCGTTACCAAGCGAGAGGGTTCCCCTTTAAGATTATGGGATGTTGGAAGAGGAGAGACGCAGGATCCAGCTTTCCATCCAGGAGGTCTGATGGTGCAGGATTGATAGATGGAGAGTAACACATTTCCCCTACCACCCCCCTCCTCCATCTCTGAATGTGTTCATGTCTTCGTGTGTACATTCTATCCTCCCCAAGGACTGTGGAGTCTAGAGTCCACTTATGTTTGTATAGTCCTTGAGAGAAATGGCTTCAGAGTCGATAGGGAGAGAGAGAGGGAGAGAGAGAGAGAGAGAGAGAGAGAGAGAGAGAGAGAGAGAGAGAGAGAGAGAGAGAGAGAGAGAGAGAGAGAGAGAGAGAGAGAGAGAGAGAGAGAGAGAGAGAGAGAGAGAGAGAGAGAGAGAGAAAGAAAGTGAAAGAGAGAGAGAGAGTGAAGTAAGCGAGCAAGGAAAGGTAGAGGGCATGCAGTGTTAAGCTCAAATGCATAAAGCGATGTGGCACCTGGTTGGTTTGTCCATTGTGTTACTTTGAGTTGTCTGCCTCATTTTTTGTCATTTGCGTGTTTGTATAGTACATATTGCATGTCTTCGTATCATTCCTCATCCAAGACGTTTTATTGATCCAGTTCAAGTGTGATATTGCTATTGATTTGTCTGTGATAACATATCACATTAATCTGTATCTTCTATCTTTGGTTCTTCTCTTTATTCCCTGTTTAGCTCTGCCCCTACAGATATGTGTGCGGGTTGATAGGAAATACTCATATATACTTAAAAGTTATTCTAGATGTATACATTGCTGTAGTGGTTTCATTGGTGAAGTCGGTGGTGAGAAAACGATACAGGTTACCGCCTTCTCCTGTGTGTGTGTGTGTGTGTGTGTGTGTGTGTGTGTGTGTGTGTGTGTGTGTGTGTGTGTCTGTGTGTGTGTGTGTGTGTCTGTGTGTGTGTTAAATGCCAACATGACCAACACCAGGCCATTTGGTTGGCACAAGTGGTTAACATGATGGTGGTGATGATGATGTTGAGGATGATGATGATGATGATGATGATGATGATGATGGTCATGAGAGAATCACACTAGATTACCTGCTTGCAAAACAACTGACTTTTTCTGCATTATTGTTTTAACCACGCATAATTCATATTTACACATTTTGTATCACCTTGCAGGTTAAGAGTTTTTCTTTGAAGTAGCTTGTTCCAACATAATATATGTGGGAATGTATTGAATTGACTTAAGTGCCCCTTAGCTGTCACAGGCTAAAGTTTCTTTCATACAAATTTGATTCCAATTCACAGGTGATCCTATACAGTTAAAGTACAAGTGATACCACAAAGAGAATACAGTGCCTTTATATTATAATACATAAACAAACATGGCCCTCGTCAGGTTCAACGGTAATGTACCGACCAAGAGAGCCTAAATAACTCAAAATAACCAATACCACTGGTAGCGTGTGAAAAACAAATCTAAACCTGACTCTAAAGATGATTCCAGAGTTTAAGGGTTTGTGGATGGAGCTAAGCAGCCTTACTTAAAGCCCCTCCTTCTTCTGGAGAACCCTTATCGGCTAGCCTATTTGGGGGGGGCTGATTTCTCTGACACAGAATGTGATTGGTTACCTCCTCTTACAAAACCCTCCCCCCCCTCCCCGCAGCAGCTCCCGCCCTCTCCCCCAGCGGCTCATTGGAGGACAGCAGCTCCGCCTCCTCTGCCTCGGAGCCCTTGGGTCCACACAGAACTGGGCCCGAGGGAGAGGTTGCCAGGCAACAGCAGAGGAGGAGGAAGAAGAAGAGGAAGAGCCGCGACGAGGTCTACAACATGCTGGACAGGCAGAACGGCCAATCGGGGAGCAACGGGACGATAAGCCCCGCCTCCACTGCGATCACAGCAACTGAGAGGGGAGGAAGGGAGGAAGACGATGGGGAGGAAGAGGAGGAGGAGGAAGAGAGCTGGGAGTGGGATATCAAGGGGAGGGGAGGAGGAGGTGGAGGAGCAGCAGCAGGGGGAAGGGTTAGAGGGAGGAAGAATAAGAGTCGGATGAGGCTCCCAGAGGAGTGGGGGCCTCCGCAGGAGCCCCCGTCCCCCAACCAGTCCCCGGTGGGGGCACCACACTGGGGACCGGATGCTCAGCCTGGCGCCGCCGGCTCGGAGCCTCTCGGCTCCCCCGCCTGCGTCACAAACCCTGCCCGCGCTGGCGTAGCCGCACGTGAATCCTCCGCACGCTCCTACGAGCCCATGTGCGTCGATGACTTCCCCTCGACCGCCCAGGACAGCCAAGCTCACGCTAAGGGAACAGAGGCCGCTAACGACCCCGCCGCCATCAGCAGCGTGGCTAACGCCACCAAAGCTGGCGCGGCGGACGACAGCGGCAGCCTAGCGCTGCTGTCGGGGGGGAACCTGAGTCCGGTCTCCCAGACCTTCTCCTTCCTGGACTCAGTGCTCCAGACGCCGCCGGCCTCCACCCCCAGCTCCCAGACCACCACCCCCCTCACCCACGCACCCTCCATGGTCGCAAAGACCGCCCCGCCCGACACCACCACCGCCACCTGCCTACAGACCTCCACCGCTTGCCACCCCACCTCCTCCCCCTCCAAGAACACTCCAGAGGTGTCTCTCACCACTCTCGCCCCGCCCTCCACCCCCTCCCCTTTAGCCGCCACCGCCGCAGTAGACCCGCCCCCCTGCGCTCCCATTGGCTCGGGGCTGAACCCCGACGCCAAGCCGTTCGTTCCGTTTGGCTCCTCCCCCCCAGGCGTGGTGTCTTCCACGGCTAGCTTAAGCTGCGCGGCAACGCCCAGCCAGAGTTTGACCACCGCTCCCCTCGCTAGTGCCGTAGCGCCCCCTCCCGCGGTTAGCATCGCCACTCCCGCCACCACCACGAGCCCACCCTCCCCACCGCCTGCCTCCGTCACCTCCGTCACCTCCGTCACCCCCGCCACCCCACCTGCTCCCTGTCTCCCTGCACACTCAGAGCACCGGGACGCCTCGTCGCCACCACCGCCAACACTCCCCCTGCTGGAAGGTTGGTGAACTACAGGGCAGATTACCAGACAAAGGGGGGCTATTTTAGTCAAGTTTTCTAGTTGAGAATCGTAGCGCAGCTTCGTAGCGCAGCATCGTAGCGCAGCATCGTAGCGCAGCATCGTAGCGCAGCGTACGGTCCCATCCTATGGATTAGGAGGCATTGCTCCGAGCAGGCTGACGGGGTTTGTGGGGTCGTGTTATTCAAAGTGCATGGCTCCGCGTCCTTTAAGGGCCCTCGTTTGTGTTTATTATTACTGGTGTGGGCCGTAGTTATTTATTGTAACGTTTACGGTCCGATACATCAACAACACACAATATTGACCGCTAACGTAAAGGTTACGGAGGCGCTGAGGTTTCACTAAGCCCAACACATCTGTGTGGCGACGTTGGTCGCCCAGTATTGGACCCCAGTGAGTGGTGTGTTGTCAGGCCCTGATGGAAACCTTACCAGTAGCCGTGTATTGACCTCATCCTCCTCTGTTGACCTCCTTGCCTGGCTACCTTGCATCGCTTTATTGGTACTCTTAACACTTCCATGATTTGACTTTTACCATTAATATCTATGCTTTGCACTGGCTGTTTTCCTCCTGATTGTTTACTGGCTGCATAGCTGTCTACTCGCGTCCCCTAAGTACCATAGATACACATGGACCATTGGTGTGCTAATAGGTTACTGCTGACTTAGCTAACTTGCTAACGCCGATCCCTCACTCTAAAGCCTCACATACTTTTAATAATAATGTAAATATGCTTAATAGCTTGATTGATACCAAGCCAATAATGATACCAATAATCATGCTAAGTCTGATATAGAGTGCATGTTTATTAATTAGCTTACTTGAGCACGCATGGCAGGGATTTATTTGTAATAGTGCGTTTCATGTGCATCTATGGTATACCTGTTTAACAACCTAT
This sequence comes from Pollachius pollachius, assembly GCF_949987615.1. NCBI lineage: Eukaryota > Metazoa > Chordata > Actinopteri > Gadiformes > Gadidae > Pollachius > Pollachius pollachius. Next base: position 12,627,184 of record NC_136947.1, on the reverse strand, counting down.
ACAAAGACTAATCTTCTTTCCTACATATCGTTTATTTTGGTGCAGTTTCAAAAATGGGAATACCTTGGATTTAACAGTCACCTTTTCCTCAACCGCCGACTGTAATTTAATCACAAAACAGGGAAGAGCGTATTGGCTCACTGGGAGGAACCTTTATTTAATTAGCCCTCTCCTAATTAATACCGTTACCCTGTTCCCTTCTCTCAACACTGCTTCTTTCTCTTTATTGTTATGTATCCCTGTTACTTTACTTCAGCGTGTCTCTCACCTATTTAATACTGTTATGTTTCCCTGTTACTTTACTTCAGCGTGCTTCTCTTATTTAATACTGTTATGAATCCCTGTTACTTTATTTCAACGTGTCTCTATCCCATTTAATACTGTTATGTGGCCCCTTGCTTGTTTCTGGCTGATCTTCCAGTGTGATTCTCTCTAATAGGCCTACATGTCCTGAATGACCTGTTCATGCTGATATGTGTTTGCTTGTACTTTATAATGCTGTTGTGTTAAAGGAGCTTTAAACACGCACCATGTCACGTTTTGACGGCAGCCAACGCTTTGTTTTCTCAAAGTGATTTGATGAGCTAAAATAACACCCAAACACATAATCAAAACATCTATGTATCAAATATTTTGAACCAAAGCGATGGCTGTGGTGAAATATTTGCACGATGCAGGTTTAAACCTATTTCAAATGATTGGATATTTTAAACTAACTCCACTGGAATCTGTTAAAGGAGAATCAAGAAATGAAGATAATAACTGTAGTTTTATGTATCTACAACCTTCTCCACGTATTGAACAGAAACATTTTGATTATTTTTGCCCGAAGTTACAGTTTTGCAATGAAATGGATTCTACTAATGTACTTAAAGTCTGTTTCCTCTCTTTCCCTCCCTCTCTGCCCACTATTGCCGATGCCGCCATCTTGAACACAGGTAAACCATGTTACTTTCTTTCTCTCATCACGCTTATGCTATTGTGATAGCGGTTTGCCTCAAACACAGACGTCAACAACAATATCAGTGGATTGATATAACAATGACCTTTGCTGCTTCTTCATTGTCAAAAATGTCTCCCGCTTTTTTTGGGATACCACACGCAATGTTGCACTTCACTGATTGGGAGAATGTGTCTCTTTGCTGAATTTTGAAAATGGACATGAAACATTCAAAGCATCAAGTGTTATGTGTACCAAGTCATGTCATTCATGTTTAGTGGACGTGCAGGCCTTCAATGGTATAGACACAACGAAAGTGACTCATTGTATTCCACCAGCCTTGATGCTAGTGGATGCTACAAATTAGGGTTTTCTTTACAGACAACTTAACGAAGAATCAGAAATGTATCTGCCGAAGTACAAATGTGCAAGAAATCCATCTTGGTGCACGTGTCAGCATTCGTTCAGGGATACAAATCTCGAATAAAAGGGCTAAAAAGATAGATAAATACACAAAATCAATATAAATACAGTTTGTACAGTAATACTTGCAATGTAACATGCTTTATTAGAGCGCAAGTACAGAAGATCTGTTTTCTATTTCATTGGTGTTGTAGAGTGTCCTCTGTCTGGTGACGAGGACTGCGCCCTTCTTGGGCCGTCTCCTTCACTGGTCGCCCTTGTTCAGCCGGTACTGAGTACTGGGTTCTTCTGTGTGGAAGGAGAGGGCCGAATAGGATTGTGATTCAAATGGCGTCTTCAAAGGACGGTGGCGTAGTTCTGCTCTGTGTCCTGCGTCCTCCCCCCCGGGGACCTTGTTTGTCTTCAATGAATGGGATCTGAATGAAAGAATACTGCAATGTGCTTCTCTTTCCTGTGAATCGGGTAAAGCTAGCTTCCCCTCACTTGCTCTCTCACCGATGGGAGAGAGATAGGAGAGAGATTAGTAGAAAGCATACATTACATAAGAAGAGTGTATACATTATATATATGTGTGAGTGGACAGTACATATCACTCTTGTCCTAGACCGCCCCCTCTCTCTCTCTCTCTCGCTGAGATGTAATATTGATGCTGGAGTTCTTTAACAGCCTTACATAAGACACAGAGGGAAGAGCAGGGCTTTTTATAGGGCCCTGACCCTGTCCTTCACCACCTCCGCACCATCATCTCCACCCATGCATCACCCAGGAGGTCAGAGGTCATGGAGAACCCTGCACTGCTGCTGATGATGCACAGTCTCCATTCAGCAGGGAGAGGAAAAGTTGGGGGGAGAGAGAGAGGCAGAGAGGGAATTAGAAGTTGAGTGATTTCAATATATTGCGATGGATAGAGTGAGACAGACGGACAGGCAGACAGGCAGACAGGCAGACAGGCAGACAGACAGACAGACAGACAGACAGACAGACAGACAGACAGACAAGCAGGTCGGTCGTTCAGTACATCCATCCAGCGATGGTTAGATTTACAAGACAGAAAATATTTAGACAGCTAAGCATTGCATTAAAGCTGTGGCCTGGTTTCACTATTACTTTTTAATCATTGCTACAGTACGCAGAGGAATTGTATGTAGGTCTGTCTGGAGGAGATGGATAGAAGCCATGTTCATTGACGCCATCTAGTGGCAAAATTGTATAAATTAAAATGCAAGCTGCTTCGATCTGAGACGACATTGCAGTTCCTAAACTTTTTTTTCCCATGAAAAGCTTAATGTCTGTGATCTTTATATCTAGAATTTCAGAATGTCAGTTCACCTAGACGTTTGACATTTAGAGAAAATAAAAAAATTGTAGCTAGAAAAAGAATGTGAGGAATACAAACATCACGCTGAACGACACACACATGTTTCTACTCTCTCCTTCTGAATGAATGTCCTATTAAAAATAGAGAGCCAGGAGTTATCATTTATTCAACAGCACTTCAAGTGGATCGCTCCCATAGGAATGCTTAATAACTTGAGGTGCTGTGGTCGTTTTTACATGGACACCAACAAACAATGGGCCGTTGTCTCCCCTTAAGCAACCAGCCCACCCCCAAACTAGGAACTGTTCATTTAGGCAATATGCCACAGGAGGGAGTTCTACTTGATATCACCACGGCTGTGATTCGGTTCTGGGTACATGCCGAAGCCGTAGATCATCAAAGCCGTTCCACAAGCGTCATTGATTAGGTAATAGCAATAAGCAGATTATTATTTGTATGTTTATGTAATCATTTATTCCCCCCCCCAACCAACACAAATAGTTCCTTAACTGGATTTGGACTGGACTGCTGCCAAGCCACACATTTACATTTTCCTGCGCACTAGCTTTCCTCTTTGTTTGATTCTAAGCGGGCCAGCATGTACATTTATCTGTATGTTCAGTCTTAGGTGGCATGTGTGACTGAGGTGAGTCAACCGCTCACTGTTAATGTAGGCTAATTAACGGTTATTAGGAACACCTGTGAAGCGGAGTGATGCATGTTAAAAGTCCCAGTGCTAACTGTTACATTAGCTGTGTTCGAAATCGTTCCCTATTCACTCACTCACTATTTCCTATATAGTGTTCATGTTATAGTGCACTATATAGGGAACGAACAAGCGAGAATTCGGACACTATGCTGAACATTTCTAAACGTCAGTAAATGCGCCAGGTATTTGTGTGGCGCAGACAGATGCGCCCACATCATGTAAACAAACCTGGCACTCACGAGGAAAGCTGGAGGTTGTATTGATGTTAAATGTTACATTTCCTTGATCAAGGTTTTTTTTATTAATTTTGAATGTTACATTTTCTATGTTAAATCCCAAATAAATTGTAGACATTTCTAAACGAAAGCCGGACACTCCATCATTAAATGTATTTGTTTTCGCGGTTATTCAGCTTCTTCTTCTCCTCCGGAAAAACACGACCGCATTGTATTGTGGTATAAGGGAGTAACATGTAGAGAATATCGTATGTACACTCAAATTTTGGGTATTTTAAGTGCACTATATAGTGCATGAAATGAACCACTGAGAATTCGAACACCACTACAAAATGGCGAGCACCCTATATAGTGCACTATATCCGTGATAGGGAACAATTTCGAACACAGCTATTGTCTGTACAGGACACTGATTTCATCCTAAACTTTGTTGTCTTGGTGCAACAGCAGTGATCAGGCTGTATATGAGAGGAATGAGCAATGATTGGATGGATCCTACCAGTTCCATTATTGAATATTCCCATTTATGATCATGTATGTGTTTATTCCTTGGTGTCTCCCACACATACTTTTTTAGATTAAAACCAATGAAGTAGTCAGTCCTGTAAAGTGCGCTACATATGTTTGCACGCTCGCGAGAGGCTTTTATGCCCGATTAAGCTCCATTAAGTTGGCTTCATCGCAAATGCAGTGCGTCCATCTGACCACCTGGTGGCTCTGCAGGGCAGTTTCTCCACGTGCCAATACAGTGCACAGCAGACCAGTGAAACTGATCCTCCATGCCTGCTCCGCAGGGCTAGGGCTCTGTCTGCCAATACAGAGCACACCAGACTGATCCTCCATTTTGGCTCTGCATTGCAGCTTATCACCGCATGAACACTATACCTTTACTAAGAATGCAGTTTAAACCTAAGCCAGCTGCTTGGGTTTGTATTGGTGTGCATGCATGTGTGTGTGTTTAGGGTCTCTTTAGCCATTGATTTATCTATATTAGTTTATGTTACATTATTATGTTATGTTATGTTATGTATTACAAGATATTTTGTAATGTTTGCAAACTCCAGAGTAACTTACAAGTAGTGTGTTGTATCTTGTGTAAATACATGTTGTTATCTGACGGTAAGCAGTGGTTGTCTCCTGAGAATACTGGTTAGACTTGTTGCTGTGACATCACACTGTCACAGAGATGCTTCCGGTCCTCGGTTTGAATATAGTCTGCACAGTCTTTTTTCGGTCTCTCTCTCTCTCTCTTTCTCGCTCTCTCGCTCTCTCGCTCTCTGTTCCTGACCTACCTTTGACGGCCTGCTCCCTCTATCGGTCTATCTCTATTTATCTCCTGAGTTATTTTTTTCTCTCTCCATCACTTCCCGTCTGGGTGTCTCATCACACTTGCCCTCTTCTTTCTCTCTCTCTCTCTCTCTCTCTCTCTCTCTCTCTCTCTCTCTCTCTCTCTCTCTCTCTCTCTCTCTCTCTCTCTCTCTGGTCAGGTCTATATATAACTTCCTCTTTACATCTATCTATCTGTCTTCTGCCTACTAACCTATACTCTCCCTCAAACACCCACCATTCCAATCCCTCTCTCCCTGATCTCTTTTCAAGTTTTATTTTCCCCCTGAGCCCGTCTACCTTGCTCTCTCTATTTATCTCACTCTGTTGCTGCTTTCTGTGCTCATTTGTCTGTGTCTCTTGTTCTCGTTAGATATTCCTTCTTCTCTCATCCATCCCTACCCCCCTCTCTTCCAGTCTCTCTCTCTCTCTCTCTCTCTCTCTCCCTCTATCCGTGCCACTTCTCTTCTTTGCTAGTTAGACTCCCTGCGTCGCCGTGGTAATGAGTGGCTCCCATAATTATAGCCTCCTCCAACGTCCATGTGTATCTATGTATGTGCATGTACATGTATGTGTGTGTGTGTGTGTGTGTGCACGTATATGTATGTGTGTGTGTGTGCATGCGGTGTGTGTCTGGTGTGTGCGCGTCCATGTGTTTGCGTAATCATGTGTGTGATGTGGTGATGGCTCCTGGTTGTGCTGGGAGGTGGGGGTGTGTGGGGGGGGGGGGGGGTAGGAACGCTGGCTGGGGATGGGGGTGGGGTTGCCAAGGAGACATGGGAGGCGGTTACCGTGGTAACAAAGGGACTCTGGGAGCGAGATTGAGGGAAGAGGGAGGATGAGAAAATGCTGTGGAAGAAGAGGTTGGACTGGGTGTGACAGACACTAAGGTCGGGAGGTAAAAATAGCATCACCCTGACAAGATCCAACTCCCTCCTACCCCTCTCCCTCCCCCCCTCCTCCCCCTCATCCTCCAACCAACCCTGTTGCCCACCAGCTGCAGCTTCCTCCTCCAGCTCCCTCCCTCCATCCTCCTTCTCTCCTTCCCTCCCTCCTTCTCTATATCCCTCTCTCTCTTTCGTCCTTCTCGCTCTCCCTCCTCCCCTCCTTTTTCTCTCTAACCTAATCTTTCCTCCCCCCTCCCCCTCCCCCTTGTACCTTGGTCTCTATCCATCGTCAACAGCTGTTTCAAAAACGACTTGCTGTGCTTGTGCATGTGGGTGTGGGTGTGGGTGTGGATGTGTGTGTGTGTGCGTGTGCGTGGTTGTGGTTGTGTGTGTGTGTGTGTGCGTGGGTGTGTGTGTGTGTGCGTGCGTGGGTGGGTGTGGGTGTGTGTGTGTGTGTGTGTGTGTGTGCGTGTGTGGGTGTGGGTGTGTGTGGGTGTGGGTGTGTGTGGGTGTGTCTGTGTGTGTGTGTGTGTGCGTGTGCGTGTGCGTGTGCGTGTGTCTGTGTGTGTGTGTGTGTGTGTGTGTATGTGTGTGTGTGTGTGTGTCTGTGTGCTGACTCACAGGTGCAGGAGTGGCTGTGACCTTGGTGTCTAGTGGGTCTGGGGTTCTGGTCTTCACAGCCAGAACCCCAGACCCAGACCCGCTGTGTTCTGACCGCATGCGTTCTAGAACGGCTCCAGTTCCGTTCAGAACTGTGAGTGGCCAGGCTGGCGGCTGGGACTTTTCAAGAATTGTATGTAGATAAATATAAATCTATATACAATTGAGCCTTCTTCTCTACAGACCGGGTTATGTGGTCACCTGTTCATATGTTCTGCTCCAGGTTCACTTCCTATATCTTCCCCCTCATCCCTCTTCTCTCCACTAGCCTGTCCAAACCAGAAAAATATATATTTAATTAATGTTTTGCATTGGTATCTGCATCAATCCAGAATAGAAATAGAAATCCAGAAATCCTATCATCTCCCTAATGTTTGCATAGCCTGACTGCCTACAGAGGATAAACCATTACCTCATAGATTGCACTATTATTAAAAGTTGTACTGCTATTTACTTTGCTTTGTTTGTTGTTTGAATTTCAGCATCATGATGCTGCAGTCATTTCAAGGTGACCTACCTGTATTGTGTAACATAATGAGTAGACAGCACTAATCAACACTTTTTCTATTAAAGCCCACCTTCTAACTATACTGGACACAGTGCAAGGTGCACAGCATGTCATGGTAACTCAAATCATCGACCATGCACACACACACGCACACATGATCAGTCAAATATAGAGGTTGTGAGCGTGTGTGTGCTCACAATAAAGTGTAGTGTATTGGGTTTATGTGTGTTTGTTTGTACGTGTGTGTGTGTGTGTGTGTGTGTGTGTGTGTGTGTGTGTGTGTGATTGTGTATGTGTGTGTGTGAGCGTTTTATGAAAAATATACAGTCAGATGCCTTTTTCATGCACCAGTCGGTTGAGAAAAATAGTAATCCTCCGTTCGAAAATACAAAACCAGAGAACCAATCTCAACTCTTTTTAAAGGATACCTTTTCTACATGCCAAAATGTGATGTATTCCTCCATATAAATAACCCATTCATCACAGAAATGGAACATAATACATAGTATATAATCTAATATATTGCGAGTGGTCTAGACATCTTCAAATAACTATTCCGGGGCGACTAAAAAGTTGATGAAGCCACCAACCCTTCCTCTTGTGTAACCTGTCTTTAAGGGGTCCAGCTTGGCTTCATTCATCAGATAAACAGTGGGGAAAGCTTGCGTAAGGTTCGCCTTTCTTTGGTCCATCGAGGTCAAACACACACCGGAAACATCCTCTCGCTCGCTCTCTCTCTCTCTATCTGTCTCTGTCTCTGTCTCTCTTTCTGTCTCTCACACTCTCTATGTCCCTGTATATTGCTGTCTAAGTGTTTGTGTGTGTGTATGTGTATGGTTGTGTGTGTGTGTGTGTGTGTGTGTGTGTGTGTGTGAGAGTACAGTGAATGCATTGTTTATGGAGGATTATGTAATAATGTTCATTCATTATCATTGAAGCAGAACAGGGTACTCTTGTCAATTTAATTTGGGATGTTGTTTTGTGTGTGTATGTGCCTTTGTGCCTGTTAATGTGTACGTGTGTGTGTGCGTATGTGTGTGTGTTTGTGTCTGGGAGTGTGTGTGTGTGTGTGTGTGATTCTGCGAGCCTAAGCATGTGTGTGTTCGTCTGTGTGTATGTGTGTCTGCAAGCCTATGCATGTGTGTGTGTCTCGGTGAGCCTGTGCATGTGTGTTTCTGTGTGTGTGTGTCTGCGAGCCTGTGCATGTGTGTGTGTTAAGCTGTCCTTTTATGAGATGGAGTCAGCCATAATGGACGATGACAACCCGGGTACCAGTGGGGTCACGTCCACACCGCTTAACAGATGCATGATGGGAGATGGTTGATCTGTGTCATTGTGACACAAATCAACAGGGTGATGAGGTCTCCCTTTGCTGGAGATGAGACAAGAGCGAGATGGGGTTCTAGCCTAGCTAGGAGTTACAATGCACCACACAAATGCAACAGGAGGGCGGCTAAGCCTGCTAGCCAACTAGCATAGTGGACAATTTGGTGTCCTTCCCCTACTTGTTTTCTGATTGAGTAGAACCTATCTAAATAGTGATGGAGGGAGTCATAGTGATAATGGGTATTCATTTATTCATAATGAATTAAAAGCAAGTCACAATCAATTAAAACCAATACAACAACAATCATCTTCCTGTTTAGAGGATGTTGTTTGGTGGCCATCATTGATTTGTGTGTTAGTGTGTGCACTTGCATGTGTGGGTTTGCGTGCAAGTGCGTGTGTGTGTGTGTGTGTGTGTGTGTGTGTGTGTGTGTTTGTGTTTCTGAGTGTGTGCCTGTTTGTTTGTGTGTGTGTGTTTCGACACGCACGTGTTTTGATGTGCATGTTTTGCCCGAAGCCAGCAGCTGAGATTTTTGTCCAGCGAATGAGAGAATATTCAAGGTTGTCATGTGACTGTGATGTCAGAGGGGGAGAGAGAGAGAGCTACAGCGTGAGAGAGAGAGAGACACACATAAAGAGCAAGAGAGAGAGAGAGTGGGATGGATTGAGACAGAGGGAGAGAGACACAGAGAGAGAAAGAGAGCGACACTGAGAGAGAATGAGAGAGGGAGAGAAAGGGAGGGAGTGAGAGAGAGTGAGTGAGAAACAGAGCGAGAGAGCGACAGAGGGAGGGAGGGAGGGAGTGATGTGCAATTTAGCCCCACAGCTGATCGGTGCTGTGCTCAGAGTGAAGCCGAGAAGACCAGAAACACACACTCTGTCTCTCTGTCTCACCCGGACACACACACACACACACACACGCACAGACACATACCGCACTGCTCGTGCACATGCACCTCACGCACTCCAACACACGTGCACGCCTCGGAGAACACACGCGCGTCTTTGCGGATACCTCCTCCGCGCGTCACAGCCGCGCTGCGCGTCCTCCGCTGCTCTTAAATCCGCTCGTACCCTGGATACCGATGCCATGCCTGCACTCCGGGGACGCGCGCTCTGATCCGGACCGCCGGGGAGGAAAAACAACCAGCCAGCTGAGGTGAGGGAGCAGGGAGGCAGCGAGAGGAATAACACTTCAAACATTCTCAAGGAACGGAGCAGAGACGGAGAAGGAGTCGGAGACAGAGGGGGGGGGGGAAAGAGCAGGTCGACGAGACCAGAGAAGACAAGTGAAGCTTTGAGGGAAAAACGGATCCACAAGTGAGCGCAACTTGAAGCGGGGAGAGAGAGACGGGAGAGAGAAGATGTCCTTTCTTTCTGGCTCGCACGTCCAGCAGCCAGGCATCGCCAGCCACCATGGCAGCAGCAGCAGCAGCAGCAGCAGCAGCCTTGGTGGGTGTCCACCTGCCTCAGCTGGGCATCCGCCTTCCAACCCCACCGCCGCCTCACCTCCCCCCTGCCGGACACCTCCTCCTCCTTCTGCTCCTGCGGCCCCCCCGTCCGCCTGGCACCCTGAGACCCCCCGCCAGGCCCAGACGGCAGCAGCTGCCGCCCAGCGGAGCTCGCCGGAGGTTAAGGTCGGCTCGGACGCCGTGGGGGGGCCCCCGATAACTCTGACGGGGGGGGAGTGGAGCCCTGGCCCCGGCGGGAAAGAGGGGCCTTCCGGGTCTTCGGGGCCGTGGGGCGCCCCGCGGCCCGGCACGGGCCCCGGGGCGCTGAAGACGGAGGGGGCGGGGCTAGGAGGAGGAGCCGGCGGTGTGGGAGGGTGGGGTGGTGGGGGGTCGGGGGTGGGGTTGGGGGTGGGCGGTGCAGGGCTGTCGCTGGGGAGCGCGGGACAAAGCCCCAGCAGCCCTCTCTCGTTCTCCTCCCCGTCTCCGTTCTCGCCGTCCTCCTCCGGGCCCTCCCCCGACACCTGGCCCGGGAAACCCCTCCTACCCTCCCAGCCCGACGGCGGCGAGCCGGGCCTCCTCCTCCTCGCCGCCGGTCCGCAGAAGCCTCTGGCGTCGGGTCCGTCTCTGGGCCCCCTGAGCCAGGACCCCGCCTCTGGACGCCCGTCCCTGGGGCCGCCGGGCTTCCAGCACACCGACGGGACGCCGGCCGGACAGGGGGGCTCCGTCCGGACGGAGCCGGCGGGCCGCGAGGCCGAGGGCCCGGCCGCTCCGGGGAGGTGCCGGTCCAGCACGGAGGCCCCGCCCCGGGAGCTCCCCCAGCGCAGCACGGTGCGGCGCGCCGTGTCCGACTGCTCCCACCTCGCCGTCCCCAGCATGGTGGCCGAGTCCTACCCGTCGCCCGGCAACGCCAGCGGCTCGCCGGCGGCCACCAGGCCCCACCCCCCCCACGCGGCGGTGCGCCGCTCGTTCACCGTCTCCGACGAGCATGCGGCCGGCGGTGTCTCCATGGCGATGGCGAGCATGATGCCGTTCCAGCTGACGGCGGGGCCCACCGCCATGCCCTCGTCCCCGCCCCCCCGGAGGCACGACGGCAGCTGCGAGACCAGCGTGCTACTTCCTGTCCCGCCCTCCGTCGTCCCGCCCGTCAACGGTTTCCATAGCAATTGGCCCAACGTGGCGGGTAGGTGTCGAAAGTGGCCCCCAGCGGGGCCCTCATTGGATGAGACGTTAGAGGTTTAGTGAGCGTGGAGAGAGTGATGGAAATAGGTGCAAACGTTGAGCTTCAGGAGACATTTCGATTACGCTACAGCGCAATTTGATGTCACGCAATGCAAACGATGACACTCCAAATGTACCAACTGCACAATGTTCAATTCGAATGAAGCAGCATAAAGGCATGGATAGAATGGATGCGTTGTAGGAGTGTGACTGTGCATGGAGGCGACATTTGAGGTGTAGAGATAGTGGAGGTCTTGGGTTCTACCAAGCGATGGGTTCAGTGTTGAGGGTTTAGATCACTGTGGTGCTGTATCGACCCTCTATTCACGCTCCACAGGAAACCTTGCTGTGACCTTTGTAGGCCGCTAGAGTAGCATTTAGGTCAGTTGATTAGGAATACATCTGACGGTCTATCTATCTATTTACTGATCTGTATCTATCGCAGTATCCTGCTCTCTTTATCTCTCTATCTACCTGTCTACTTCATACATTTAGTTTTATCTATCTATCTATCTATCTATCTATACAGTATCTGGCTCTATATTTATCTATATATATATATATTTATCAGTCTCTGTATCCACCTCTCTCTCCCCATCTGTCTTGCTGTGTTTCACAGTCTCTGGTTGTGAGGGAGAACAGAAACATTGATCAGAGAGTGGCTGTTTTCAAATATAGACTTGCTATTTCTGGCACGCTGTCTGTGTCGGTGTGTATGTGTGTGCTTTTCGTGTGTTTGAGATTGCCTGTATGTGTGCACATGTGTGTGCATTTGCCTGTGCGTATATGAGTGGGCACATGTGTGTTTTTTGCAGTGACGTGAACCAGTTTTTAAATTCCAATCTGCCCACATGCAGCTAAACGAATACAATAAAAAACTAGCAATTGGATAGATATGGACAGGAAATATACTGGTTATAATAACGGGAATAAATTGAGGTTAAGATCTCCCCACCTATTTCTCTCTCTCTCTCTCTCTCTCTCTCTCTCTCTCTCTCTCTCTCTCTCTCTCTCTCGCTCTCTCTCTCTACCCAGTCCCCATAGATTCATGTAATGCAGTTATGAGCTTGTCCATTGCAAGGTCAACTGAATGGTTCTGATAGGTCAGTATCGACCCCTCCACCTATCGATCCGTCTGCAGTGGTCGTCATGAGGAAACAAGCTAGGGAACCACAGATGGAGGTGTCCTTGGGTAATGTAGTGAGTGCACTGTATTAGTTGCAGTCCAGAGGCGTGTGTACAGCTATCATGCATGAGAAAGGCAAGAAACATTGTCTGTGTGTGTGTGTGTGTGGGGGGGGGGGCAGCATTGTGCTTCTGCAGACACAGGTCTGTAGTGTGTCTAAAGCTGGTACAGTCTGTGTGTGCGTGTGGTGTGTGCGTACATGCATGTTTGTGTGTGTTTGCTTGTGGTGTGTGCGCACATGCATTTGATTGTGCGCGTACATGTGTGCAAGCATGTGAGCATGTGTGTCTGTGTCCGTGTGCGTGTCTGTGTCCGTGTGTGTGCGCACATGCATGTGTGAGTGTGCGTACATGCATGTGTAAGCATGTGTGTCTGTGTCTGTATGTGTGTGTGTGTGTGTGTGTGAATGTGTGTGTGTGTTTGTGTGTGCATGCGTGAGTGCATGAGGCTATGTGCTTGTGAGTCTGCGTTCATCCGTGTGTGTGTGTGTGTGTTTGTGTGGCGTGTGTGTGTGTGTGTGTGGGTGTCTGTGTGTGTGTGTGTGAGAGAGCCAGTAGTTCTCGTCTGGATGACTCATGGTTCTGCTGATAGTGGCTGGAGGAATTCTGAAATGAGCACCAGCATGACAGATCAACACATCTGTCTGGCTTGGGCTGCAGCCATACGTGTTCTATCAATATATTACCAGGTCCAGTAGCCTGTACTAATATTATATAAGTCATACATGTACTTTCAATACATCACCAGTAGTCTATGCTATCAGTAAATAGGTCATACATGTACTATCAATATATTAGCAGTAGTCTGTACTAGTATTATGTAATTCATACATGTTATATCAATATATTAGCAGTAGACTCTACTAATAGTATATAAGTCGTACATGTTCTATCAATATATTAGCAGTAGTCTGTACTAGTAGTAAATTAGTCGTACATGTTTTATTAATATATTAGCAGTAGTCTCTACTAATAGTATATAAGTCGTACATGTTCTATCAATATATTAGCAGTAGTCTGTACTAGTAGTAAATTAGTCGTACAAGTTTTATTCATATATTAGCAGTAGTCTCTACTAATAGTATATAAGTCGTACATGTTCTATCAATATATTAGCAGTAGTCTGTACTAATAGTAAATAAGTCATACATGTTCTATTAATATGCTACCAGTAATACCATAATAATCACCACGATAATCACATAATGTGCCTTTTATTAGCTTATATTTGTGCCTATGTATATGTATCCCATCGTATTTATATTTTTATTAAATATAGATTATTTCGTCCCATTTGTTTTACATAACGATATATTCATTGTTTACCTCTCTCTATGTTTGGTTCTACTTTGGGATCCATGTACCTTCACATTACATCCGACCCCTGATGACACAGGGACGTGGGTGTTAGTGTTGTGTCCTGTGCGGGGGCACAGAGGAAGCGTAGTCACTGTAACCAAGGGCACAGGGGCCACACAGGGGCCATCCAGGGGCCTACCGAGTGCCTGAAGCACCCGGGGGAGTTCCAACATCACAACCCCTATGAACGTAGCGCACACCATTAGCACCAGCCACCACCAGCCAAATCCCAGTGAGATACACAAGTGATTGGGGGATTCTCCTCACTCACCGGCCAAAAAAACAATGGTAGTCTATTGAGTGGTTGGTCTTGTTTCGTATCTTACGTCAGCCTGTGCTTCCCCTCGTCATTGCACAAAGCTGGGCCGGTAGAGGGTCCATGGTCCAGGTCTCCTCTGGTGCTGCTCGCTGTCAATAGAGAGCTGCGCAAGAGGTGCACCATGGTCTGGAGCTCTGTATTGCAGTCTTAATGTTGGAGCTGCTGGGATGTCCCCATTTAGGGAGGTGAGGTTTGTCTTTGGGGGCTGGAGGGAGATGTTCTACTTGTGTAATCGTCCCTACCTGGAGAGGGCTTTCTGCGAGTCTCGGCTTACAAATGTTGAGGCGTTCTTCTGTTGCTGAGGTGTACAGTGGTTCTATGTGGGCTAATCAGGAAGCAAGTGACTTTCTGGTCCCATTTGAACATTCACTAGCCATTTTGACCCTTTGCACCCTGCCTGTATGCAATCACACATCCTTCGGTGAACCGGTAGGTGGGGCAGCCGCAGGAGAGCAGTAGTGGTTAAGGTCCTGGGTTCCCCAATGTCTGCAGTGCTACCTTTAAGCATCCCAACCCCCCCTACCTTCTTCTTACTTCTTACTGTGTGTCTGAAAGCCACCGGTCGCTGTGGCTAAAAGCATCTGCTCTAAATGACTGAACAGCGAATAGAAAATCCGAAACATTTGAGGTCACCCTAATGCAGTACTCAGAAAGGAAACGAGTGGTTGTTCCACTCTGTCTGCAGTGCTTGTTGTTGTTCTAGTCTAAACCCTGTGTGCCCTACATTTTCATATCCTCATCCCCCCCTGTCTGCCTAACCCTCATCTCTCCTCGCCCTCCCACCTCGGCCGCCCATCTGCCCACGTGACCTTACGTCCCTGCCAGTCTCTCCCATACCCACACTCCTAGCTCACTAGCCCCTGGGTAGCCAACCAACAACCCTCCCTGACCACCAGCTCACCCTTTTAGTGCCGTGTCGCTCAGCCTGTGCCTGGCTGTTTGGGCGTGAGTGTGTAGCTCTGGGAAAGGTTTTTTTACTGCCTGGGTCAGATGGAAAGTCTTGCAGCACAGATAGCACTGGGAAGTCATAACTAGGTCATAAATAGTGTTTGAAAAATATTTATGATTCCCTTTTCGGGTCTGACTTTAAATGAGTGAGGCGATGAAATATGTGATGACGCTGTTTGTGTGTGTGTATGTGTGTGTTTGTATGTAGGGGTGTGTGAGTTAGTATGTGCGTTTGTCTGTGTGTGTGTGTGTGTGTGTCTCGCAGCATGAGCTGGGCGTACGTGACGTGATGCAGCTGGTGGCTCATGCACATGATGCATCATGGGAGATTCTCATGGGGCCTGACCATTAAACCTCCCCTTGGGCTTCTCTCCCTCCAGGGAAACCAGACAACAAGGACAAGCAGGAGAAGGTTGACGACAAGAAGGAGAAGGAGAAGGAGAAGGAGGCGCAGAAACAGGAGCTCCAGGACAAGGGCCTGAAGTCGGAGAAGATCCTGAAGGAGGAGGAGGAGGCGGTGAAGAAGTCGCTCCTGGACAGGAACGAGAAGATGGGCGAGAAGAAGGACAAGCCGGAGAAGACCAACAAGGATGAGAAGGAGGAGGAGAAGAAGGAGGGAGAGGAGAAGAAGGAGGAAAAAGAGGAGAAGGGGGGGAAGGCCGTGGCCAAGGCTCCCACCGCTGCTAAGGGGCTGCCCAGCCCCAATGGGAAGAACAAGGTAAAGGATGAGAGAGACGTGCATGCACACGCACACACACACACACAGACATGCACACTCTTGGATCAAGAGAGGCACATACACACAGGCAGGCAGGTAGGCACAGACACGCACACGCACGCACGCACGCACACACACACACACACACACAGAGACACACGCACACACAGGCAGACACACGCACACAAGTAGGCACATGCAACCACCGACACACAAACACAAGTACAGATTTACAGATGCAAGTACCTACACACACGCAGAAAGAACATAGACACGTGTATTCAGAGGAATTAGGTGAAGTTGATTTGAGAGAAAATCAAGACAGACAAGGACATAATTCACCTCCATCCACACACTGCTTTTGCTGAGAGAGAGCGAGAGAGAGATCGATGTTTATTTGTAGATAGACTGGCAATACTTGAAAATCTTTTCAAGAATCATAATCTCCACGATGCAACATTTGAAATGCTGCTATCAAGATAATTTTATAATTTACTCCACGATGCAACATTGGAACCGCTGCTATCAAGATAATTTTATAATTTACTACCCATTAGTATGATTTTTTGTGTGATATATTACGTTGATCTCGGGATGTGTTGCTGGCTCCACTCTTCATGCTGCCACTCTCATCTATTCCATTGTTCTTTTTCTATCGTTTTCTCTTCCATCCTTTCCTTTTTCTTCCCTCCTCTTCCCTCTTTTCTTTTTGAAACACTCCCCCTTGTGTTCTCTCTCTCTCCCTCTCTCTTTCTCTCCCTCTCCCCCAATCTCTCTCTCTCTCTCTCTCTCTCTCTCTCTCTCTCTCTCTCTCTCTCTCTCCCTCTCTCTCTCTCTGTCCTGTGCCATGGCATGCTTAACATGACACCATCACCAGCCTGACGCGGGGTCGGCCAAACCAAACACAACCAAATCCCGCCCATCCACACTTTCGACCAATGGTGAGGCCAGCTCGGCCAAGCGCCCCTCCCCTACCAACGCCTCGGCCACTAAAAAAAGCCCCAGTACCAAGGCGACCCCTCCTACTGCTGCCAAGAAGGCTGCCAAGGTGAGTCACACACAAATACCAAACACAGAAATAATGACAGATGAAGCCAACAGTCATCAGAGACAGCAGCTCACAGTGTCGTCCAACGTTGTACTTGGAAGGACACAAAACACACTCAGACTCACACACACACACACACACACACACACACACCACTGACACGCCGATGCTGCCTCCTCTCGTTTCGTGTTGTGCCACAGACTCCAGACAACAGCACAGCTGAGAAACGCCCATCTGTGCCAAAGGCCACGCCCACTCCCCGTGCGAGCGTCAATAAGCCCGGCTCCCCAGGTAAGACACTAACGGTTCACCTTGCATGTTCATGAGTTTGGGTTTTGTTGGGTTACACATGGTTGAGTTGTGAGGCTTGGCTTGCTTTGTTTAACTTAAGCGTGACTTATTTGAGCCTGTCTCAACTCATCTCATCTTAGATTGGTTAAGGTTTGCTTGTCTTGGGTTCTCTTAGGCAAGGTTGGTGATCGCTCCCACCAGTGCTCTTATGCAAGGCACTGTCCGACCTAGCGTTGGTCCATGGCTGCTACCTGCTGCTCCTAAAAATAGAAGATTACAACTGGGGGCATGAAAACCAACGCGTACTTCAAAGACATTAGCAGTGGCTAATAGTGGCTAATTTGAAATAACCCATTAGCTAGTCTCAGAATCAGATCAGGCATAGAAATGAATGAAAGGCCACATTTAACAGCGTCGGCCCTGAGCAGCAAAACGGGTCGTTAGCCTCCAGGTTCCACTGGGACTGTGTGTTGTGAAGCCTCTTATTTGGTGCTTTTCCCCACATATGGTGACGAATCTCGCACCTCGTCTCCGAGCCCCAGAGCTGCATGACTCAGCCTGACCCCTGTGTTGGCCGAACAGCAGTTTTACTTTCACTTTGTTCACGCATCATTTCATTACGCCAGCAGCCACGGTGAATCACTTGACTGCTCTTTCTGCTGTTTATTTATATATATATATATCTATGCACACTCATTTTGGATATTTACGCCTTAGCACTCACAAAGAATTATTCGTATTCTTTTTTTATAGTATATTTATAGCATATTTTGTGGGTGCATACATACTTCTCTTTATCTGCTATGCTGCTGTTGCCTTCAAATTGTACTCCGGGTGGTTAAAAACTGTTCGTTTTTTTAAGAGAATACAAATATGTAGTGCGTGTTTGTTTCCCAGCTAATCTAAATTCAAATTAAGCAGTCTGTCTCTGTTGACTTCGAAGAAAGGAAGGTCAGTGTATTGGTTTAAAAAATACAAGAGTGTGAGAGAATCGTATGCTGCCAGCATTTACCTGCAGACCTCGAACTCGCACATCCGCCAACGTGCACATGGCTAACGTGCACATCCAACAACGTTCACACCCCCATTGGCACATCCACCAAAGTGCACACCCCCAATGTGCACGTGCGCCAACGTGCACACCCCCAACGTGCACATCCTACACATACGCCTAACGTGCACAGCCGTGCGCCTCACAGCTCCTAAAGTGGTAATGAGTCATAGCCGACCTCCAGGGGACCCCAGAGTTATGAGCGAGACACTCCCCATAACTTTCGGCCCACAAACTATATCGCTATATCAATATTTCTATTACCGCCATCGGCTATTTTTAGCCGCTGTAATAACTGAATTTCTCCCTGGGGAGGCGGAGGGGTTGGGGGGTGAATTTAGCCGTTATTTAAGCTTCCTCCGATCGAAGCAGAAGGAACACAGGACTATGGATCTTTTTCTCCATTTGGACCCCCGTCTGACATCAGACCTCTTCGCAAACAACAGGGAGGGGGAGGGGAGACATTGACGTAGCTTGCGTTCCTGCGTAATACCGAACTGTTGTCTCTGCCCCACCTAACAGGTAACAAGGTGGACAAGCCTGAGAGCAAAGCCGCAGACACCAAGAAAGCTGCCACCCCTAAGACCACAGGTAGCTTCCCACTCTCTGTCTCCCTCTCTCTATCTCTCTCTTTCTCTCTCTCTCTCTCCCTCTCTCTCTCTCTCTCTCTCTCCACACAGCATGATGTGCCGGCTGACAGCCGTTCTATTTGTAGAGTCCAGTATAAGTGTGACATTTATGCTATTTACAGAGCTATTCTGTTCTGTAGCATTTTAGAACATAATTGAGATGTGTGAAGAGTGCAATGTTCCAATCAGCATTAAGGATTCAAATGTTAACCTTGCCAACTGTTTCCTCTCTCTCTCTCTCCCTCTCTCTCTCTCTCTCTCTCTCTCTCTCCCTCTCTCTCTCCTCTCTCTCTCTCTCCCTCTCCTCTCTCTCTCTCTCTCTCTCTCTCTCTCTCTCTCTCTCTCTCTCTCTCTCTCCCTCTCTCTTTCTCCCTCTCTCTCTCTCTC
>NC_136947.1:12602657-12608047 GCF_949987615.1 Pollachius pollachius | reverse complement strand
CAGTTATGAGCTTGTCCATTGCAAGGTCAACTGAATGGTTCTGATAGGTCAGTATCGACCCCTCCCACCTATCGATCCGTCTGCAGTGGTCGTCATGAGGAAACAAGCTAGGGAACCACAGATGGAGGTGTCCTTGTGTAATGTAGTGAGTGCACTGTATTAGTTGCAGTCCAGAGGCGTGTGTACAGCTATCATGCATGAGAAAGGCAAGAAACATTGTCTGTGTGTGTGTGTGTGGGGGGGGGGGCAGCATTGTGCTTCTGCAGACACAGGTCTGTAGTGTGTCTAAAGCTGGTACAGTCTGTGTGTGCGTGTGGTGTGTGCGTACATGCATGTTTGTGTGTGTTTGCTTGTGGTGTGTGCGCACATGCATTTGATAGTGCGCGTACATGTGTGCAAGCATGTGAGCATGTGTGTCTGTGTCCGTGTGCGTGTCTGTGTCCGTGTGTGTGCGCACATGCATGTGTGAGTGTGCGTACATGCATGTGTAAGCATGTGTGTCTGTGTCTGTATGTGTGTGTGTGTGTGTGTGTGTGAATGTGTGTGTGTGTTTGTGTGTGCATGCATGAGTGCATGAGGCTATGTGCTTGTGAGTCTGCGTTCATCCGTGTGTGTGTGTGTGTGTTTGTGTGGCGTGTGTGTGTGTGTGTGTGTGGGTGTCTGTGTGTGTGTGTGTGAGAGAGCCAGTAGTTCTCGTCTGGATGACTCATGGTTCTGCTGATAGTGGCTGGAGGAATTCTGAAATGAGCACCAGCATGACAGATCAACACATCTGTCTGGCTTGGGCTGCAGCCATACGTGTTCTATCAATATATTACCAGGTCCAGTAGCCTGTACTAATATTATATAAGTCATACATGTACTTTCAATACATCACCAGTAGTCTATGCTATCAGTAAATAGGTCATACATGTACTATCAATATATTAGCAGTAGTCTGTACTAGTATTATGTAATTCATACATGTTATATCAATATATTAGCAGTAGACTCTACTAATAGTATATAAGTCGTACATGTTCTATCAATATATTAGCAGTAGTCTGTACTAGTAGTAAATTAGTCGTACATGTTTTATTAATATATTAGCAGTAGTCTCTACTAATAGTATATAAGTCGTACATGTTCTATCAATATATTAGCAGTAGTCTGTACTAGTAGTAAATTAGTCGTACAAGTTTTATTCATATATTAGCAGTAGTCTCTACTAATAGTATATAAGTCGTACATGTTCTATCAATATATTAGCAGTAGTCTGTACTAATAGTAAATAAGTCATACATGTTCTATTAATATGCTACCAGTAATACCATAATAATCACCACGATAATCACATAATGTGCCTTTTATTAGCTTATATTTGTGCCTATGTATATGTATCCCATCGTATTTATATTTTTATTAAATATAGATTATTTCGTCCCATTTGTTTTACATAACGATATATTCATTGTTTACCTCTCTCTATGTTTGGTTCTACTTTGGGATCCATGTACCTTCACATTACATCCGACCCCTGATGACACAGGGACGTGGGTGTTAGTGTTGTGTCCTGTGCGGGGGCACAGAGGAAGCGTAGTCACTGTAACCAAGGGCACAGGGGCCACACAGGGGCCATCCAGGGGCCTACCGAGTGCCTGAAGCACCCGGGGGAGTTCCAACATCACAACCCCTATGAACGTAGCGCACACCATTAGCACCAGCCACCACCAGCCAAATCCCAGTGAGATACACAAGTGATTGGGGGATTCTCCTCACTCACCGGCAAAAAAAACAATGGTAGTCTATTGAGTGGTTGGTCTTGTTTCGTATCTTACGTCAGCCTGTGCTTCCCCTCGTCATTGCACAAAGCTGGGCCGGTAGAGGGTCCATGGTCCAGGTCTCCTCTGGTGCTGCTCGCTGTCAATAGAGAGCTGCGCAAGAGGTGCACCATGGTCTGGAGCTCTGTATTGCAGTCTTAATGTTGGAGCTGCTGGGATGTCCCCATTTAGGGAGGTGAGGTTTGTCTTTGGGGGCTGGAGGGAGATGTTCTACTTGTGTAATCGTCCCTACCTGGAGAGGGCTTTCTGCAAGTCTCGGCTTACAAATGTTGAGGCGTTCTTCTGTTGCTGAGGTGTACAGTGGTTCTATGTGGGCTAATCAGGAAGCAAGTGACTTTCTGGTCCCATTTGAACATTCACTAGCCATTTTGACCCTTTGCACCCTGCCTGTATGCAATCACACATCCTTCGGTGAACCAGTAGGTGGGGCAGCCGCAGGAGAGCAGTAGTGGTTAAGGTCCTGGGTTCCCCAATGTCTGCAGTGCTACCTTTAAGCATCCCAACCCCCCCTACCTTCTTCTTACTTCTTACTGTGTGTCTGAAAGCCACCGGTCGCTGTGGCTAAAAGCATCTGCTCTAAATGACTGAACAGCGAATAGAAAATCCGAAACATTTGAGGTCACCCTAATGCAGTACTCAGAAAGGAAACGAGTGGTTGTTCCACTCTGTCTGCAGTGCTTGTTGTTGTTCTAGTCTAAACCCTGTGTGTCCTACATTTTCATATCCTCATCCCCCCCTGTCTGCCTAACCCTCATCTCTCCTCGCCCTCCCACCTCGGCCGCCCATCTGCCCACGTGACCTTACGTCCCTGCCAGTCTCTCCCATACCCACACTCCTAGCTCACTAGCCCCTGGGTAGCCAACCAACAACCCTCCCTGACCACCAGCTCACCCTTTTAGTGCCGTGTCGCTCAGCCTGTGCCTGGCTGTTTGGGCGTGAGTGTGTAGCTCTGAGAAAGGTTTTTTTACTGCCTGGGTCAGATGGAAAGTCTTGCAGCACAGATAGCACTGGGAAGTCATAACTAGGTCATAAATAGTGTTCGAAAAATATTTATGGTTCCCTTTTCGGGTCTGACTTTAAATGAGTGAGGCGATGAGATATGTGATGACGCTGTTTGTGTGTGTGTATGTGTGTTTGTATGTAGGGGTGTGTGAGTTAGTATGTGCGTTTGTCTGTGTGTGTGTGTGTGTCTCGCAGCATGAGCTGGGCGTACGTGACGTGATGCAGCTGGTGGCTCATGCACATGATGCATCATGGGAGATTCTCATGGGGCCTGACCATTAAACCTCCCCTTGGGCTTCTCTCCCTCCAGGGAAACCAGACAACAAGGACAAGCAGGAGAAGGTTGACGACAAGAAGGAGAAGGAGAAGGAGAAGGAGGCGCAGAAACAGGAGCTCCAGGACAAGGGCCTGAAGTCGGAGAAGATCCTGAAGGAGGAGGAGGAGGCGGTGAAGAAGTCGCTCCTGGACAGGAACGAGAAGATGGGCGAGAAGAAGGACAAGCCGGAGAAGACCAACAAGGATGAGAAGGAGGAGGAGAAGAAGGAGGGAGAGGAGAAGAAGGAGGAAAAAGAGGAGAAGGGGGGGAAGGCCGTGGCCAAGGCTCCCACCGCTGCTAAGGGGCTGCCCAGCCCCAATGGGAAGAACAAGGTAAAGGATGAGAGAGACGTGCATGCACACGCACACACACACACACAGACATGCACACTCTTGGATCAAGAGAGGCACATACACACAGGCAGGCAGGTAGGCACAGACACGCACACGCACGCACGCACGCACACACACACACACACACACACACACACACAGAGACACACGCACACACAGGCAGACACACGCACACAAGTAGGCACATGCAACCACCGACACACAAACACAAGTACAGATTTACAGATGCAAGTACCTACACACACGCAGAAAGAACATAGACACGTGTATTCAGAGGAATTAGGTGAAGTTGATTTGAGAGAAAATCAAGACAGACAAGGACATAATTCACCTCCATCCACACACTGCTTTTGCTGAGAGAGAGCGAGAGAGAGATCGATGTTTATTTGTAGATAGACTGGCAATACTTGAAAATCTTTTCAAGAATCATAATCTCCACGATGCAACATTTGAAATGCTGCTATCAAGATAATTTTATAATTTACTCCACGATGCAACATTGGAACCGCTGCTATCAAGATAATTTTATAATTTACTACCCATTAGTATGATTTTTTGTGTGATATATTACGTTGATCTCGGGATGTGTTGCTGGCTCCACTCTTCATGCTGCCACTCTCATCTATTCCATTGTTCTTTTTCTATCGTTTTCTCTTCCATCCTTTCCTTTTTCTTCCCTCCTCTTCCCTCTTTTCTTTTTGAAACACTCCCCCTTGTGTTCTCTCTCTCTCCCTCTCTCTTTCTCTCCCTCTCCCCAATCTCTCTCTCTCTCTCTCTCTCTCTCTCTCTCTCTCTCTCTCTCTCTCTCTCTCTCTCTCTCTCTCTCTCTCCCTCTCCTCTCCTCTCTCTCTCTGTCCTGTGCCATGGCATGCTTAACATGACACCATCACCAGCCTGACGCGGGGTCGGCCAACCAAACACAACCAAATCCCGCCCATCCAACACTTTCGACCAATGGTGAGGCCAGCTCGGCCAAGCGCCCCTCCCCTACCACCGCCTCGGCCACTAAAAAAAGCCCCAGTACCAAGGCGACCCCTCCTACTGCTGCCAAGAAGGCTGCCAAGGTGAGTCACACACAAATACCAAACACAGAAATAATGACAGATGAAGCCAACAGTCATCAGAGACAGCAGCTCACAGTGTCGTCCAACCTTGTACTTGGAAGGACACAAAACACACTCAGACTCACACACACACACACACACACACACACACACCACTGACACGCCGATGCTGCCTCCTCTCGTTTCGTGTTGTGCCACAGACTCCAGACAACAGCACAGCTGAGAAACGCCCATCTGTGCCAAAGGCCACGCCCACTCCCCGTGCGAGCGTCAATAAGCCCGGCTCCCCAGGTAAGACACTAACGGTTCACCTTGCATGTTCATGAGTTTGGGTTTTGTTGGGTTACACATGGTTGAGTTGTGAGGCTTGGCTTGCTTTGTTTAACTTAAGCGTGACTTATTTGAGCCTGTCTCAACTCATCTCATCTTAGATTGGTTAAGGTTTGCTTGTCTTGGGTTCTCTTAGGCAAGGTTGGTGATCGCTCCCACCAGTGCTCTTATGCAAGGCACTGTCCGACCTAGCGTTGGTCCATGGCTGCTACCTGCTGCTCCTAAAAATAGAAGATTACAACTGGGGGCATGAAAACCAACGCGTACTTCAAAGACATTAGCAGTGGCTAATAGTGGCTAATTTGAAATAACCCATTAGCTAGTCTCAGAATCAGATCAGGCATAGAAATGAATGAAAGGCCACATTTAACAGCGTCGGCCCTGAGCAGCAAAACGGGTCGTTAGCCTCCAGGTTCCACTGGGACTGTGTGTTGTGAAGCCTCTTATTTGGTGCTTTTCCCCACATATGGTGACGAATCTCGCACCTCGTCTCCGAGCCCCAGAG
>NC_136947.1:12452657-12597657 GCF_949987615.1 Pollachius pollachius | reverse complement strand
TTGACAGGTAAGAGCATCCAGCCATTTATATTGAGTTTAATCAAGTCAAGAGTTTAATTATTCAAATGCACAGTAAAACACAGGGTAGTTCCTGTTTCAACTCTTTTAATATATCCGGATGCACATGCTGTCTGACACTTTCGTCAAATGATAACAACATGTTACATTATCCCTCGGAAATTCATAAAACATCAGGTTCTGTAACATTATTAAATTGATCTCACTATCAAGTAACTCATTATTATACTAGTATTATTTTTGTTTTCATATCATTGTCACAACATACATTAAGGGCCAGAAATACAAAAATGAGTGAAGTTATACTCAAAATGTTTGGAAAAGAGACTTGTTAATATATTGTTGTGGAGTATGTGTAGGTTATATCTAGGTATAATAAAAGTATCATAGTAGTACTTAATTCAACGCTTTCCTCTCTCAAACCAACAGGGGCAAAAGGTAACTTTGAATCAACCTTTGAGGTGAGCCAAATCAAAAGCAGCTATGAGGATTCAAAACAGATTTCACATCAGGCCATGTTCGATGGAAGGAAAATACATAAACAACAGCAATCGAAAATCAAACAGATCTCAATTCAATTCACAAACCATTGTTGCCGCTATATGTGTGCAAGCGCACTTGAGTGCTTGTGTGTGTGTGTGTAATTGAGTGCATGAGTGTGTGTGTGTGTGTGGCTGTGTGCATTGTCATGCAACAAGTCGGGTGACTCATCCCTTGAGTCTGTAGCACTTGCGTCACCACCTGCGCGTTTCATCCTGGAGACGTGGTTAACGCGGCAGCAGAGAGAGAGCGAACAGCGAACATGCTTTTCTGTGTTCGCCGCGGGTCGTCTGGCAGGGAGGCGGCCCCCTGACCAATCACACGCACGCAAAGGAACAGCACTCAGGGCTCACAATGTCAGCGGGTTCTCCGATCAGACTGGGTTCTGTGCAGAAACCCCATCTACTTAAGGACATGCCCTTCACAGAACTTCAAGGTCGCCCCGTCCTCCCTCCATGCAGTCAAGGGGGCCGGTAGAGGTGTTTGTTTAGTGGTTTGGTTTATGCACATGGTCCTTTTGAAGTAGTGAGCGAGTGCGCCAGGACAGAGGGGAGAAAAGAGGGCTTTTGGAATTGTTTCATTGGAGGTATGCTCCCCCCCCCACCCCCACCCCCCCCCCCCCCCCCTGTCCTCCGGCGCGGGTCCATTGTACACGTTGCTATGGATTCGGCACGTCGATTATATCCGATTGGCTCTACCCCAGCTGTGCTGTGTGCAGTACCCTGTCTCACCACTAGGTCTCTCTGTCTTCCAGCCCCGGCCCCTCTTTCTGTCCTCTCCTCTCATCTTTGTTCATGGAAGAGATGTGTTGTTATTAAATTGGTTTCATCTCGAGTGTCATTACAATATTTAACGTTATCTATCTATAATGTACTGCGTTTGTCTACATCTATGCTTAACATTTTTCTTATGGGCTTCCTGAATACCTTTTTGTACCATATCTGGAAAGATATCGTATAAGAAGCTCCCTAAAGTAATTTCCTCACAGTGCTCGTAAAGCTCCATAGCTTAAGTATTTCTGTTTTATTTCCTTCTAATCTTGCCTCTCGATGGCCCTAGGCCAAATTAAATGCTTCTGCTACTATATTAAACCAATGGATATTAAAAAAGCTGCATATACAGACTTAATCTGAATAAATCCTGAATATTACGTCATAACCTCATGATGGAATCTAGTGATAGGCTAAGAGGGGTTTCTGAGATGAACGCCATTCAACCCATTAGTTCTAGGTGGAATTTAATGACAAAATCTCTTCCATACGTGCTACTGTTTTCCTATTAACGTAACCTGGCTGATCTGCTCTTTTCACTGCACTGTTTTGTTTTTCTTTCTTTCTTTCTTTCTTTCTTTCTTCCTTTCCGTCTGTCTGCTTGTCTCGTGGCCATGTCTGTCTGCCTCTTACACCTGCTTGCTCTGTTCTGTCTGTGTGTCTGTCGTGTCGGCACGTCTGTCTGTCTGTCTGTAGGTTCAGATAGTGCACAAAAAGCTGGACTTCAGTCACATCACGTCTCGCTGTGGCTCCAAGGACAATATCAAACATGTCCCCGGGGGGGGCAACGTAAGTAGAGGCAGAGCTGGAGGCAGACTCTGGCACATTCCCATAGACTCCCTCAGCCGGAATTAGCTTTAGCTCCAATCGCCCCGCTGCCCGGGTTGCATTTATTCACTGACAGTGAAGGGCATGTCTATTTTTATCATTAGCTCATTATTAGCACACTCTGACATGAGTATGCATACCTGACAAGTTGGCCTGAGGGTCGAATTTGCATTTTTTAATAAAGACTTTGCATAAACGTGCTTTGGTCAGAAATCAACTTAGAATCCTTTGTGAAGCCGTGTTTTTTATAAGGCTTGAATTAAAGTCAAGGAAGTCAATGGGGTATGCACAGCCCTTAATGAGAGCCTCAAAGGGCTTCACACGCCCAAGTTATGCCACGTTCTAAGCTCTCTAAAGGGCCAATATACTTGTTCACCCTCGAGAGGGAACACAGAAGAAGGATTCTTGTTTCCAGAGAAGGTTAGGAGTGCAAGGCATCTATGCAGAAACTGAGGACATTTTCAACCCGCTCTGAGTCAGGGCGTGAAGGTGGAGAACTAGGTCAACATTAGAGCATTGCCTCTCTGCCCCATCTCAAGTGTCATCACCCAGAAACAACCCTATCATGCACGCATTAAAAAGACCCTGTGCTAAGCCAAACTAAATTAAAACGCTTCCAGTTGAGCCCGTCCATTGCGGTGCTGGTTCCTCCTTTGCCCTTTCTTGTAGCTTGCCGAGCTAACATGACGCGATCGCTAACATGATGTCATGGCCCACATGATACGATCGCCAGCCCGACGCCATCGTTAACATTTGCGTCGGCTAACATACGATTTGTAACAAAATGCGAGCCGAACAGGATTTGATGTGATTCCTGAAACCATGATACAATGAGTGTGGGACGTCCTTGTGAACGAGAGAACTATATCTATTGTGTGTGTGTGTGTGTGTGTGTGTGTGTGTGTGTGTGTGTGTGTGTGTGTGTGTGTGTGTCTCTCTCTCTCTCTCTCTCTCTCTCTCTCTCTCTGTATTCTGCTTAGGTGCAGATTCTGAACAGGAAGGTTGACCTGAGCAAGGTGACTTCCAAATGTGGCTCCAAGGACAACATCAAACATAAGCCAGGTCAGCCATGCCCTCCTCTCCTCACCTTGGGAGGAGAGGGGAGGAGAGGGGAGACGGGAAGATAGGGAAAGATGAGAGAATGCCATCTTCTTTTTTTTCTCTTCTCCCCTCTCCTCTTCTCTCTTCCCCTCCGTTCTCCTCTCCCCTTCTGTTGAGATATACTTTATCATCTGGACTCATCCATTCTCAATTCCTATTTTCAAATACAGGCGGTGGCGACGTGAAGATTGAGTCTCATAAAATGAGTATCAAGGCGAAGTCCAAGATCGGCTCCCTGGACAATGTGGGACTGGACCCGCCGAGCAGCGGAGCCGCCAACGGGCACAAGGTGAGGGCTGCAGCAGGTCCATTTAGTGCTGTTAGGATATAGAGCGACTGTACTGGCAGTCTGCCATGTACTTTGTCCGATTTCTGCCACTAGGTAGAGAAGTAGCCCATCCTTCTCCCTGCCTTTGGCTCATATTTCATATGAAATGATAATTTAAGTTATGGTATTTTATATAAATTGTATATATATATACACATATATTTATTTATGTTATTTGATTGATATACAGTATAGGCCTGTCTGTAAGCTAACATGCTTCCCTGTGCAGGAGAAAGCTGAGAACAAAGCATCCACACCCCCAAACACAGCCCCGACGACAGGACCAGGAAGTGTTGCCAAGGCAGGGGCGGCCCCGGGAAGCGTTGCCAAGGAGAACGGGGTGAAGGAGCCCCTGCCCAGCACACCTTTTGGGGGTGACGGACTGAATCAGCCCCTAAGCATGAACAAACAAATGACTGAGACAAGTAAGATAGCACACACAGGCACGTACACGTACACACACACACACATATATTGTAAGACTAAACATCAATAATGTATTGTTGATGCGTGTTACGTGAAAAATAAGTTTAATTTATTTCCCTTTTTTTATGTTTCTTGCTTCTTTCCATCAGTCCAATCAGTACTCCCTAACGCTAACTCCCTCCTGTTTCTTTTCTACCGTTTCCTTCTAAAGATTGAGTCTCAACGGTGGTTAACCTTTTGGCGGGAAAACGGCGCTTGCCCTCCTGCCTACAGACAACCAACCAACCAACAACGGTCCTTCATCCCGCCCACTGCAGCACCGAACCGACCAATCGCCTCATAGTGATTCTCTGGGGGGGTCCACCTGCCAGCTTTCTGCTAAAACCCCTCCCACGTTTGACCTTGTGGTGACCTTCGATTGACCTTTCACTCTCCTCTGCAGTAGGGACGAAACACATCCTGTTTATCTGTGTTTCCCTGTTTCTGGTACCACTGTCTTCTACTCACTTAAACAACTAACCAGTAGGTTTAAAAAAAACACCCTCTAAATATCTTCCACAGTGCCCCTTTAACTCCTGACTTGTGTGCATGTTCACACTGTCCACGGGGGAGTCATTTCACATACGTCTACTAGACTAGATACAGTAAATCCATATATAATCAGTCCTTATTCTTCTCACTGTACTCCATGCAAACATTTTCTCAGACACCTCAGTCACCTTTTAGTCACAGTTTTTGAGCTTCTGAACTTTGACTCCAGTTCTACTGCTGCTCAGGTGCAGATATACTAGTTCCCTAAGTCTCTATATTACACTTTATTTACCATTTCCTCAGTCATAAGTATTCACTCTCTTAGACTAGTACACCAAATCTTTCTCCCCTTTGTCTCTATGGACAAATCATAGTAATTTGCCCCAACACACTAAAGGCTAGCTAGGTAATTAGCGATTGCGTTAGCTAAGTGGCTAACCCAGGTATGCATACTCATGTGGCCAAGAATCGAACGAGTCGCTTTGAATCTGCACATTCCAGTCGCTAGGACAACCAGCGTTGACTAATAGCTTATCTCTACTGACACTCTCATAGGCCTACTTGCATACCACTTCTGCAACAAACTAGCGTAGCGTAGCTGTGGTGCTGTGTACTGTTCCGCCTGTATTTGGTTCTGTGCATTGTGGTTTGTGCTAACAGCCAGTTAGAGACGAGACTCTGAGGAAAGATCATTCTTAAACTGCTTGGTCAATTCTGAAAAACGCCTCAATGGTCTGTTTGTTTCAATGAGCCTTGGCCATAGGTTTAAAATGCTTTGAGAGGTAAGATGCACATCATTGCTGTGTATCCTTTGGGTTAAGAAGCTAAGATGAGATGGAACTGTATTGCTCCCAGACAGCAAATTCAGGTGCCATGGCAGCAAGAATAGGCACTAAAATAATAATTTAGAGACTCAACTCTCAACTAAAAACGATATTTATTAATGTATTTATTTTCAGTGTGTATTCCACTATCCACTTTTGTTCCTGGAGATAGACATGAGGACAGACAAACAGGCAGACAGGCAGCTGCCATTGATGCATTATAGTGGCTGAGTGAGGCACTTCCTGGGGAGCGAGGCACAGAAATGGAGCGCAGAACTCCACTAGATATGTTGTGCTTTAGATTCCTGTTTGTAAAGCAAGTGGCTGTTTTCTTCATACATGTAGGCCTCTTTAACAAACAGGGATATCGAAACAGTGAACACACACACACATATGCATGGGGACATCAAACTCATATACAAACACATTGTGCACAGAGAGATCCGCACACATACACAGAAGCCAGACTACGTTATAGTTCTATAGTCAGAATAACAGCGCCTGTATTGTCTCGGCTGAATACTTGCTAACGAGTTGTGTTGTTGTGGCGTCCCCTCTAATATATAATCAACATCACAGGTCGTCATGACAACGACCTCTTCACGCCCGTAACCTAAAAGGCTACAGCTCTTTGGGCGGCAATACACCCTTTTTAACCTGGCAGTCATTACACGCGTGCATGCACACACACACACACACACACACACACACACACACACACAGTGACAGGAAAAACATAAAATGAGAGAGTGAGATTTGGATCAAATTTGTGAGGACTGAGTTGGCTTAAAGAAAGCATTAAGGCAATAACAATATGTTCCCAGAGAGCTGTAACATTTCATACTCAGTTGTCCATGTTATTACAATGAAGCTTCATTCATCACGTGTCGAGTCATGTATAGTTAGCTGCTAGCATAGCGCTAGCTGCTAACCTGCTTAAGGTGTACAATTCTTGTGCTGTATGCAAAGGCTGAAATTAGACACTGACACATCAAATTTGTAGCAATTATGTTAATTTGCCTCTGGGCTATATATATATATTTCGTTATCAAAAGTGATACGTATAGTGATATGTACCGTGCATATATATAGCACAGGCTAAACACTACAGTGGTGGGATGTCTGTCTTTTTGTTTAATGTCTCTGGATGTTAAAAGTAATCTTTAAATGTGATTCTAAAAGATTGACTGGGTGTGACCATGGAAAATACACCATCACCAAATTTAGAAAACAATTCTGTCTTGAAAAATAAAGATCCATGTTAAGAAAGAGAGAAAGGATTTACATATTTTAAAACACAATTGATTGAAATTACGATTGGCTCCATATAATAACATTATTTTCTCTTTTCATTTGAACAATTTCTGTTTTTCTCTGTACATTGCACAAAAAACTAGTTTCACCTATGTTCCCTAGCCTAAGCTTTAGTAAGTCAACACTGTGATATAATTTTGTAGATAAAATCCCATATTTTAGTATTTATTTAAAACGACATAGTACCAGCAACCCCTGAAAATTCTGTCACTCGATTCTATGCATTATGCTTTAAAGACCGATAGTAGCAGTTGGTTTGGTTTAGTCAGCTGTGATTGTGGCCTCTTGCCGAAGTAGTTTCAGATGTGTGAAGTGTTGTTGCTGGGTGCAGCCCTTAGAGGGCGCTGATTAGCCTCTGGAACACTGATAGTCTGGCTTTGGGAAAACAAACCGTGCAACTACCACGATTACTCAGAACCACAGCAGGATAAAACGATGCTCTTCTTAGAAACCTGCTTTTTGTTGGCCACAGCATAAAGTGACATTTATTTCTGGAACCATCAATACTATTCAAAAAAGAAAATATATATTAGCAATGTACAGTACCCCATTTGAAACTCAAATGCCCCTATCTTATGTGATATTGATTCTAGACAGGATGTTGTTCCTTTTTCGATGGACCAAGCTGCTTCCCTGTAATTCACTATGTTGATGTCTGCTACGTGCTGTGAGCGTGGGCAGTCAGGAGCTAAACAGTCTTAATCGTTCAGTTTAGATGTAGCACTGATAATCAACGAGCAAGATATCAAATTAAATACAATAAAGACTAGACGCGTACAAGCACCTTACGAAAATACTTTGTAAGGCGTTGTTCCTGCTAAACAAATGTTAATGGGTTGCTAAAAACTACATATATAGCAAATTGGTGTGACTCTTGTGAAAACAATAATGTGAATCTTCTTCTAGAAGTACAATTGGAGTAAAGGCACTTTGAATGGTCCTTAGAGCTATCTGTGTACATAGACCTAGATACAATAGAAACAGGTGTGGTACTCTCGTGTCCGGGAGCTCTTTGTTGTACTCACCTACAACTAAATGGAAGGATTTGTCTGTGTATTCTGAAGGATACATTAGGTTCCCTTGTCCTCGCATTGGTCACTGGTCAGGTTAGTGGATGCTCATTGGTTAGTGCTTGTGGGTGTCGTGCCAGCGGTGTCGTGCCATTGGTAATTAGCAGTCTGACACCTTGCTTTCCACCGTGCTCCTCTATACTCTTCTGTTCAAGCAACAGAGCAGCTCTGGGTCCACTAGCTATAACTTCAAAAGTTGGATAGCCAAATAGTTATTTTTCACCAAACATCTAGGTAGTGAAGTTCCAGTTGGTATAGCAGGGTATTATTTACTTAAGGTTAAAGTTCAACCAAATTGGAATTGTGTATATAAAGGGAGGGTTAAAATATAGATTAGGGACTAGGAAAGGACAGGGATTATTTTTATGATTTATGAGTTCCCCTGCTCTGTTACTTGGACAAATAGGACCCCAATGTCCTTTCACTCTGACCTTTAGCGCTTTATAAACGCCCTAATGCGTTGTCCCTCTCACGTCCCCTGTATATAGACACTACCTTGTTTTTACCACTACAGAAGTAATACAAATAATACAAATAATAATAATAATAAAAATAATATAATAATAACTTAAAAAACAACTGAAAAAAATCACAAAACCTTCTGTGGATCTTGACAGGGTGTTTGTAGGTGTTGACGAAGGAGCTTATCGTCATGGTAACTATAAGTAGAAAAATGATTCAAGGAAAGAAAATGTAAGGAAGAGAAAAACTGTTGCTTTTCTTTTTGTTTTCCGAGTCTGCCTTTTTTCCTCTGACAAGAAAAAGGGCTGCTCGAGTTTGAAGAATGTTAAAATAAATAATTAATTGTATTGTATTAAAAGATGCAAGATGAGATGAAATACATGTTTGAGGATGTCTGTGTTCTTCACAGTGAAGTGTCGGTTAATTGCTGGATCCCAGTGAGACAGTTGGGGAGAGAACACTGTGTGTCGGAATACCTGCCTGGACGGAATCAAAGTCAAATATGTAACTGACAAAATCAAATTATTTCTTCACATTGAATCAAGTTCCTTCATCTTAAAAACGAGAAAAAACTGTTTCTCAATTGATAATACACAAATACATTTATATTTCATCAAATTAGATAATGACTCAAAATTTTCAACAATATATCACCAATGGAAAAATGTGATTAAAATGTAATTATGGACGTCTGTTCCCAGGCTACTGACACACATTGCCTTGCCCTGATTCCCGTCTACTGCCACCATCCCTGTAAACACGAAGGTCTACGAGTGCATATTCTTCTGGCCTTCGGTAGAGAATAGACTGCTTCTTTAAAGCTCCCAGACATATCTGCCAACACCAGTAGCGTTACGGAAGGAAGCCAATTGAGTCAGAAGTCGTGTGATAAGTGAAAAGTAGACCAATTATTTACATTAAAAAGTACAATAAATGCACACATTCTCGATCAAAACCACTCGCTCCCAGCGGTTCTCTGCGAGACATGAGTGTGGATCCCCAGGGAGACCAGGATTGTTGGTTGATGTTCCCTGGAACACCATAGGGTCGATCGTACTCTCTGGGCATCCATCCCAATACTTAGAAAAAGCGTTTTTCTTACTTGTCCTCCTCACTAAATTAAACCCAAATTAAGCTTACATGAGCAAAAAATTATAAAAAGGTATGTTCGGCCTTTCAAGATGAAGTTTGAACAGCAAAAGGGACGTTGAAGGGAAATGTAATGTTATGTAGCATCACGAGTCTAAATGATTAGAGCTGTATTTTTTATTTAGCTAAACACTACTTGTTTCTTTGCTCACTCATTGACTTATCTGATACCACTGGTTTAATCTTTATTGTAAGTCGGCACGGGCAGCAGTTGGAAATATAATACAAAAATGAAAGAGGAGACAAGGAAAGGCAACTATACTTTTCAGTATTGTGAAACGTGCCGTATTGTATTATTCTTTCGGGCCCCCACATCATGGCAGGAGCATGCAGAGGAACGACTCAACAAAATGGAGCCTGTGTCTCTGAACGAGACAGAGCTCGACCTCTCGTCCCCTCCCCCACCTCCCTCCCCCTTCAATCTGAGGTGTAATGAATATTTTGTATGAAAGAGATGTTCAATGTGATTAACTGTTTAGTGGTGTGAATATTAATCATGAAATAAAAACAATTAAAATGAAGTGTGTTTGGTGCTCTTTGCTTCGCACACAATTTGTTGAGTATGTACTTTTGCTTATGGTCGTTACATCTCCTCTTAAACACACAGTAACAAAAAATATGGAACAAATGGTGTCGGGCAGAGCCAACGTGATTGACAAGCCATGGTAGAGTAGAAATGATATACAATCAAAAGTCAGTGTACATTGATGTGGAAATTGAATCAGACGAAAATAATATAAATTTGTCTCTCACCACAAATTTTGCATATTTTGTAGTAAAGAGTGTGCCGTTGGGCATTGTATTATTTGCATGTTTTAATGAGTTAAAACACAGACATTGGGAGATACATGGACGAAACCCCAGACCTGTCCAGCAGGTCTCGGGTTTGACAAAAAAAGGTTTTCCGATACACAGAGGACAATGAGCTTGTGGACATAGCGTTCCCTACTGGCATCCCATTGTATCCTTCAGCACAAAGATAACCCTGTGAAATTCCTGCTGGCTGCCTTCTTAGAGATGGTAATTCACTGGCAAGCTTGGAGGAGTAGGATAACTTGTGACGCAGGACTTTACTCTCTACATGAAGAGAGGCAGCAACAGGTGTTGCTGCCTCTTACGTCAGACATTTACTGACGTTTACAATGACAGCAACAATGATACCAGGCACAATCTACCAGCCCTTTTACTAGGAGTAATACTACATTATTTATTATATTATATATAATAACTAAAGTTTTCCTTGACCTTTTAACTGTGTTCTAAGAGGTATTGGGTCTGATTGTAGTTTCACAAATGTACCGCCAGGGATTAATAAAATCTATCTTATCTTAACCTTAGAGATATAGTTAGGTTAAGTGAAAGTTGCATGAAAAGATGATTTACAGTTAAGAATATCTTTATTTATAACAATCTATTTGACCATGATCAAAGGGGTGGAAAGCTGTGCAGGCCTAGCCAACGTTTGAGGCCTAGTAGTAGAAGTTTTTGCTTCAAACCACCTAAACCAAAATGTCAAGGATGTCACTAGTTAGTTTCCATAGATAAAGGGAAATCAACAGAAACAGTTAAAGAATTCTTTATAGATGTTTGTTGTTGCCATGGCAGCCCAGCTGCAGACCTGCCGAAATGTCCGTCTGGTCTAAAGGTGGGCCGTGTTTGGGCCTTGAGCATAAAGATGTGCATCGCGCTATGCTATGACAGAAGACAATGTGCCCAACCACATACTCTGATTCTAAACTGATTCACTTTGCACCCTCATGGGAATCTAAATCAGGCCCTTGTGCTGCAGTACCGGTCAGCCTTCGGTCAAAGGTCCAATTCCCAGCTGTCCACAGGCCCTTGTGCTCGTTTACGAAGGGAAGGTGTGAGGAACCTTGACTCCTCAAGTTTGACACCAGAGCTAACTTTCATTTCAGACCATTAGAGCTGCTATTGATAGCTCCCCTGTTCTTTAGCACAGGGTCACTTGAGGTGGTGTGTAGCGAGTGAGCCAGCCTCCTCCGTGTGTACTTTGGTTGTCTTTCATGCAATCTTCATTAGCCCTCATTCAGGCTGGGAAGCAGTGCCTGGCTTTATCATCCTATAGCCCTCCTGTCTAGTGGCTTGAGATAGCAGTTCATCTGGTACTACTCTGTTATGGCACAGAACACAGGGTCACCGTTTTTAAGGTATGGTTGTATGTATGTTTTTTATAGATTGAAATTGTGTTTTTTTTGTTGATGTATTTTTTAGTCTTCAGGTCAAACTAAACAATTAATGATTTCTGTAAGGTTCATAAAGGACAGCGAGATTTCATTATGCATTCATACATATATTAATTCTGTAGTACAGAAAACATTACAAGAAAAATGATGTGAGTACCTAAATAATCAAGACATCTTCAGGCCTTAAGCTTCTTGAAGGCCTGTTTCCCCTAAGTAGTACTGTTGCTTTTATTAGATAGGCGGCATTTAATCAGATCCACTAATCAATACATTAACTCACTTGTATTCACTTTGTTCAGGTAATGTTTGTATTAAGCTATGATGAATTAATTCGGTGGTTCAAATTAAGAAAATAACCACCTGCAGGCCTACCCTAAAGCTGTTTAATAGCCATGTTGTTTTAATGGCAATTTAGACTACTTTCTCAATTATTTTGTGTTTGTTTCCATGAAGCTGGCATAAAGTGATAATAAAAAAAAAACACATTAAAGCCAGTTGCTGTCTCGTCAACCCAAGAGGTAACTCCAAACCCTGCAAGAAAAGAACGAAGGTAATCAGCTTGTTGCTGATTGGTTATAATCACTTTGATGCCGATTGGTTAAAGTCGTCACCTTGACGCAGATTGTTTATTTTCACCTTGATGCTGATTGGATGCTTCAAAGTTCAAAGGACGGCGTATTGCTAGGATACTGACGGGCAGGCAGACGGTCATCCCCGAATGGTCAACGGTAAACTATCCAAATGTGAAAGTAACATTCGGTTATTATTAAGTAGTAGTATTAGTACTGACGTTTATTCTTCAGTGTGTGTGCTACTTTAGCTTTAAGTGAACTATATTCTCTTGTCACAGGCTAATATGAGGCTTGCTACTTGAAGAAACAAGAGTGCTATAGTCCATATGGTTACTTGGTAGAATAAGCTGAAATGTTCTGACTATGGAGAAACGACGACGATGAACATTTGAGTGAAATCATTTTTATTTCCCATATCACTAGCCAACACACTTGAGCCTGAAATAGTTATGCTAGCTGTTTTTCTCCTTTTACCAAATACTATAGGAGAAATACTGATTATACTTTCATTAATTTAAATTGTAATCGTTAGTGAGCACAATAATTCAATAAGTGCAGATGAAGAACAATAGCGTTTTTTAGTCTAGTGACTCAACCCAATGGTTTTAGACCATCTGCTATGTAATTCAGTGTCTTTGTATAATTAAAACTGCAGGTTAATCACATTGCCATGTATACAGTTGTAATCCCTGGTTATTGTACAGAGGAAGAAAGCACAGAGACACATAGAAGTCCAATGCAGATTCCCTTTATACTACGCCAACTAAATGTACTACACGCGTAAGGAGACATCTTTATTAAGCATACGAGGATGCCTCAAGAAGTAGAAATATGTCACCAAAACTCACTATTCATTTTTATTTGGCCTTTCTGAAAAGTAGTACGGCTTATACATCAGAATGCATCTGGTTTCTTAGCTAAGTGTCACTTACCCTAATTCCTGTTAGTGTCTGCTTGTGGAGTTGAATAGTGGAGTCCATGGCCCGCAGGTCATCTCCCTCTTAAGGTTGCTGCCGGTCAACCAAATATGGGGATGAACTTCTTGGAAAGATGTTGTGCAGTTGTTAGTGCAGTATATCAAACATGGGGAGGGCCTTTTCCCACGGGCAACATGATATGTTTCCAATATCCAGTCATAATAATGAATGATTTGATTTGCAATAAAAAAAAAAGAAGCAACAGCCATGCAACTCTAAAAATATGTTCCTTTGAAAGGTACATATTATGTGCAATAATGGATTATGTAAATTGTGTTATTTATAAAATGGATTTACTTGTTGAGACTGGCTGAAAATGTTCAACCATTGGTTTACGTTGTGAAAAGGGTAAGTGACATTGAACGTCTTCTTTTCAACTTTTCTTTAATTCGAGTGACAATACCAAGTAACAAAGTATCGAAAGGCCAAACCTGGAAGTTGACACACCCAGAATCTAATAATTATTACAAACCAATGTCAACCAAACTCAAGTCTTACATATAAATTATGATACAATGTGTAACCAAAGAGCATTTTATGGAGTTCGAAATTTTGGTTTGTGAGCATCGTATGAGGACAGTAGAAGGTTCCAGCTGTTGTTGTCTAATAAGGACAGGGGTCAGATTACTTTCAGTGATCACCCATACTTTTCTAAAGGCTTCCGTCTTCACCCTTTGTCTCGTCCTGTCATCATGCCATTGTTTCCTTCCCCTTTGGCCTTGACGACAAAGATAACCCTGTGAAATTTGTCTGTCTCTTTGTGAATGGCATATGTGATAGATAAGAGGCAACAGGTGCAATACTGGTCAGGGGATTTTTTTATGTGGTCCGTTTTATCTGCCAAGGAATGCTTTTTTCCGTTATTAACACTTCATGTGACTGGAAGAACATGGCCCATTGCATGACTGGCAGGTCTTCATTCAACATCGGGTCATCATTTACCACAAGCTTCTGAGACATGAGGAACAATTATGTAAAAGGATTGTATTATTCGTCAGGGCATCACTATTTTAGTGTTCTGTTGTGTGTTGTGTGTTTGGTTGCTGTACGCAGACCTGGATGACCTTCCTTTGCTCTTTCCTTCCAACTAACAAGCCTGCTTATGTGATTAGAGCTAACCTACCACACCATAAACTAGTCAGTAAAAACATTCACAAAACACAGTGGGAAAAAATGATCAAAAGAATTATTCTCACAGGCATGAAAAATCTCCATGAAATCATTGTCATCATTAAAAGTGCAACAAGATGAACATTTCCTTGGTGCTTCGAGAACATGCCCAGAGAGCCTCCCCACCAACACGACTCACAAGGAGGTTCAATTTAGTCGATTTGAATTAGCTTTCA
This sequence comes from Pollachius pollachius, assembly GCF_949987615.1. Taxonomy (NCBI): domain Eukaryota; kingdom Metazoa; phylum Chordata; class Actinopteri; order Gadiformes; family Gadidae; genus Pollachius; species Pollachius pollachius. Next base: position 12,583,197 of record NC_136947.1, on the reverse strand, counting down.
AATTTGATCATTCCAAGCTGTCAATGCCTCCCTGTAGACACCATAGTCTGGCGTTCCGTCGTCGTTCGTTCCTCACACAAACTCGCCAGATGCTCGACCAATCTGTTGGCAGTTGGCGTCTCCGTTGATGGAAGCGACAGGTGGTGTCACCACCTGGGGACGCTGTGGCTGTATGCTAAAACCCATAGGTGTCCTAGGTGCTACTGTTAATGTCAGTAGGGTTGATTCAGAGAACAGCTAGTGCTTGGCAGTTATAATTATGGGATGTTTCTCCCAAAAACAAGCATCAGTACGACAATGCCCCTGTTGCTTGGCAAGATTATTTTTTATTTCCGTGGTTAATGCTTGAATATATATCCAATCTTTTAACTTCAAACTATGCAATATGTGTCTGCTCTTCCTCAGCATGCATCCAAGAGAACAAAACCAAAAAGAGCTTACAGTGCCCAGGAAGACCTGTGCTTACGTTCCCATTGTTTCCAGGGGTTGATGGCACCAAAGCATCGCAGAGCGTTTGCTTTCCTGCAGTTAAATGATGGCAAGTAGGCAGACATTCTAAAGACTGTTTAAATTACAAACACAAATTTTCGTGGGTCGATTTTAAAGACATGCAATATAACTTTAGCTTAGTAAAACCTTTGTTTTAAAAGCTAAAGCTTACTTACTACAAGCTTACTTTTTATATTTCTATTACTGGATTCATATTTATGCTAAAGGTTTACTTGGTATTTAGTTTAAAATGGCATGGTAGATAAGGGTTAGTGTATTATTGTGTATTTAACAGAAGAAGTACACAGTACATTATATGTCCCTTTAGTTTTACTTGGTACCCCTTCATTGATGTCTTGGCAAAAATAAATGTTGCTGTGGATATCTAAGAGCATTAACAAACACAATAATCATATATATTAACTTTAAATGGGAATTAAGGAGAATTTAGTGGCATTTTGCGGAACTGACTTTACAGAAATGTGATATAATATTCAGAAGTAGGTTTTAATAAGTGTATAATCCCAAGTAAATAAGAATTGCTATGTTGTCGTTACCTAAGAATGAGCCCTTTATAGCTAGATAGGGAGTGGGTACTGCTCTGTTGAGCCTGCCTTGTTGATGTTTTATACAGTGGCCCAGAATGGACAAACGGATGTAGAGAGGACTCATTTCGTTTTTCATCATAATCGCGATCTTACTTGTTAGATATGATGTATCCTGTTACTGCCTAAACACAATTTATGAATCTATCAAGGAACCTAATCCCTTGTAAATGATGAAATCATTTAGGAATAACCTGCTTGCACCTGACAGGCCATTACAGGCCACAGGGGCTTATCCTACGTCACTGCAATGGGATGGGGGTATTCAGTTGGTCACCGCTAGATGCCATTAAATCCTGCTGCACCATTAATATAATTGTATAGATACATTTTTATCAAAACATTACACATTTTGTAGGAATTTAGGAAGTTTATTTATATATAGAATGATTTTGTTTTCAAGTACCCTCCCACATCCTCTGGTATGACTATTTCTGTCCCCCTACTTAAGTCTTATTTAGTTTCATTTCTACATATCGCAGTCTTTTCTGCTTTTTAAACAAGTCTTCTCATTCAAGGTAACAGTGCTTCAATGCTGAGTACAGACGTACTCACAGTGTCATTATGGTGTATTTCCAGAAGGGGGCAGGCATGATCCACTAGGTTGTCACAGCTCTGCAATGTGACCTCCATCATGCCCGAGGCGAGGTCTTCCACACAGATGGAGCCAACTGTGTTATATTCTCAGTCTGTTTTCCCCTCTACTGAGAATAAACAATTGCATCATCTGCTACACTTTCTACACTTTCTCCTTTCTAAGTGTCCTATTAATGATCAATCAATTAAGGAGAACGTAATGAAGATAGAGGTTATGACTGAGTTCAGCTGTATGAAATAACCACTGGGCACATTATTATATTTGAATGCACTTTCGCTTTATTCTACAGAAACACATTGGGGACCATGGGGAACCCTCATCAGGTCCAAAGGGTCCATGGTGGACCTCCAGTAGTATCACTCCTCATCCAGCCCCCTCTGGTGGTAAGAGAGCACAGAGAGTAGATTTAGAGCGAGAGAGAGTGTGAAAGGAATTTAAGGTAAATTAATGTGGAGGTCTTCTAATTAACAATGTCAACTTAATTTACTGCGATGCATGTTGCAGGCTTGAGTCAACGCATCACTTCAACTATATATGCAAATAGCCTTTAACTAATAAGCACTAACGATTGTATTTATTATTCAGAATACCGATACTTTAATTTTAAATAAGATACTGTGTGTGAATTTACAGGGACAATCGCAACTGTGTCAGCTTAAAATGTCAATCCTAAAATAAAGGCCACTGAATCAATCAAATTCCACAACAAACATTCAATTACTCTGAAGTCCAGATACATTTCAGCTATGAAATATTAAAAGCTGCTGGTGTCTCTTGTTTGTCAAACAATATCTAAATTCACTCCATAATTAACCATTAAAACATAACCGATTTTTTAATTATAAATAAAAACATTTTAAATCAGCAGTCCTGATTTGTTTCCGGTTTCCTGATACACCTTTAAGAGGTCACCCACATGTCCCGTAAACAATTCAGATATTATAGAATGTAAACAGTGACTGTGAAAGTAGCTTTAATGAATGCAGCCTTAGTTATTTAAATGATCATCGTCTTTATGTCTGCCACTGACCTTGGGGCCCCCGTCGCGGCTCTTGGCCCTCAGCTTGTTGACCTGGGACTCTGCGATGTCCGCTCTCTCCTCTGCCTCGTCCAGCTCATGCTGCAGCTTACGGAACTTGCCCAGGTGGCAGTTGGCCTGTTCCTCCTGTTTCCACAGGGTTGTAATAGAAGCAAAGCCAACCAGGTTCATTATAAACCCTTCTAGACATGTTTATAGCTTCAACCCTACCTGTAGTAGTCTAGACCGAGCTATGACCTGTGATCATCGACTATTGGATTCACTTTGGAATAGCAGTATTCCACAGAACATTACATATTCTATTACACATGTATCAAAATAGTAATAGCAGGCACCCAAGAGGGTCTGTCACACATTCTACCTGCTACATACTAAACGTTGTAGATAGTGGAGCTGAAAGTTTCACACTCACAGCCTCCTCAGATGTCCTCTTGTAGGCTTTGACCTTCAGCTGCAGCTTGTCTACAAGGTCTTGGAGACGAGTGACGTTCTTGCGATCCTCATCAGTCTGAAAAATGTTGATAAATGTATATGAATACATATACTTGTGTGCTCTACTCAAATACTGTACTTCAACAAGTAGGGTCACTCCACTTGATCTTGAGTAAATAAAGAGCCAACTCTCCCTGCTGAAGGACATTTGTATTATAATGGAGTTTCACTTGTTACAAGTATGTTTCCATTAGCGCTTGTAACAAAAAATGAATAAAGCACCTGATATGTCAGCTCTTTGATTCGTCTCTCGTATTTGCGGATTCCCTTCACTGCTTCGCCGCTCTTCTTTTGCTCAGACTCCACCTCGGTCTCCAGCTCCCGTACCTGAGAATACCAACAATTACTACTAAAGCATCCATTACAAATACATTCATAGAGCAGGTATCGCTGTCTAACTACAGCAAATAAGCCCATAGCAGCGCACTTCAAATATGCAGCCTACTGCTTATCTATAAAGTATACTGGAAAGGTTAAGCACGGTGTGTGTGTGTGTGTGTGTGTGTGTGTGTGTGTGTGTGTGTGTGTGTGTGTGTGTGTGTGGGGCTATAGAGCACTCACCCTGGCCTCCAGTTTCTGGACCTGCTTCTTGCCCCCCTTCATAGCAATCTGCTCAGCCTCATCCAGGCGGTGCTGCAGGTCCTTGATGGTCTGCTCCATGTTCTTCTTCATGCGCTCCAGGTGAGAGCTGGTGTCCTGCTCCTTCTTCAGCTCCTCTGCCATCATGGCCGCATCAGTAATGGCCTTCTTGGCCTTTTCCTCAGCATTCCTGCACTCCTGCACAGCCTCTTCCACCTCAGACTGAAGCTGGGACGTATCAGCCTCCAGCTTCTTCTTCTGGTTTATCAGGCTTGTGTTCTGAAGATTCAGAAGAGATCAGAGTAAAGGAGAGCTGCAGACTCTACTGTTACTGGTTATTCTCAGTCTCTAAATTAATCTGTCATTGGTGATTATCAAAATGAATGTATAATTCCTGTGTCTTACCTGTGAGTGCAGTAACTGCACTCTCTCACTGACATCCAGCAGCTCTTGCTCAGCAAGTTTGCGGCAGCGTTCAGTTTGCTCGAGAGCGGACCTCAGCTCCTCCAGTTCAGCCTGCATCAGGTTGTTACGCCTCTCCACGATTGCCATGTTCTCCTTAAGATCCTCATTGGCCCGGAGAGACTCGTCCAGCTGGATTTGAGAATCTTTGAGGTGACCATGGACAGACTTCAGCTGCTTCTGGGCTTCAGACGCCTGGCGGTTGGCCTGGCTGAGCTGGATCTCCATCTCATTGAGGTCTCCCTCCATCTTCTTCTTCAAGCGGAGGGCCTCATTCCTGCTGCGGCACTCTGCTTCCAGAGAGCTCTGCAGGGTGTCTATGTTCCTCTGCAGGTTCCTCTTGGTCTGCTCCATCTCCTCATCCTTCTCAGCCAACTTCCTTTCGATTTCAGCCTTAACCTGATTGAACTCAAGCTGGGCTCTCAGAATCTTGCCCTCTTCATGCTCCAAGGAGGCCTAGTAAAAGTAATGCTTCTTATTACAAAACACGCATGCTGAAAGTACATCATTATACACAGTATTGTGTATATATCTATATATTTTAAAGTGTAAGTGAACCCCCTGTTTCATATAAAATTTGAACACTGAGATTTAAAATATATTGTTTTGGGCTGAGATTTTTAGGACGGAGAGAGCGTAACCATGGGGTGATCCCCATGGTTACGGTTATAATGAGCGAGTTGCATGAAATACAAGTGTCCTAGAGGCTAAACCCTCTCTTTAATTGGGGGCATAATCCTCTCATGGATTTATATGTTAACAATCTAATGAGAGATATAACCACAAGGGCTGGGTAAAAGTATCGATTCATCAATGCACAGCAATTTATTTGTTCTCGATTCAATTTCCATCCGATTTTTTTGAAAATCGATTATTTCCATAAAAATAAAAAAAATGAAGCATACTCAGTCATTGTAATCTAGAAGCGAGTATGCCTTAATGTACATGCCCTTTTACTTTTGTCCATATTATGATTCTTAATTCTAAATAATATTTAGGTATTTTTATCATCTGCACGTATTATTGAATCGGTATTAAAGCTATTGGATCAATATCAAATCTAATCGAATATATATTGAATCGAATCAAGACCTAAAGAATCAAATTGAATTGAATTGTGAGGTACCTGGCAATACCTAGCCCTACGTTAAATACTATTTTTGAACTAAGTTAAGCGATTTTGGGTTCACTGCCTCTTTTAAAGCACGTCCGTACCTCCGCTTCCTCCAGAGCAGATTGGATCTCACTCTTCTCCTGTTCCAGCTGTTTCCTCAGTTTCTCCAGTTCATGGATGCTCTTTGATCCCTCACCTAGTTGCTCAGTAAGGTCCGAGATTTCCTCTGTTTTTCATTTCATAAACAAGCAAAACAAAATGGCATAGCATAAGCCTTGTGACTTGGTAAATGCAAACCGTAACAGCAAAACTAATATGAAGATCCTACCTTGGAGGTTCTTGTTCTCTCTCTTAATGGTCTCCAGATGATCCAGAGCTTCCTCATAGGAGTTCTTCAGTTTGAAGAGTTCAGTGCTCAGAGACCGTGCCTCCTTCTGGGAGCTCTCCAGCTCACACTGAGACTCCTCAAACTTCTGCTTCCACTCAGATAGGACCTACATTTACAAATGCATAGTTGGGCCATTTTTATGATTGTCCTGCATTCCAAATGTGAAAGAGCCCTAATAAGGTCAGATTATAGAGAAACATGAACTGAAACGGTTACTTCAAGACAATGGCGTTATTTGGATCATTCCTCCACAATCACCCCGATATAATGTTTTATGATTTTCTCTGTTGACCTTATACTACATACAGTCTTTTTAATGGAGTACGGCCTTGCCTTATCAAAGTTTCTTTGCTTTTTGTCCAGAGCGGCAGCAGCAGCATTAGACCTCTCCACATCCACCATGAGATCTTCAATCTCATTCTGCAGTCTGTGTTTGGTCTTCTCCAGGGAGGAACATTTAGCATTGACTGCCTCTACAGCCTCCTCAGCATCTTGAAGACGCTGGGCCAGCTTCTTCCTTCAGAAACCAGACAATCAAACGGTTGTTGATGCTGGATATGTTCGCGCTCCTTTGGTCAATTATCGGTAGTGCTTTGGTTTAGTACAAAGGTTGCTCGTTCATCTAACAGACAAACTTTTTGTTCGTCTTACATTTTAAAAGCAACATAGCACAAACAAAAAGCTGATCTGCAGGATGGAATTGTGTTTTTTCCTTTCTGGAAATGAGAGTTTAGGTTAGCGTCGTTAGTCTCCAGCTTTCTTACTTGGCCTCCTCTAGTTCCTCAGTCCTCTGGATGGCATCAGTTTCATACTTGGTTCTCCACTGAGCCACCTCAGAGTTAGCCTTGGACATGCTGCGCTGTAGCTCAGCCTTGGCCTCCTGCTCCTCCTCAAACTGCTCTCTCAGCAGGTCGCAGTCATGGCGGGAGGACTGCACTGCATGGGCTAATGCATTCTTGGCCTGAAAATTTAATCACAGGATTAGCGTAGTACAGATTAATTTGCAATTTATTTGAGGCCAGTTGTTTACACTGCCTTTAAACTAAATATAAGTGCAGGAAAGCCCTATAATATACCTTTGTCTCCTCTTCTAGTTGTCTCTTGAGGTCCTCAACCTGCTGAGTGTAGGACAGTTTTCCTCTTGTCAGCTGAGACACCAGGGAGTCCTTGTCCTCCATTTGCCTCGAGAGCTCACCTTGTGTTTTAAGTAGCATAATAAACATTTTGGTGTTGGTGTTCCATGGTTTAAAACAATAAGAAACCGATTGCATTGTTACGTCATTTAGCTTCAAAAAAGACCAAATTATAAAAGAACCTACCATTTTCCGTCTGCAGCTTTGCCTTTTGCATGTTGAAGTCATTGATGCAACGTTGACCCTCTTCGTATTTAGTCTTGTATTCACTATTCTGATCTTCCAAGGTCCTGCACATTTTCTCTAGGTTTGTCTGAAATTAAACATATCACAGTGTACTGATTAATTTACTTATTTATTCTATTACCTCATTAGACCACACAATATTAAAGATAGTATTTTTATCTCATTGGACCACACATTCTTAGTGCCAACACCAGTTCTGACTAATATCTGCTTCTTCACATAGTGGTCAAAACAACACCATAAAAAGTATAATGGTTTTGAGATATATCTGACCCTATAGGAGTGGCTTCTTTATCATTCTGCCACCAGAGTCTGTTTACCTCGTATCTCTGAATAAACCACGTGTTGAACCTCTACCCCTGCAACCATGATACCAAGCTATCAAGGTTACACTTCATCAGTACCCCTAGTTAATTATGTATTAATTGGATTGTCCGTTTTATTTTGGCAAACAGAGCAAAATAAATGAATGAATCAAACCTTTGTCTTAACGATATGTTCCATGTTGGAGACCACATCGTCCAGCTCCAGTCTGAGCTCGCTCTTCTCCTTCTCCAGCTTCTGCTTGACTCTCTGCAGGTTGTCGATCTGCTCCCCAAGGTCGGCCACACTGTCAGCTTGCTTCTTCCGGAGTGTGGCAGCGGTGGCCTCGTGTTGCAGAGTGGCCTCTTCAAGGTCTCTGCGGAGCTTCAGGAACTCAGCCTCCCTCTTCTTGTTCATCTCAATCTGGGCAGATGTTGCTCCGCCAGCCTCCTCCAGCCTCTCACTGATCTCCTCCAGCTCTCTGGCCAAGTCTGCCCTCTGTTTCTCCACCTTGGCTCGGGCAGCTCGCTCTGCCTCAAGCTCCTCTTCCAGTTCTTCAATGCGGGCCTAATGAAGATGAAAGCGCTCATAACAGTTTTTCAACTTTTTTCTGCTTTTTGTGATCTCACTTTTTTTTTAATCTTATTTACCTGAAGCTCTTTAAGTTTCTTTTGAAGCTGAATGCTAATAGCCTGCTCATCTTCAATTTTACTGTTGAGTTGGCTCACTTCAAAGTCTTTCCTGTGGTGACAAACAGTTGAGAGGTCAAAAACATATTTAATATTTGTTCTACATCATTGTATGTCATCTGTAGTTCATGTATGGAATTGAAATTTGTGATGTGTTTACTTTTTAAGCCGCTCCTCAAGTTGCTGCTTGTCGTTCTCAAGGTCCATTAGGCTTTCCTGAGTTAACTTCAAGTCTCCTTCCAGCTTTCTCTTAGCTCTCTCAAGGTCCATACGAATTTTCTTCTCTTGTTCCAGTGAGCCTTCAAGCTGAATAAAGTATCACATGGATGAAATAATGAAGACATTTTAATGTTATTGGGTACTTAGACCTGTCAAACAACAATCGTAAGACATGCAGTATCCTACTTACATCATCCACTTGCTGCTCCAGCTTGACTTTGGCCTTGGTCAGAGTGTTGACTTTGTCTTCTTCACTCTGAAGGTCATCCAGTGTTTGTTGATGAGACTCCTGTAAGGCTTTCTTCTCCTTGGTCAACTTGGTAATGATTTCATCCAGAGAAGCCATTTCCTCAACTAGGTTCTTCACCTACAAATGTGGCAATGATTTGTTAATGTTATGATGAAATTACAATACTGCATCTATGGTTCTCAGGATTGTCAAAGGATTTCCTACCTTGTTCTCAGTTGCATGCTTCTCTTTCTCCACCTTTGCCAGTGTAAGTTCCAGGTCATCTATATCCTTCTTCAACTCAGAGCACTCATCTTCCAGCTTCCTCTTCTTAGCAGTAAGTTCAGCATTCATCTCCTCCTCATCCTCCAGTCTCTCGGAAAGCTCCTTGGCCTTTGCTTCCATCTGAATCTTGTTTTTGATAAGCCCTTCACATCTTTCCTCAGCATCTGCAAGATTATCTTGTTCCTGTAATTAAATATTGGTCATGTTATTATCAGTTATTATTATTCATTATTATTATGACTTTAATACTGCTGTATCCATTCATAAAATGTAAATAAAACGTACAGCTTGGACACCGAGCTGCAGGTCGTTCTTCTCTTGGAGAAGAGACACCATTTTCTCCTCTAGTTCCTTCCTGCGAGCCTCTGACTTTGCGTAAGCCTCCTTCAACTTCAGGAATTCTTCCTTCATGTTGGCCATCTCTTTCTCAGCCTCCGCCGATCTCAGCAGAGGTTTGATCTTGAAGAACAGCTTCATCCAGGGCCAGTTCTTCACTCCCATGAAGGCACGGATGTTCCACTGGATTACCAGTAGTGCATCTCTGTTAGAGAGCAATGCAATCGTAAATATTTCAATAATGTCATCTATGACGGAGTAATATTTTAATTACTACATCAACTGCAAATAATTATCCAAAAATGAGTTCATCATAAAGTGTGTTAATGTCTGAAGAGAAAACATACTAATTAAATAATATATTGATATTATTAGTTCAAGGCTTGCTTCATTTCATTTGTCTGACCTTCGCTCCACAATCTTCTGGAATTCTAGCCTTGCAAGGAGTCCCCTTGCCCGAGACTGGATCCCAGATATGATAAGTGACAGACGGTCATCTCTCATCTCCTCAAGTGTCCCGAGGAGACCGGCCTTGAAGAACACCTAGAACCCATTAGAGTAGAAACAACTTAATGATCAAGCATGCAATTGGTGCTGGATCAAATCCAACCAGTTGAATGTGGCTTTGCGCAAATCTGATTAATGAATTCTTACTTTAGTGTGTCCAAACTTGTACTGGTTGTGATCAATATCCAGACAACCAAGTAGCTTCTCAGCCCCTTTCCTGCTGTCTATAAATTGTCCGTCTGGGATTGCAGCAGGATTAAGGATGCGGTATCTGCAATATAGGTATTATATTAGTCAATTGAAATAGTACAATTGTTATACATGACCAACAACCTTCTCATGGAGTTACCTCTGTTTGAAATCTGCATACAGGATCCTGTTGGGGAAGCCCTTCCTGCAGATCCTGATGCCTTCCAGCACACCGTTACAGCGTAGCTGGTGCATCACCAGTGGGTTCTCCATGGCCCCAGGAGTCTTGCTCTCATTGGGGATGATGCAGCGGACAAAATGAGGGTGAGTAGACCTCAAGTTGGTCATCAGCTTGTTCAGGTTCTCCTGTTAATAGGAAAATAAGCACATTTTCAACATAAAAAATAATAACATAAACCTTTTATACAGATGTTGAACACTGAACTTAATCATAAAACTATTCTTAATCTTAAAAGTGTGTTTTACATGATTTGTTTCTTGTCATGCAAAGGTAAATTATCTTGAATGGATTATCAAAGATAAATGATCCACACAGCCAGCAGTTGTTAATTAATCGTTGAATAACCACAAAGATTTTGGATTATGATGGCTTTTTGTTTTGTTCTCTAGTTTACTAACCCTGTGTAACGCTGACACAGTCTGGAAGGAGGATCCCTTCTTCTTACTTCCACCACCTTTTCCTCCTTTTCCATCTGATGATCAAGTACAAAAAACTAGAAGATTAGCTTTCCCAATTAAACCAAGACAATATTGATGATGGCCTGCTCTTGAAGTCAATAAGATATTCTTCCCTTTCCAAATTTGTTTACCTGAATCTGAACCAGCATAATTTACGAAGAGGTTGGACAACATTTTAAGATTTGACTTCTGGTAAAGTCCCACAACAGTTTCATTCAGTGGATCCTTGTTCTTCACCAGCCAGTTAAAGATGTTGTAGTCAACGGTGCCAGCGTAGTGAACCAGGGAGAAGTGGGCCTCTGGTTTCCCCTTGACAACCCTGGGCTTCTGGAAGTTGTTGGATTTCCCCAGGTGGTTGTCATACAGCTTGGCCTTGAATGTGGCATCACTGGCCTTGGGGAACATGCACTCCTCTTCAAGGATGGACATGATGCCCATGGGCTAAGGAGAGGAAAAACGTGTGAAACACTATATTTAATACCATAATCAATGTATTTTGACACATAATTCATGGGAACTATTTCTATATCTTACCTTTTCAATCAAGTCGATGCAGGCCTGCAAGTCCATACCAAAGTCAATGAAAGTCCATTCAATGCCCTCTTTCTTATACTCTTCCTGCTCCAGCACAAACATGTGGTGGTTGAAGAACTGTTGCAGTTTCTCGTTGGTAAAGTTGATGCAGAGCTGCTCGAAAGTGTTGTACTGAAACAGAAAATGTAATTGCTTCGTTCAGCTGATGATACAGTATATAGCAAATAGATGAAAACACTGTACACAGATCATCTGAACTCACATCAAAGATCTCAAATCCAGCAATGTCCAGCACTCCAATGAAGTACTGGCGGGGCTGCTTGGTATCGAGGGACTGGTTGATCCTCACCACCATCCACAAGAACATCTTCTCGTACACTGACTTGGACAGCGCACCGATGGCGTAGTACACCTTGCATGGAAATACATAATTTAAATTACTCTTTCTCTACATCCAGATCAGCAAAATAATTGTACACCCTTTGAGCGTTTACACACCTGCTGAACACTCTGTCCCTTGGTGACCCACTCATTTCCTACTTTGACTCTTGGGTGACACAAACCCTTGATGAGGTCTGCAGAGTTCAGGCCCATCAGATACGCAACTTTGTCAGCATCTTCATAGGGGCAAAGATAAACAATATTTATAGTCTTGCCTAACGGTTGCCTTCTGGACATGGTGGTCTGCTAGTCTGCTTATCATCATTTAACAAGGCTCACCCTCGCTGCCATCAGGCTCAGCCTGCTCCTCACGCTGCTTCTGCTTGAACCTCATGTTGCCATAGTGCATGATGGCACCAATCATCTTATAGATGCCATTTTTGTCTTCTTGGGTGAAGCCCAGCACATCAAACGCATCCTAGTTGAGGAGAAAATGCACGGTATTGTCACTCCAATTCAAGGTCTGGGATAGAGAATGAATCTTATTCCTCAAAGTAGGAAAATAATGATCTGGATTTACATCAGTCATCACTAGTTCCTCAGCATCATCGATAGAGGCTACTGTCGTCTCCCCTTGAGAAATGAAGGAGTAGTCGTAGGGGTTGTTGGTGATGAGCAGCATTTCTGAAATAGAAAAACAATGCATTATGTGTTGGTTGTGAATATAATACGGTCGAGCTAGTTCTGGCAGGGACCTCGAGTCATACGTTGCGGCTGATGGCTAACGCGGTCCAGTCAAACGCACCTACACTGATAGGCAGTCAACACTGATAGCAGAATTCACTCACAAGCACCCAAGCCTCCACCGGCTTTGGTTCTGCTCTGTCAAGTATACAATGGGTTGAGATATCTGATGTACCCCATGGGGGATTGTATACTGTTAGTTTGATGTTGGTATTCTGTATCTGACATCTGTATGTCGTGCTTTAAATCCGACAGCAGGGAGCGGCTGAAAAAAGTTGAACAATACCGCCATACTAAATTGAGTGATTCCCGACAATAGTAGTATAATGCAAATAAGTGTAATGTGCGGTCTTTGATTTACCAAGCAACTCAGGTTTCTTCTGAGACAGAATCTGGTAGAAGATATGGTAATCTCTCTCAGCCTTCAGCTGGAAAGTGACTCGAGACTTTTCCAATAGATCTGTGAAGAGGTATATATCTAGTCAAGCAAAGTTATTCACAAAGCATATTTACTAATATTTAAGGATTCCTAAAAAATCTCCAGAAAAATTCAATAAAATCTGGTCGACGTCTGGATCAGAATTGCTATCATTAACAAAAAGAAATGTGTGAAACAAAAAAAGCAACTTACAAGTCTCAATATCCGCAGAGGCCAGCTTTCCACTGGCAGCAAAATGGATTCTAATAAACTTGCCCTGAAAATAGCAAGTTAACACAAAATCAGGGTTGTTTAATAGATGGGATAAATAGTAGACAGGAACTTTATTAATCCCTCTGGAATATTCCCTCAGGGAATAGCACCGCATTATCAAACCCATGGTACTGAAAATATATGTCATTGTAGAAAAGCACTCACAAATCTGGAAGAATTGTCGTTCCTGATGGTTTTAGCGTTACCGAAGGCCTCCAGGGCTGGGTTAGCCTGGATGATTTGATCCTCCAAGGTCCCCTGGGACAACAAGAGAACACAAGTTTAAACCAACTAGTTTTCCAAATGAGGTTAAGATTGTCTGAATTTTAAGTCTAAGCATGATGTTGAGGTTAAAATAGTCGGAAGGTTATGACAGAGCCTAAGAATGTTGAGCTAGGCATTTCAAGATTGTCACCTTTTTGTCAGAGTTTCCTTCCTTCTTCCCACCGGCAGCGGCGATACTGGCAAAGTACTGAATTACACGCTTGGTGTTGACTGTTTTCCCAGCACCAGATTCTCCGCTGGTAACATAAATTGATGATGTCAAATCTTAGTCATATTGAAATAAGCTTACTTTTTTGTTTCTGAATAACAGATACGACCAGAAAAGTCTCATTACAAAACTATTACTATTTCACCATCATTGTTAACATGCAGACAATTGCGAGACAGATAGAAAGCCCTAACACAAAAATAAGAGGGTTTAGGCTGTTATTATAACTCAAATGAACCAGATGAGATAGCTATATAAATGGAACAGCAGGATTTGTGTATTTTTTAACCAAGAATCACATCCTCATCCTCACATCCTCGCATGGCAGGACCACTTTCTTTCTTGATTTGGGGGATTTTTTCAGTTGGATTCTTAAAGATCTAGCTTAAGAGCCGGTTCCTCCCAATTGCCTTCCCTACCTTTAATATTCAGAATTCACCACACTCAACACTGCCAGTTGTTAACATATCATCCAAAAAATAACTTAGCCCAAAAAACTCACGTGATAAGAATCGATTGGTTTTCTCTGTCTGGAAAACAAAAAGTACAAAAGCGATCAGAAAACCTGTGATTTAAAGCCAGGTCCCAGGCTATTTCATGACACTGAGGTGTAATCACCTGTCAGCATGTACTGGTAGGCATTGTCAGAGATTGAGAAGATATGAGGAGGAGCTTCACTCCTCTTCTTTCCTCTGTACGCCTCCACCACCTCTTGGTTGTAGACTGGCAGCCACTTGTAGGGGTTGACCGTCACACAGAATAGCCCAGAGTACGTCTGAGGGAATCAGAGACGGAGGGGAGGGGGAATGCTCTCAAAATTACAACATCTAAAATAAATTGCCAATCCACGGTAGTGTGCCATTATTATTATTGTTGTAATTATTAGTAGTGCTATCCTGTTTTCATGTTGACAAGACTAACTCAATACAGAGATCCATTGTGCGGGTAGGTCCCCAAGTAAAAGCCGAGTGAAGAGAGCACTCACGTAGATCATCCACGCTGCGTAACGCTCTTTGAGGTTGAACAGCACGGCGGGCTCGTGGAGGAAGGTGAACATCGCCATGTCTTCAATTTTATCAAACTTTGGCGGGTTCTGAGGGTGTACATCACACTCCTTCACCGTCACGGTCTGGGAAACAGAAACAGCAGCTAATCAATCAATTGAAAACATTTTAACAGGGTGCAAGGTGTAGTTGCATAAAACTCGAATTTAGCTCAATTAACTTTAAGCAAAAAACTATTACGCAAAGATGGTGTTTGTTGTTGATGTTTCTCTTATTTAATACCACGCATTTTGTTTTTCCCTTGTGGATGCCATGTCATTGTTAATTAGAGATGCCCTGGCTTGTTCCAGCAGTGCCCAGTAGAGTAGCCACACTCACCTTTCCCCTCTCGGTCTGGGCGATGACGGAGTCCCCTTCTCGGCTGCTGATGGTGGCCTTGACATACTCCTCGTCAGCGTCGGGGACAAAGCATTCCTTCTTCATGTCAAAGGCCCGCGTCTGGGCCTCCAGACGTTCTTTGTCCGACTTCCTCAGGTAGGAAGCGGCGGGCCCAAATTCTCTCATGGTAGCATCCCCCATGTTCACACTGTTTCAGTGGAAATAGGCGCCCGGTTAGTCAGGGGTTATCTCTGTGTTCATGTGTGCATCAGAGGAGGAAAAGCAAAAAGAATATATGCTTGATGCTGGAAAGATGTGAAGTCATACCTTTTGAGCCCCTACCGAAGGAGAATGGAGGTGCACTGGTCCTAAAGAAGCAAATCAAACAGTTGAATGTATTTCCAGTCCATATGAATATAAACAGTAAGCCTCAGTAGCAAGTCAGATAGAGAAGGTGTATATGCCTTTGTGCTTCCATCTTACCGGTTGAAAGAATGGTGACCAATTCGAGGGGTCTGTCAGTGGGCCCTTTTTATAAATGAAGTCCCCCTCTGCCATATATGGGGGAGTGCTCCAGGTTCAGGAATGCTATTATGTCTGCATTGGGATTGGGGGGTTACGTGTAGGGAGGGAGGGGGTTAATGATTGGTGGAAAAGCAATATAGATATCAGCGGGTCGGTCATATCAGTAAGGGGGGTGGGTTGGGGGCCTTAACTGTGCCATATTAGGAGATCCATGCTGTGCCACAATGATTCATATGTATCCTCCTCAGACAGCCCTGCCTGAGGAGGTGCTGCAAAGCCTCCATCTTTAAATAGTCAAGAGGAATTCCATCCTCTACATGTTGTCCTGTGTCGTGTAGAACGCATGTCAGAACAATTGTTGTACCTCTCTGAACTCTGGGCATGTACTTCAGCATAACAGCAGACCACATCATATTTAGTAGCATATAATAATAATTTTAGTTATTACCGTCAGACCAAATAATAATTTGTAGCATGTAATCAATCAATCAACATCAAAATATTATTTATAACTTATCATAAGTACATTAGTTTAGGTTATCAGCTGATTAAGCACTTTTAGATACTTAGTGTATGATTCATATGTGAGAATGAATATAATATTTATTTGAGTATTCCACAGATATATATATATATATATGTGTGCGGAATATGTGTTAGGGTTAGGGTTAGCAAAAACTAAATATATATATATGTGTGCCAATATGTGTGTACATGGCTAATACTAAGGGGAGAATACATGTATACCTATGGTATATTTTACCAACACAATAGATGTATGCAGTGTATATTTGTGGAGATAAGGGCAGTATGTCATTCACAGTTCTCAGTTACAAAGAGGGCTTTGACGGAGCCAGTTTTGGATGGCTTTATCAGAGGATGGACTTTTTTCCTTCCGTAGCAAAAGCTACCATCAGATACCCAGTGGGCGGGTCTAAAAAAAGAACATGAGTCTGTGAGATTAACCAGGCGGCAAGTGTGGGGCAGCTCCCGCCAAGCAATACCACAGGTGACATGCGTGTCTGGAGGATGAAAGGCAGGACTGATGGCCCACAGTGGAGGGCCGAGCGCAGACCCCAGCATTGGGACAATGAAATGCAAAGGTCAACATTGAAGCCCTCTCCATTATCACCGGGCTGCTATAAAGCATTCCCTTCGTTGGTCGGTGACATGGCATTGTTTCTAGGAGGACTGAAATAGACGCGTGAGATTCCGTTAAGGCGCTCCTTATGGATTGAGGAGCGCAGCCCGGGGTGGCTGAGGCATGTTCAGGGTTTGGCCATCGGATCAACGAGAGACAGATGACACACCCTTCAGTGTTGCCTTACATGTAAACAAACCACAACCAAGACCCGAGAAGCATGAGTGGTATCTACTGTGGCCCGTGATTTTTGTTATATATTTATACATTAAAAGGGCTGTTGAGTCAGCCTCTAAGCTGAACTGTTTTGACTTCACAGCGGCTAATTCTTCAGGTCTTAAGCTGGGAATTTTCTCCGCAAATAAATAAAGTTGATGATGTGTTAAAAAAGAAAGTTGCTCTGAAAGTGTGCGAACAAAGGCTAATCAAACAAGTCTTTTTTAATTAGAAATGGCTTTCTATAGATGGAATCCAATGTGGAAGGACATTGTGTGCAGTCACTTCTACTAATAATCTCCTTCCCCTTTAAAGGTCAAAAGATATAGAGAGGGTCAACAACTGCTGACAAGTGTAGAGATAATTTCCAATCTGACAGTGTCGCTGGCCCTATAACTTTCAACTGGTGTCACGCTGCCAAATAGGGGGGCTGACAGATTCCATGCACTTCTAATGACCTGGTGCGCAGATAACACGACCTGCCACTTTCCGCATGTCAATCCTCCCACCATTACTGGAGAAGTAATGGGTCTTCATTGATTTTAAACTTCATACACACTTATATTAAAACTCATAAGAGGAAACATGATATATGTTTAGTGGGTGTCAAATCTGTGCCTTCGAAGAACTGTTTATCAAACAAATATTCTTAAATAGACTTGAAACGATTAAATCATGGTCAAAAATTCACCTTGTAAACATAATGTCAACAATAATTGTGATATAGGAATAACTAAATATAATAAATCATCTATCATCTTCTCGTATAACATACAGACCATTCTTTAGACTGAGGATTTTGACAACATGCCACTGCCTAGGGAGTGCCTTGGCACCTATTAAATCTGCAGTTGTTGTTGTTGTTGTTGTTGTTGGCCTGACTTCTGTACATTTGTAGCATGTTGCTAGTTTGACCCGTGGGCTACGCTGACAGAAGACACATTAACACCTCGACCAGACACCGAGGCCCCTTATTCATGTTCTTGGTCCAACTCTATGGCTTTCTAAACGTTTGTGTCAGAGGAACCATTTTAAATAGCTTGGTTGCAACTAATACATATATTAACCTATTACAACCTAGGCATATAACCTTGTTCTCTGATTGATATTTGGACGAGAAACCAAGCCGCTTGTTGGATGGGTAATATGAGACCTCAAAGCGCTTCCTTTGTTTGCTCAAAAGTCTGGTCCGCCTAAGTTATTATCAGTCTCTACCCTCATATAGTCCCAAGGTAAATCCCATACAATGACAGATGCGCATGTATAGCACTGGCGGGCTGAGGGTGCACAGTCACTACGTAGAAACAGGTATTTATTTTTACCCATCAACAATGCTCAAATTCTTCCTGGATTAACAAGTTGCAATTTGGGATATGCTCTATGTTGTGAATTCTGGATTTAAGCTTTATTGCCTGGGCTGCATTGAATCCTGCTTACAGTATAATTCCGATCTGTTTCAGAGCCCCGTCGTTAGAATTTGCATAAAATATGTGGTTTATGTATATCGTAAATAGAATTTCTTTCACCAAGTAATGTAAAGTTAGGTTGGCCTAGTTTATAAAAGAGCCAGATAATAAATAATCAATGACCAAATCTACAGTTATAAATAGATTGTGAATGCAATGTGCTTCTACGTTTGTTTAGATGGTCTCTGTTGCCATTGTGAGTTGGGAAATAGTCTGAGGCAGACAGGGATTCAGCAGGGCCAGCTGCTGGTGATTATCCATGCCACTATTACGGGCCCCAGAGAAGAGCAGGCTATTGTTGATCTTGTGGCCCTGGCCCTGTGTTTTTTCAAGTGCTATTTTAAGAACTGCAATTTGTTTTCTCTGCCGCATTGTTGAAGCTATCCTCACCTTACCTTTGTGCTTCCTTGAGGAACTCTTCCCTCCCTATTTACTGGTTTCCAAGGTGTTCTTATTTGCCTGGCATCTGGCATTTTGCCTAAACTCTTATCTCAGTGCCATCTTGGGCAGTGTATTTGTTAGATAATAACATCAACGGGAGCAGCAGCCAAACAATTTTGATTTAGTAAGCACAACAAGAAAACCTCTACAAATCAGCTTGTTCGGGAATAGTAACTAAATGTCTTCATGTCAGTCAGCATATTATTATTTTGCCCACTGTAATTTGAATGATTGTGATTTTGTTTTGTTGGAATCCTTTATTTTAGTTATTGAGATATAAGAAGTAGGATACAGCAGGTTTTTGCATGATGAGTTTTTATTGAACCCTATATGTGGTGAGCATTGTACTACACGGAGCAGACATAGGATTGCAGGAAGTATCCAGAGCTTCACTCCTCATCAAACCCTTTCTGTGAAAGCAAGGGGAAGTGGGGAAGGGAAGACAAAAGAAACATGTGTTAAGTTTTGATGGGGTTCAGATTAGTGAGGTTTCATGGGTTTCGATTAGTATCAGCAATAAGTACATGGGTTATACAGCATGTATGTACACCATGAAGCATTTAAGAGACGGGGAGCCGACAGAGGGCAGCATCTACTGGAGTCACATTGTCATGCACAGTTAAGCCTCGCTTACCTTGGAGCCCACATCGCGGCTCTTGGCCCTCAGTTTGTTGACCTGTGTCTCAGCGATGTCCGCTCTCTCCTCTGCCTCGTCCAGCTCATGCTGCAGCTTACGGAACTTGCCCAGGTGGGTGTTGGCCTGTTCCTCCTGTGGAATTAATATGACAACAATTGCTGCCTGTGCTCATATAACATGGATGCACAAAAGCCGGGTGTGAGTATTATTTTCTTTTATGGACTTACAGCCTCCTCAGATGTCCTCTTGTAGGCTTTGACCTTCAGCTGCAGCTTGTCTACCAAGTCTTCGAGACGAGCCACGTTCTTACGATCCTCCTCGGTCTGTGAATAGTGAGAACAGTCATTTCAGTATCTTTGTGTTGAAATTGAAATCTGGAGATGCTGTGATAAGGATATAATATGTAAACTCTGAGGTCCAAACCTGGTAGGTCAGCTCCTTGAGGCGACGTTCATATTTGCGAATCCCCTTGATCGCCTCACCGTTCTTCTTCTGCTCTGCTTCAACTTCATTCTCTAGTTCCTTCACCTGGAATAAGGGGAAGTGATAAAAATCCCTTGTTCTAATTGTGCTCCATTACATTTAAATCTGTGGCTCACTCACCCTGGCCTCCAGTTTCTGGATCTGCTTCTTGCCCCCCTTCATAGCAATCTGCTCAGCCTCATCCAGGCGGTGCTGCAGGTCCTTGATGGTCTGCTCCATGTTCTTCTTCATGCGCTCCAGGTGAGAGCTGGTGTCCTGCTCCTTCTTCAGCTCCTCTGCCATCATGGCCGCATCAGTAATGGCCTTCTTGGCCTTTTCCTCAGCATTCCTGCACTCCTGCACAGCCTCCTCCACCTCAGACTGAAGCTGGGACGAATCGGCCTCCAGCTTCTTCTTCTGGTTTATCAGGCTGGTGTTCTGAACAACAGATGTTTAAAATCACTTTTAGATAACACTGCCATGCAACTAAATTGCATACATCGCTGAAGCGTTGACTGTACCTGTGAGTGAAGTAGCTGCACCCTCTCAGTGACATCAAGGAGCTCCTGCTCAGCAAGCTTGCGAGCTCGCTCAGTTTGTTCCACCAAGGCCCTGAGCTCCTCCAGTTCAGCCTGCATCAGGTTGTTACGCCTCTCAACTATTGCAATGTTCTCCTTCAGATCATCATTGGACCGAAGAGACTCGTCCAGCTGAATCTGACAGTCCTTTAGATGAGATGAAATGTATGATTAATTTAATGTTTCCTACCAGGACAAGAAGTAGTAGAAAGTTACATTCAACACATTAAATTTACGTACCTTGAGATGAGCATGGACAGATTTGAGCTGCTTCTGGGCTTCAGACGCCTGGCGGTTGGCCTGGCTGAGCTGGATCTCCATCTCATTGAGGTCTCCCTCCATCTTCTTCTTTATGCGCAGGGCCTCATTCCTGCTGCGGGTCTCTGACTCAAGAGAGCTTTGCAGGGTATCAATGTTCCTCTGCATGTTCTTCTTGCTCTGCTCCATCTCCTCATCTTTCTCCGCCATCTTGCGTTCAATCTCAGCCTTTATCTGGTTAAACTCCAGCTGGGCTCTGAGAATCTTGCCCTCCTCATGCTCAAGGGAAGCCTAGATTCAATGATATGGTATTCACTTCAGAATATTTTTTTACATTGTTGGGTCTCACACACTTTAAACTAGCATTTTTCCACCCTTGATCAATAATATATTATTAATTAATGGGAACCATGTTTACAGAATATTTTACCCATACCTCTGCTTCCTCAAGAGCAGCTTGAATCTCACTCTTTTCTTGATCCATCTGCTTTCGGATCTTCTCTAACTCATGAATGGTCTTTGCGCCCTCACCGAGTTGCTCAGTAAGGTCAGAAACCTCCTCTGTCAATCACATGAGAGGGAAATCATGTTAATGTTGTTCATGATGGACTTTGCGTCACAGAAAAAGCATTTAGAGACATTACCTTGAAGGTTCTTGTTCTCTCTCTTCATGGTCTCCAGGTGATCCAGAGATTCCTCGTAGGAGTTCTTCAGTTTGAAGAGTTCAGTGCTTAGAGACCGTGCCTCCTTCTGGGAGCTCTCCAGCTCACACTGAGACTCCTCAAACTTCTGCTTCCACTCGGATAGGACCTACATTTACAAATATATTTATTCATGTTTTTTTTCTTCTCATAATTTTCATAATTTTCATCAATTAATATAAATATGTTCTAAGGATCAATGAGCATTTCAAAAGCAAGTTCAATGAAATTTGGCAAATGTGTTATACTTTGTCAAAGTTTCTTTGCTTTTTGTCCAGAGCGGCAGCAGCAGCATTAGACCTCTCCACATCCACCATGAGATCTTCAATCTCATTCTGCAGTCTGTGTTTGGTCTTCTCCAGGGAGGAACATTTAGCATTGACTGCCTCTACAGCCTCCTCAGCATCCTGAAGACGCTGGGCCAGCTTCTTCCTGTGGAAGAAATATTGAATGCACCATATATTCAATATATTCCTCTCCTCTCTTCATGGCAGTGATAAGAGAAGTCATAATCATATTGAAGACTATCTTATTTGAGCTTGCTTGAATAACTTATTCCTAATAATGTCATGTTTGTTTGTGAAAAGTCAAATAAACTTACTTGGCCTCCTCTAGTTCCTCAGTCCTCTGGATGGCATCAGTTTCATACTTGGTTCTCCACTGAGCCACCTCAGAGTTAGCCTTGGACATGCTGCGCTGTAGCTCAGCTTTAGCCTCCTGCTCCTCCTCATACTGCTCTCTCAGCAGGTCGCAGTCATGGCGGGAGGACTGCACTGCATGGGCTAATGCATTCTTTGCCTGAATACATTTGGAGAAGGATAATTAAATGACACATCACTGCAACTAATACTAAAGAGAAGTTGAACATTTTCCGGTTGTGTACCTTGACTTCCTCTTCCAACTGCCTTTTCAGATCTTCAAGCTGCTGGTTGTAAGAAGCCTTTCCTCGTGTCAGTTGCGAGACAAGAGATTCTTTCTCTTCCAGCTGTCTTGAAAACTCACCTTGAAATTCACAAATGAAGCTGTGTTAAATAGTAGTTATTCTAAAATCAAAATAACAGTTGATAGTAGTCTCATGCCATACTGACCATTTTCAGCCTGAAGTTTTCCCCTTTGAGTTACAAAGTCATTGATAGATCTTTGGTATTCCTCACACTTGACTCTGTATTCATTCATCTGATCTTCCATAGTTCTGCCACTTTTCTCCAAGTTAATCTTAAAAGACATGAAGAACACTCCAACTTTACAATATGTTCCTTTAAATAAAATCTCTTAAAGTGTATTTTTTCTATTCGCACACCATTATTTATTTTTCTGGTAATCTTCTGCCGAGGATACACATACCTTAGTCTTCACCGTATGTTCCATGTTGGAGACCACATCATCCAGCTCCAGTCTGAGCTCGCTCTTCTCCTTCTCCAGCTTCTGCTTGACTCTTTGCAGGTTGTCGATCTGCTCCCCAAGGTCGGCCACACTGTCAGCTTGCTTCTTCCGGAGTGTGGCAGCGGTGGCCTCGTGTTGCAGAGTGGCCTCTTCAAGGTCTCTGCGGAGCTTCTGGAACTCAGCCTCCCTCTTCTTGTTCATCTCAATCTGGGCAGATGTTGCTCCGCCAGCCTCCTCCAGCCTCTCACTGATCTCCTCCAGCTCTCTGGCCAAGTCTGCCCTCTGTTTCTCCACCTTGGCTCGGGCAGCTCGCTCTGCCTCAAGCTCCTCTTCCAGTTCTTCTACACGAGCCTAATACAAAATTATATATTGTATAATTTCATTTCACGTCATAATGATCATTTTAGGTAAGATGATGGTTTTTGTTCTACCTGCAACTCCTTCAATTTTTTCTGGAGCTGAATAATTATGGATTGTTCGTCTTCAAGTTTGCTGTTTAGTTGACTGACTTCAAAGTCTTTTCTGGAAAAAGTAATAATTTCATTAGTAAGAATTTTGAAGAAAATTAAAGATGAAACAAAAAGCATTGCTTTTGTCCAATCCTACTTTTTGAGACGCTCCTCCAGCTGTTGCTTGTCATTCTCCAGGTCCATCACACACTCCTGGGTCAGCTTCAGGTCCCCCTCCAGCTTTCTCTTGGCTCTTTCAAGGTCCATTCTGACCTTCTTCTCTTGCTCAAGAGATCCCTCGAGCTATAAATGGTTGACGCAAAGTACACATGCAAAGAAGGTGAAGTACATATTCATTTTTGCTATGAGTTTTGATATATGGTTTCAATCACATTTTTTATGATATTTTTGAATTTGACTCTTACATCATCCACTTGCTGCTCCAGCTTGACTTTGGCCTTGGTCAGAGTGTTGACTTTGTCTTCTTCACTCTGTAGGTCATCCAGTGTTTGCTGATGAGCCTCCTGTAAGGCTTTCTTCTCCTTGGTGAGCTTGGCAATGATTTCATCCAGACAAGCCATTTCCTCTACTAGGTTCTTCACCTACAAATGTGGCCATGATTTGTTAATGTTAAGATGAAATCACAATACTGCATCTATGGTTCTCAGGATTGTCAAAAGATTTCTCCTACCTTGTTCTCAGTTGCATGCTTCTCTTTCTCCACCTTTGCCAGCGTTAGCTCCAGGTCATCTATATCCTTCTTCAACTCAGAGCACTCATCCTCCAGCTTCCTCTTCTTAGCTGTCAGTTCAGCGTTCATCTCTTCCTCATCCTCCAGTCTCTCAGTTAGCTCCTTAGATTTGGCCTCTAATTGGATCTTGTTTTTGATCAGGCCCTCACATCGCTCTTCTGCATCACAAAGATTGTCTTGCTCCTACCGGAGAAAAAATTGTATTCGTATTATTTATTTTAATACATTCTTAAATAATAAAGCGGAAAAATAACACTATTCAAAATATTCTCACAGCTTGAACACTGAGCTGCAGGTCATTCTTTTCTTGGAGAAGAGACACCATTTTTTCCTCTAGTTCCTTCCTGCGAGCCTCTGACTTTGCGTAAGCCTCCTTCAACTTCAGGAATTCTTCCTTCATGTTTGCCATCTCTTTCTCTGACTCTGCCGATCTCAGCAGAGGTTTGATCTTGAAGTACAGCTTCATCCAGGGCCAGTTCTTCACTCCCATGAAGGCACGGATGTTCCACTGGATTACCAGCAGTGCATCTCTGAAGAGAAAACAATGATGATAAATGTACCATCGAATACCATCACATTTATTAGGCTCTCGTATCTAAAGAAAAAAGAAGCTACGAATACCTGCGCTCCACGATCTTCTGGTACTCAATGCGAGACAAGAGGCCGCGAGATCTGGCCTGAATCCCAGTGATTATCTTTGACAGACGCTCATCTCTCATTTCCTCTAGCAGACCCAGAAGACCAGCCTTGAAGAACACCTGAGAATATCCATGTTATGGTCTTGAGATTCAAGCTCTTTCTTTATTATTATGATGATATTGAATCAAAAACATTTACGCATTATGCTCACAGCTTTTGATAAAATGGCCTTCTGGGAAATAGTTTCCCAGATGTTTTAGCTTCCGAGACACTAGTGTTTGTACTATACCGCACTGTACCGTATTGTACTGTACCTTGGTGTGTCCGAACTTATACTGATTATGATCAATCTCCAGAGAGCCCAATAGCTTCTCTGCTCCCTTCCTGCTGTCGATGAACTGTCCCTCAGGGATAGCAGCAGGGTTCAGGATGCGGTATCTGCACTGGCCATATTTACAATGATCAACTTCACAACTTTAAAATTAGGCTGTATCCCATTACAATGAAGATTTTACCTTTGTCGGAAATCCCCATACAGGATCCTGTTGGGGAAGCCCTTCCTGCAGATCCTGATGCCTTCCAGCACACCATTACAGCGTAGCTGGTGCATCACCAGTGGGTTCTCCATGGCCCCAGGAGTCTTGCTCTCATTGGGGATGATGCAGCGGACAAAATGAGGGTGAGTAGACCTCAAGTTGGTCATCAGCTTGTTCAGGTTCTCCTGTTATGTCATCAAAGATTTGGAAGAATGAGAGTGATTCTCACTCTCGTATGTTGCAGCTAGTAACTGCTAATAGAATTTACTTATCTAACAAGTAACATAAATGTCACACAATACCCTATGAAGAGCCGACACAGTTTGGAATGATGCCCCTTTTTTCTTTTTCTCCTTCTTATCCACGGTTACTGTCAAGACAAAACATGCTCCCTCAGTATTCTACAATATATGATATACTATGTTGGTATCGGATGGTCAGTTAGGAAAGTAAGGAGAAAGTACCTGATTCGGCTCCAGCATAGCCCATAAAAATGACAGAAAGTAGCTTGAGGGGGGATTTCTGGTAAAGTCCCACAACGGTTTCATTGAGGGGATCCTTGTTCTTCACCAGCCAATTATTGATGTTGTAATCAACGACACCAGCATAGTGACCGAGGGCAAAATGGGCCTCTGGTTTCCCCTTGACAAGCCTAGGCTTCTGGAAGTTGTTGGATTTCCCCAGGTGGTTGTCATACAACTTGGCCTTGAATGTGGCATCACTGGCCTTAGGGAACATGCACTCCTCTTCAAGGATGGACATTATGCCCATGGGCTTAGGAGAGGAAAAGGTGGGTAATTTAATATATATTATACATCATATATGTATTTGGCCACTTAATCAATTGGGAACTATTGTCATATCTTACCTTTTCAATCAGATCAATACAGGCCTGCAAGTCCATACCGAAGTCAATGAAAGTCCATTCAATGCCCTCTTTCTTATACTCTTCCTGCTCCAGCACAAACATGTGGTGGTTGAAGAACTGTTGCAGTTTTTCATTGGTGAAGTTGATGCAGAGCTGCTCGAAGGTGTTGAACTTGAAGAAGAACAGGAGAACATGCTTAAACTGTCACACATGCCACTGTCGGCCAATGATCATTGCTGCTTGTTCACCATTGAGCTAGGATGTTATCACTCACGTCGAAGATCTCAAATCCAGCAATGTCCAACACGCCAATGAAGTACTGGCGAGGCTGCTTGGTCTCCAGCGATTGGTTGATTCTCACCACCATCCACAGGAACATCTTCTCGTACACTGCTTTAGACAGAGCTCCAACAGCGTAGCTTACCTGAGGCACAGTGAATCAATACCCACGTAACTGCTAAATGTCAACGAACGATGTAGTACGTCAGTGTATGTGTGTTAAGTGATCACATATAATCCTCAATATGTTTTATCATAATGTCCAGTCAACTCACCTGGTCGACTGTTTGTCCCTTTGTGACCCACTCGTTTCCTACTTTGACTCTTGGATGACAGAGAGCCTTGATGAGGTCCGCAGAGTTCAGGCCCATCAGATAGGCAACTTTGTCAGCCACTTTATGGGGGAAATATTTAGAGTGTGTAAAAGATAAGGTCATTCATTTTTTTTATTTATCCTTTTGCCAGGATTGAATGGAATAAAAAGGGAACAGAAAATGTCTTCACCCTCAGAGCAGTCAGCCTCCGCCTGCTCCTCTCGCTGCTTCTGCTTGAACTTCATGTTGCCATGATGCATGATGGCCCCTGTCAGCTTGTACACAGAGTTCTTCTCCTCTTGAGTAAAGCCCAGCACATCAAAGGCGCTCTACCAAGACAGGTCAACCAGGAGTCAGACAAAAAGCAGTGGTTTCCTGAATCAACAGAGATTTCTTTGAATCTTTGAAGTACATCCCATGCCCAGCATTCAGGCGATAACGTTTATTCTTCTGTGCCCGGTAAAGTTTTGACCTCTACATTATACTTCATGCCATGTTCCCTATTATAGATGTACTGGTTCTCAAACCCCAGAGGGTGAAATGAAAACAACAATGGGACTGACGTCTGTTGCCATCAGTTCTTCTGCATCGTCGATGGAGGCGACTTGGGTTTCCCCCTGGGAGATGAAGGCATAGTCATATGGGTTGTTGGTGACCAGAAGCATCTCTAGAGAGCAGAGGTGGGATTCAGAAGGCAGGAATTAGGATATTTAGAATATAAGTAGTATTGTGCTACATCAATGCTAAACCTGCTACAATTGGATATTCAATTTGTTTAAGAAAACATTTGAATAAATATTTGGGCCTTTTTCTTTGGGCCTCCTTCATACTAACCAAGAAGTTCAGGCTTTTTCTGGGACAGAATCTGGTAAAAGATGTGGTAATCTCTCTCAGCCTTGAGCTGGAAGGTCACACGAGACTTCTCCAGAAGGTCTGGCAAGAATATCATTTAGAGGTAATAAGTCATGAGTAAATCCCCCAAACATCTTGAGCTGAAAAGAAAATTATGATCTTACATGTTTCAATATCGGCAGAGGCTAGCTTCCCTCGCGTGTCGAAATGAATTCGGATGAATTTGCCCTAAAAGGAAATATTTGGTTTAAGAATTGTCTGTCATTGTTGTGCATTCAGATTGTCATATTTTTTTGGGAGACATTTACAGCTAACAATCAAATTCTGCTATACATATATGAAAAAAACATACAAATCTCGAGGAGTTGTCATTCCTGATGGTTTTAGCGTTTCCAAAGGCCTCTAGAGCTGGGTTAGCTTGGATGATTTGATCCTCCAATGTACCCTGTGACAAAGGGGAGTGATTTAGATTAAATGAAACTAGGATGAGGACAATGTCAAAACTAAATCAATACAAACAGGTGCTGACCTCCTTCTTGGTGTCCTTCTTGCCTGAAGCGGCGATGCTGGCAAAATACTGGATCACACGCTTGGTGTTGACAGTCTTTCCTGCACCGGATTCTCCACTGGAATCACAGCCAAGTAAGATTAATGTACATTAGATGGATAAGATGGTTAATCCTCATCAGGCAATATTGTTTATGAATGAATCATCAATGCTACGCACGTGATCAGAATTGACTGGTTTTCTCTGTCTGGAAAAGAAGAAACATGCATATTGTTCATGGTAAAGATCCGTACTTGGGCTTGATGTACATTTGAGAAGAACAAAGATCACAGTGCCCATTGCTCACCTGCCAGCATGTACTGGTAGGCGTTGTCAGAGATGGAGAAGATATGAGGAGGAGCTTCACTCCTCTTCTTTCCTCTGTAGGCCACCACCACCTCTTGGTGGTAGACGGGCAGCGCTTTGTAGGGGTTGACCGTCACACAGAACAGCCCTGAGTACGTCTGAGGGATTAGAGGATGCTCTCAAAATGTATGAATGTATAAAATACACCTCTATCTTTACATTAGGTTACATTTATTTAGCTGGCGCTTTTGACACTGGCTTTTCAAGCACGCATTCAACCTCACAACATCATGCGAGTACATACAATATACTATATGCAGTCAAAGCAACTCTGCAGAAAGTAAACAAATGAAACAAAGAGACGAGTGAAGAGAGGACTCACGTAGATCATCCACGCTGCGTAACGCTCTTTGAGGTTAAACAGCACGGCGGGCTCGTGGAGGAAGGTCAGCATGGCCATGTCCTCAATCTTGTCAAACTTGGGAGGGTTCTGTTGCAGAAGATCCACCTGTTTGACTGTGACCGTCTGGGGAGGAATGAAGACAGCATTACAAAATGTTAGCACGATAATCATTAGAAAGCCTGCAGGAACTAATGCCAAAAAAGGGGATTCTGCTGGATTGATTGAATATTTAATTAGAAATACATTTCAGGGGTATGTAGAAAAATAAGGGTTTAATCAAATCTGTTACAATGACTTTGTTACTGTGTTGCTCAATGCCATGTGCAGACCAGCAATGCTTTCACGGCATCTATATCCAGGCTCCTGCATGCAATGGCATTTACACTCACTTATGAATTCCCTCTTGAGCAGTAGCAGATTCTCACTTAGATTAACAAGCACTGGGCTCTGCATGTAGCAAGGGAGCATTACAGAACCTGACTGACCTTTGTAACGGGATACACAGAGGTACCTCTTCAAAATTCTCTGTCTAGCAGTATATATATAAAAAATGCATCAATCTGTTTTTCTGCACCACCCCTCCCTTTGTTCCAGATGCAAACACTTGACCAATCAGGGAAAGGGAAGGAGCTCTGACCTTGCCGTTCGCTGTCTCCACGGTGACCTTCTCTCCTTCCCGGCTGATGACGGAGGCCTTGACGAACTCCTCCACTGGGTCTGGGACGAAGCACTCCTTCTTCATGTCGAACACCCGCATGGACGCCTCCATGCGGTCCTTGTCCGACTTGCGGAGGAACGATGCGGCCGCCCCGAACACGGCCATCTGTGCGTCTCCCATGGCGACGCTGTATGCTACCACACAGAGGCTATAGGTCTTTAACCCTGTCTCTGCATATAAGTGTGCTAACGCTGCAGTACACCTGTTACTTGTCTTTTAAGTTAACCCTGTCTCTATATGCGATAAAGCATTTTGGAGATGGTCCTGCTAAGTGGCTACAGATCTTTAATCCTATCTCTCTATGCAATATCACTCCAGCAGTTACAGATTTGAGCCCTATCTCTCACACTGAGGGATAGGTTCATCTGTTGTGATCACATCGCCATAACAAGCCTTGGAGTCAGTCCGATTAGTGCAGCTGTTACTTTTCCAATGTGTTCCATTCCAATGTGTCACACATTGGTCAGGTCATGTGCTTTCATCATTTAATTACAGCTGATAGGTATGAGCGATGAAATGCAAACATTGTAGGAGTAGGCTAGAATCTTCATCTTTGAAAAACAAAGTGCCTTGACTACCTTTTCACCTTGGGGCAAGAGCTGGTTGCAGTTTTCAGTTAGTGGTCACCTGCAAGGGAGGTTACTCAGTCCTGCAAGAGAGTGAGCATCAACATGATACTGTTAACTGTCAGATTCATCCAAATAAATATTCTAAGCAGCCTCAGGAAAAGCTCAGAAAGGACTACTTAATGTAGTTCCGATGCCTTTCATTTAGTTCAGACGAAAGGTATGATCAATTATCAGACCATCTCTTGCACAACGTGAGCTTTATAAAGAATAAGCCTAGCATCCAGGTTGACTATGCTGTCATTTTAAGGTAACAGCCTCCCCAGGATCTACCCTGCTAGCGATCCCTGACACCACGCCCCAGATATAATTTAAACAATATAGAAATATTAGGAATGCAACGAACCCTATGGGATCACACATGCATAGTTTGGGACAAATTGAAATACCATGAAATACAAGAAAAGAAAAGACGCCTGATTGTAGCACGTCTTTGGAGTCAGCCATATCATTAGACAATACTACGATCCGAGAGATTAGGGGGACTTTATTATATATACCGCCAGTAAGAGTGACTATGGATAACATCAGTGATTGCGGGGTTAGTAGAGAACAACACAAAGGTAGAGAATGGCGAGCAGTAGACCCCCAGCCCAGCGTCATTTAAATCTGCCATCTGGGAACATCAACTATTTAAAAACATGGTGATGATTATTACACTCAATATTATTAATATATAAAATATATAGTACCAAACCGAAAAAGATGATCGAAACTGTGAATTTGAGTGTTAATGCAGACAAACAGCCAGGGCACAATACAAACAGACCGGGTGTTAGAAAACCATGGAGGATTATCAGGGACCCATCCCTGACTATATATGTATTTTAATTTATGACACACAGTGCTGTTCATAATTTGAATCAAAATGGTCAAATAAAATCCATCAATCAAGCAAGCCTCCTACAGGTCTTTCTATTCAGGCTACTAGTCACACTAGGGCCAGGTGAAGACCAGCCGAGGACATATTTTTACTAAGACCAACTGTAGACAGATTTAAACTAAAGAGAAGTCAGACTTTAAACTAGGACCTGGTGAAGATCGCCTGAACACAGACTTCAACTAAGACCAACTGAATACAGATTTAAACTAAGACCAGCTGAAGACAGACATAAACTAATACCAGGTGAATACAGACGTAAACTAAGACCAGCTGAAGACAGAATTAAACTAGGACCCATGGCAGACACTAGCTGAAAACAAGACTTAGAACAGGTGGAGATTGGATCAAGACTTACGCTTGGACCAGGTGATGACAGGCCGAGAGAGGGGAAGAGCAGGGAGTCAGTTTCACAGGTGAAGAGCGAGCAGCTTCTAACCTGCGGGGTGGCAGAGATCAAATATATAAACCCCCGGTTCCCCTCCAAGGCCAAAGCACCACCCCTGGCTGCCCTATCCACTAGTTTGGCACCACATCCCCACTCCAAATAATGTGACTTTTCAGGAGTCGTGCCAGGAATAAGATAAGCCAGGCTTTCTATCTATAATTCGCCCACACTTTGTCCTCTCTTATGCCAAATATTTACCAGGATGGATAGGGACCATGTTCCACCCATCCCCCTGTGTGGGGACCAGAGCCAGGGTGTGGAGGGACAGGTTGTGAAGTCATCTGATTAGGGTTTGGAAGAGCACCAACACAACCATAATGTATCAGCGCTCTTCGCCCTAACACAGGCATTTCTTAACTATTGGGTTTAATATATTGATATATCAACTGATATGTTTGCTGTATTTTGTGTTATTGTAGAGAATGGCAAACAGTCAGTTTATAGTTTGTTGTATGGTATATGGGCCCATATGACGCCTATACTGGCTTTAAATGATTGATTTATGAATTAAATGATTCCGTTACTGCTTTGGTATTATCAAATTAGTTTTTTGTTATTCATTATTATTTATAATTTGTCTGAATCAAGTGTGACTACACTAGAGTGATTAGAATTTGATCTATATCTGCCCGTTACTGGTTAGATTACAGGATGCCATCTCCATCCCTTCTCTGGATGTCCTTCCTCACCTTCAGTTGCTGGTGGGATTCAGGGAAATGAAGAGATTAACAACACCTGTCTACTGTTGTTATTTCATTCCCTTATTAATAGTAATAGATTCAAAGAAATCTGTTGGGTGCTAGCCCTCAGTTTACCTTAAAAGGGAATCAATTACCTATTGATGTCTAACAATACTATGACTGCAAACAATGATGGCCCGTAGTGGGAATCAAACCACTAACCCTGGCAGTGGTGGTGCAATGCTCCACCAGTTGGACCACACAGGAAAGCACTTAAGGATTGTTTCCTCTTCATTACGGTGTCCTATATAATTAGAAAAAACTCGATCATGGTGGCTGATTCAGTTATAGTTACAGCAAACCTATGTTAGAGACAAAATATGAGACGAGACAGAGTAATGATTATGGGTATTTTTGCTACTGATTGACAGCAGTATTTGGCACACCGCACCTTTCATGTGACTCATTCTCTAATGATGGCGGAGCTATGTGGCAGCCAGCCCACTTACAAATTATCACCGGACCTATTATGGGATGCCTAGCCCACCCAGACATGGAGCTCTTATCAGTGTGTGTGTGTGTGTGTATGGGGGGGGGGGGGGGGGGGCATGAGGTTGATGTTCTGGCAACTACCAGGAGCTCACAATAACACACTGCTGTTCGCACCAAGGAACCCAACCACACCTATCTATCCCAACCAGCACCACAACCCATCCATCTCTACCACTTACAGCCATCCATGAGCCATGAGTCTGAAATGGTTCTACAATTTAAACTTTAAAGCTAGGGTAGGCAATATATTTTAGAAGCATTGATTTCCATATATGTTAAAATCCTTATAACATTGTGCTGGAATCAATAAACCAAATACTCTGACAATCTTTTTAAAACAAATCTGGTACCTGTGGCTGTAGCAGGCCTGTACTAAGCCTGTTCAATCATTCCATTTGGCCCGAATGAAATGATTGGATGGCCCACCTGTCTGTCTACCTCCCTACCCGGCTACAAGCGCTCACTCTGCCCATGCACTCATTTTGCATGACCGGATTTTTTCACAAGGCTAGGCACACCACTTGCTAAAGCTAGCAAGCTAGTCACGTGTTTGGGGGATTGATTTCAGAGGGAGGCCTGAAAATAAGGTCGATATTTTCAAATTCGAGCTTACTCTGGCTGGTTTCTCAAATTGCCTATACCGTAGGCAATGGCACTACAAGACTAAAGCAGTGACATCATGCTATGAATCTGGTTCTGCAGCCACATGCACTGTGTCTGGTTAAGTCCAGGCCACCCACCAGCAGCTGTTGCGGAGCAGCTGGTGCAGACAGTAGTGGTGGGGCAGCCAGGCTTCCCAGAGTGACCGCAGACGCCCGCTGCTGGGACAACACATCAAACTCCACACGTTCCTCCCTGGGCACCTCAAGGGCATTACCAGACCCCTGCAGCTGGTATGCACAGCAATGTAGTATAATGTTGCATGCCACGGTTGTTCTTAATGGAGGCCTGTATATTCCATATGTAAACTGTAATCCAGCAATGAAGTGAAAGTGAACCTATTTCAGTGTTTATTCTGAGATCTTTTATGTATATTATATTGACTATGTAAGATGAAACTGCAATGATCTGTTTCGAGTTACCGTGTTTCATCTCTTCCACACACTATCCATCTGGGTTTCCGATACATTCATATATCCACAAAGCTATGAGCATAACCCTGAGTAAAATACCCCAC
This sequence comes from Pollachius pollachius, assembly GCF_949987615.1. NCBI lineage: Eukaryota > Metazoa > Chordata > Actinopteri > Gadiformes > Gadidae > Pollachius > Pollachius pollachius. The sequence goes on along the minus strand of NC_136947.1, from coordinate 12,549,538 downwards.
CGATGACAATGATTTACGGCTGGTACAGGTAGTAAGATCTGTGGGCATCAGGTGGGTGTTTCCATGATGATGATGACTCACAAGATAAGTTTAGGATACGGAGCTGAAGTTAACTATTCCAGTCCTGCCGATCGGTCACACATTCAGCCAACAGCCGTCCAGTCAGCTAGGAGAATGTGTTGGTGTGGTCCACAGACGACCAGGCGGTGCTAGACTTACTTAACAGGACACTTCACTCCCGGCCCTGATAAGAGCCTAATGGGAGATGAGAAAGTGTTCATTTGACCGGTGGAACAGCAGCCCCACATAGCCGCTGATTAGAGCCTGTGTTTGCCTCGTGTGTGTGTGTGTGTGCATGGGGTCCTGGGAGGTCATAAATAGCCTTGTGGGCATACTCAACCTCACTTGGTTAGACCCTGGTTCACTGTCCTTGGATGGTCGTCGGGCCCCGGGGACCCTTCAGTGATAACATTGTCTGCCAGCCCATCTAATGCACTGCAGTGCTGAACCACGCTGTGAGGAGGTCAGTGTGTTTCCTATCCTATTAGATCTTTGTGCCAGGAGGAGCTCAGGAAACAAGGTTTGGGAACCAACCCCTAGGGACAATTCTACCTAAACTCAGAAGTTCTCAACAGGCAGGTTGGTTTGTGGGTAAAACCGTCCTCATTTCTACCATCAATCTGACCCAGCCTCTATTGGCACACTGTGTGGCTAAGTAACCCTAAAACCATTTCTTTCCCTTTCAGTCCCTCTTTCCCTGGAGGCCAACGGTGAGCGTGGTCTTTAATAGTGGAGCGATAGAGTTCACTGTTAAGCCCCCCCAGCCTAGCACACTGTCACATTCAGGGGAACAGTCCAAAAATACTGAACTCTTGTTTGGCTCCTGTGTTGTTCGAACCAAGGCTCGCATGCAGGCTCTTCCCTTCTGGTGCTCTCCCTGGACTTGATGGTAAATGTTTCCCTCTCCATCTCTCTCTGTGACTTTTGTACCTATCTCTCTCGACTCTCCCTCTCTCTCCCATGCCATCTCTCTTTCTCTCTCTCTCTCGCTCTCTCCTACTCTCTCCCATGCAATATATCTCTCTCTCTCTCTCTTTCTCTCTCTCTCTCTCCCATGCCATCTCTCTCTCTCTCTTTCTCTCTCTCTCTCTCTCTCTCTCTCTGTTTTATGGAGGCTTAGGGGTTATGATCTCACGGCTGGCAAATCTTCTGGAGGCTCACAGACCCCCATCGACCCCAGCTCTCCCTGTCCCTCGTGGTCGCTGGGGGAAGGAGGGGAGAGGTGAGGCGCTGCATCACAGCCGGTTAAAGCCAGTTCTTGTACCATTGTGTGCGGTGGCCAGCTTCCTGGTTTCCTTTGTTATGGATTGGAGTGGAATGCTAGAGATAGAAATAAAACTATTTCTTCCAAGGATCCTTAAATGGATGTTGTCTACAATGTCTCGGAAATATATAACTAAACCCTCTCTATGATTGCTAATTATTTTCTGCACTCAATTGTTGGTAACTTTGAGTGTTTCATTTAAATCATAATTTTATCATATCATTCAGCAAACAATATTTTCGACTGGACTTTACCTTTGTTATTAAATCGATTTTAATTAAACGTTTATTGTTGATAGCTGCTGTGAAGTTTTCACTGAACATGTTAACCCTCACCATGTTACGACCTTGGCTCTAGTACCATAACTCAATGTTATGGAGTTTCCACAACTGTAACACAAAAGTTGTCCAAACCTAGGTGCCATGTATAGAAGTAACGAGTACTAAGGGCAAATGTGAGTGTAATGTAATCAGTAAACAAGTCCCCTTTTCAATATAAATATCCGTTCAACATGTTGAATCTGTCCTATATAGGTTACATGCATGGCGGTTGTTAAACATCTTCTCTGGTGGCTTATCGTCAGCTCTCGAACGGTCTGGTTCCAAGCCTGTTACTCACCGCATCTGTACTACAAGAACAGTACAAACGTAAGTTTGAATAATCTTTACAGGTATCAAACCCCATTACTAACCCTTATGGTTAGGGTTAGACTTTAAATAAACACAATCACAAATCAAGCATGATAAACGATCATATATCCTTGGCTTCATCTAGATGTCACTTTTCTTGTTTCTTTTGTTACCTCTGATCTGCTTCACCTTCTGTATATTTGGGTCAAATGTTCATGGTCATAAAGTGTATACTTACTGTAATTCTATCAGTTAACCACATGGTGGCACTAAACAAACAATGATCTTGTGAGGGTTTTAAAACAACCTTGCGCAGAATTGACGTTCAAGAGTTTTCTTTTAAAATTTGAGCCATGTTTTAAAATATTTATAAATATAATGAACCATTGATCTTAATAAAATAAATATTGAAATGATAATGCAATATTTCAATTGAAATATTCGAATCAGATTGATCATTAATCTCACAAGCACCGTTTCATCAGTTGAACCCATTACATCCGTTTCACCTGTTAAATCAATTAGAATGTTCAACAAGCAAAGATTATAAGATGCCTATTAGCAAATTGCTTTTCTAAAACGATTTAGCTGATAATTAAATATTTAGCATTGAAAATAATAACTTGAACATGTGATTTAATCTTTATTTGCCTTTAGGTAAATAATCAGGGTATGTACATCACAAAAATTCAATGGAAAGGGGTTACATTAGCACAAGAGGAAGTGACGTTATACTCATTGATCTACTGCACAGTTGGACTGCGGATATATATAAAGTCCCAACTGTGTGAAGTCCAACAATTTAACACATAGCTGCATATCAGTTTATTTTTCACTCCAACATCGTGTACCCGTGAACACAAACTCAAATATAGAAAGGTACATTTATATGAGCACAGAGTTTATCTTATGCAGATCTCTTGAAATGATATAAACATCTATTCAGGAGGAAAAATAGGGATGGGTTCAAAAGATATACAACGATTCATTTAATACCAGGAAGATACGCTTTTATTACTTTTTCAAGAGTGAGATATATCCTTTGCATGTTAAAACGCACATGCTCAGACGACCAAATAGTTATTATCAATTCATTTTGGCAAAAGCACCGCAAAAAATAAACCTCAATGACTGCCGACGCACCATTCCACGCATCGAGCGCCCGAGTCATCGACCAACTGCCGCATCCCGGCGGCGCTTCCACGACAACGTTACACTAACAACGGCTGCTGGGTAACAACGTAACAACGGTTTTATTCAAAGAAACACTGAAATGCCTCATGTAAACACTCAGGTGAAAAGGGTTAAAGAGAGATCACATCGATACGGACTGCTGGGCTGCTCCGTCGCAACCAATAACAAGACACTCGGAGCGGAAGAGGAGAAGGTCACGTTAGCAATCAGGACGACATCTTCCACGGTTTCTTTATCTGGTAACAGATGGGAGACGGGGGGGTCGGGGGTTGGGGTGGGGTTGGGTGGTGTAGTGGTCCCCATGCTCCCAAACAAACAACCACACACACACGCACATCACTTCTTACATGTTCCTCCAACATACACACAAACACATTTCTCGGATTCAAAAGGAGGGATCGACCTATTAATCACTTCATGCTTGTGTCGTTGTTTTTGTTTTTCTTTGCTAACTTGGAGTATATACTAGTGTTTCTTATACTGTTGTATGGTTTTTCTCGGAGGTTAAAGTTACGTTTTTTCCGCGATGATTCACCGGTTGTTATTTTTACCCTGCTGCGTACCGGTGGTACGAGCAGAGTTCAGAACACAGCTACATGTTTTAAGACTGGGAAGCATGGTCATGCGTTCCTCTCCCTCCCGGTCGCTCCTCTCCCACTCCCGGGCGATCCGTTCCCCTTTTTAGTCCACCCGCTGCGTGAAGTTCTCGGGGAAAAGTCCTCGAGGGGCGGCCGTCCCGAGCGTCTTCCAGTCGCTCTCCTTGAACCCTGTTAGCCAGCCGGCATCCTACAGAACAACACAAACACACACACGCACACACACGCACACACACACACACACACACACACACACACACACAACACAGCTGGATCAGTGACGGTAGCGCTCCAAGGTGGTCACTGGGCCGTTAGAATATCATTTATACATTATTGTTTCATATATTGGTTAATTTTATATATAGAATTGGTCTGTGACGATTTGACATATCGTTTTGTCGGACCACTGTATCCATGTCCCAGACCACAACATAAAATCACTTATTATTTCACAAAATCTCAAAATAATAAAGAGTTGTTTAACAAAACTAATTATTGTAGTAATTTGTATTTCATTCAGAGCTATGTTCGTTTGCCAACATGTGTGACTGACCTGGTCCTCCAGTAAGGCTGTGGGCACCACCAGAACCATGTCCCCCCTTTTCAGTTCCAGCTCATCAGAGTTTGCCGCCTCAAAGTCGTGCATCGTCTCCACCTGTTGGTCATGTAGTTGGATGTTTATGCCCATTCAAAAATGAAGAAGGCTCTGTGAGTACTAAAGGGTTCCTTAGTTTGATAGTATGATATGATAAGGGTTTTTGTAAAGCTCTAGAAGGTTCTGGACCGTTGTTCTCACCTTGTAGAGGAAGCCGTCGGGGAGCCCACCAGCGGCGGCTCCGGACACCTTGGCTTCTGTCGCCATGACGCCGTTGTCACTGATGGCGGCGACGGGGGAAATGATGTCCACGTCGCGGTCGTCATCACCCTCGTTACTGGACGCAGGTTCAATCACCACGGAAGGGATAGGCATCGTTTTCTAGGCGATAAAAACAAACACAGACATTCATAATTATGTATACTTAGTCAAGGCCGCCTTAATGCGCGGGCTTACCTGGGCTGAAGCCCCAGGGCCTACGACGATCAGGGGGCTTATCATGAGCTGCAGTAATTTTTGTTTATTTTTATTTATGTTTTTATACTGGCTCATGATAGGCCCCCCGATTGGCGTAGGCCCAAGACAATGTGATTTTTTGTTTGGGGCTTACAAAGATCAGAGGTCTATCATGAGCTGAGAAAATGGGGGCCACTAGAGGATTTCTCGTCCAACCCCCCCCGTCGACAACGGCAAAATGTCGGAAATTAATTTACACAACTTCAATGTGAGATCCCCGCTCAGGGGGCCTACGAAACCTCTAAGCCCCAGAGCCCAATGGCAGGTTAATTCAGGCCTGTACTTAGTATGTGATTCTTTTTTATGCTTACAAGCACACACATCTGCACTCAACAGTTTTCCTGTTACACTTAAGGGGCACACACACAGCGCAGACTCAAACCAATGGCCAACTGCCTCCTTCCGACCACGTTGCCTCTCGACTGACCTGTAGAAGAGTTGCATTGAAAGATACCGCGAAGACTACTGCCAACTACACAGAACGTTCTGCTCTTGCGCGAGGTGTAATAAGTCTCCTTAACATCGGGTGGCGCTAGTCTCGTGGCGCTGGTCTGCCCCTCCCACACACTGCGCTGATTTGCAGGTTGTGTGCTAGCAGCACACAACTAGCAGCAAACAACCATTCAGAGTCTCCAACCCGCCAACACTCTCAGACTTGGAATGTTGAATTGGACCAGACACCGTCTGCACGGTTCCAAAAGCATCCAACACAGCTGAACACACCCAAACGTCAGCTGAGTCTCCCCAAACGTTTCAGATGGCCAACGGTTGGGCAAGTGTGCTCCACACTTCAAAGGATAGTACCTAAGGAATCTTCTCTACAAACGTGTATTTTAGTTGTTAAAATGCATTGAAGCAATAAATTGACTAAATGCTGAATGTTGGAAACAGGGTTTGTTTGGTGACGGTACAGACAGCAGTAACAAACATCAGCGACTGTACACAGAGTCTTTTGTTTAGATTGGTCCGTAATGCTGGGCCAGATATGAGGTGAGGATCGGACACGAGGAGGCGCTTACCGAGCTGTCTTCCATGGGGCTCTCCCTCCTTTCCTCTGGGGTCGTGGCAGATTCCTACACACAAGGCAAACATTCATTATCTCAAAAGGAGGAGTTAGCGTCCATGTCGTGATGCATTTCCCAAATGCGATGAAAAGCTAGACAATGCGTTAGTAACTCAGTCATTATCATACGCCACTGGTACACAGTGTATTGTTATTGTACCAGAGGGTCTGTTTCGCTGGATGAAGTCATCTTGTCCTCCTCGGCAGTGGGGATCTACATAACGGAACACAGCAGTGGAGAGTTTACAAACCGCATGGGGTCAGGATTGTGTAGCTTCAAGGTGAAAAAGGTTCTGGGTTCAATGCCCCATTTCTTCAGCCTGTTGGCATCCTTATAATGGCTACCTGGGCCTTACCGATCCTTAATGCCATGCATCTAAAATGAACTAGAAAGACATTTCTAAAATGAATAAATAGTAGTAGCATAATCGAGATTGTGGAAAATATTATTTGTGAAAAATGGGTTATGCTGAAAAGTTGTTATATGTGTTTCTATTTAAATTTGGTATCCCATTAATTGCATTACATCGACTTGAAAAGTCTATCATAAAATATTAAATAAGGAGTAAAACGTATCAACACAACTGGATCTAAATGAAGTTAACAAAGAGTTCACACAACTGAATAAACATAGGTTAAAACTTTGCAGTAGTCTTTTACCAAAAATAGCCTTTACCCTAAATCCAAGAGAGTTCAACTTAATGCCATCAGGTGGGGGAGACGTACCTGTATAATGTCTGGCTCTGGGACAGCCACCTCCACAGGAGCAGACACTGGGGACTGGATACACAGCATCATATTAGTAGTGGACAGAATCCTTACACGGTTTCATTCACGGTAGAATGATAGGAAACGTTTTGAAATCAGCAAGAAAATGTTGGCATTTGTACATTTGTTATCTTTGTATTAAACTGTATTTTATAGATACATTATTGGATGATGAGTCTTCCACCAAGTAGGATTTAGCTTGAACAGTATCCAATAAAATGGATGATGATTATGAGCACCAAAACTTGGACATCTTACAATCCTTACACAAAAGAAAACCATGGATTAATGATAAGGAAGGTTTATAGCAATGATGGTAGTGATGATGATGATGATGATGATGATGATGATGATGATGATGATGATGATGATGATGATGGAGATGAGGAACAATATGACTGCGAAGATGATGGGATAATGAAAATGACGGCGATGAGCTTGATGACGGAAATAAAGCTGATGACGTGAAAGTTTAAAAAAAGCTGATCGTCACGGCGATGCACGTAAACATGACAGCGTGGGTGACAGGGCATCAGCGGGGAGGAGCAGGTGAACAGAATTGACAACTCATCCCACTCACAGCCAGCTTCTCCTCTTCCTTTGGACTTGTGGGGGTGACCTCCTTCACCTCCTCGGTCACTACTTCCTTCACCTCCTCCTTCACCTCGTCCTTCAACTCCTCCACCACCACTGTCTCCGTCGGGCTGGCGTCAACCTCCGCCACCTGGGCCTCGGCGCTGGACTGATCCACCTGTTCTTCTGCCGTTGCTGCGGTGACATCTTCCGGCACGTCGCCCCGTGGCTCCGCCCCCTCTGCCTCAGCCGTCAATGGGGAGGTAGCCTCCACCAGCGGCTCGTCCTCTTCGTTCGCCAACACCGTCGCAGCGGGCGCTTCGGCGGCCGCTCCATCGACCAATGGGGCTGCTGCGTTGGTGCTGAGGGGGCTTTTGAGCGCGTCCCCGCTGTCCTTCTTGTACCCCACAGCCAAGGGAAGGTGTCGGTTAAACCAGACTTTATTGTAGAGTGTTGAGCGCCGTGAAGCGGGCCGTTGATTTAGTGACGGTTCTTTTTTACGTTAGTTTAGGTTATCAAAGTAAAAGCTAAAGGTAATGGCTCTTCAAGCCTGAATGAATCCTTAGGTTAACATTCACAGAGTAAAGAAAGGTTCCTGACATCCTGACATGAAATCGCATCAAATTAACAAATAACGAGTGAAGAAAAAAAAGTAATAACTTCAACAATCTACAGGGAAATAAGCAAGTCCATTTCGAGATGGTAATATTAAATGTTTGATTTTCACTCACAGTTACAGAATTAAAAAAAGATGACAAGGATTGTTTTAAATGTTTGTCCTGCAGAGTTCAAATTTGACCCAAAGAGAAAGTGTTAGACTGCTACAGGTTTGATGTGACACATATGACCTTATACATGTCTCTTTAACTTGAAGTAATCAACGGTAGACTCACCATGTTATCAAAGTCTGCAAAGAACGAGGATCCAGCTTCCTCCTTCAGGATGAATGGTGAAAACAAAATATGTAAAGACAGAATATTACGGGCAGAAACACAAGCTGGGAATAAGAGACCATGCATGTTAGTAAGGGGCTGATGATGTGATTATACAGTTAGTGGAATATCATTTAGTATTAATGTTTCCAACACATTTTTGTGTTTGCTTCCATTCGTTATAAATGTATATATTTGTTGTTTTCAATCATGTTTAAAAGCATCATATAGAGGTATCAGAGAAAAGTGAATTTTTAAGTTTGAAATAAAGTCATTAATTTAGTTCAGTTTAAAATATATTACTGGAATTATTGGAATTATCCTTTACGATACAACGTTATGTTATTAACTAGGATTATATTTGTACTCATTATAGCCAAAAATTTCAAAAAAGTTAAGCATTCATGGATCCCTGGTTTTCTAGCGAGTCTTAGTTACCTGAGCAAATCCATTAAAAGCATTGGTCCCCTAAATCAAACCAGAAACACAAGTTAATAGCTCGTCCACGCAAACAACAGCTGGGAGATGCTTGGTGACATTGGAATTGAAATCGGATGCAAATGCAAAATGTGTGGGATGGACCAATGGACAAGCAGAGCGATAGGGAGAGAGAGAGGTAGAGAGACAGAGAGAGAGAGAGAGAGAGAGAGAGAGAGAGACAGAGACAGAGAGGCAGAGAAAGAGAGAGAGAGAGAGAGAGAGAGAGAGAGAGAGAGAGAGAGAGAGGGAGAGGGAGAGAGACAGAGACAGAGACAGAGACAGAGAGAGAGAGAGAGAGAGAAAAAGAGCAAGCAGTCGGGGAGATTGAGGGGATGTTGGGGGTGAGGCCAGGGAGGGGTTTGGGGTTGGGGTGTCTGAGTCTAGGGTCCAGGCAGGACTGAGGGGGGGCGCACCAAATGTCTTCATTCTTTAGGCTTCGGTGGCCCGGGAACAAAGGCAGGGGGTTCTGTATCTGAGTCCTCGGGTCTAGGAGCGCTAGTCTCTCTAGGCTACCACAAACAGACGGGGGTTTGGGTTTCGGTCAAAGTACCTCGTCCTTCTCTGTTTCTATATCTTGGTACAACCTCCCATAGCGCTTGTTGGCGGCCTCGTCTTCGGACATGTCCGAGCTCTCCGGCTCTCTGTGCGGCCGTGGGACGACCACATAGGCGGCGGCGTCCGGGCCCCCCGAGGATTCTGGGAGGAAGGTGTCGCCGCACTCACCAAAGTCATCCTCATCCTCACCGTCGCCCGCGGCGCCCACCTCCTGCCAGCCCCCCACGCCAACGCCGTCAGCACCGCCGGCGTCCGGGAAGGAGGCTTTGAATCCCTCGGCAAAGGGGTCACTGTCCCACCCAGTGCCCCCGCCCCCCTCTCCTCCTCCTCCTCCTCCTCCTCCTCCCTCGCCGAAGGGGTCAGAGTTGAAATCAGCCAGGAACGCGTCGCCTGCGGGGGACGGCCCGAACGGATCGCTCCCGGCCGCGGGGTCTCCCCCGCCAACCCCAGGCTCAGTGTCGGCGAAGGTGACCGAGAGGCCTGACCTCCCCGGGGGTCCGCTCGTAGGAGGGGACGCCCCCGGCCCCGACCCCAGCGCGTCTCCTCCCTGGGTTCCGGCGAAGGGGTCCGACGGGAATCCCCCGGTCTCCTGAGCGAAGGGGTCTCGCTCGAAGCCGCCGAAAGGATCGGCGTCGAATCCTCCGCCGGGCGTGTCGCCGAAGGGGTCGGAGGTGAATCCGCCAGCGGCGGGGGACTCCGTCGACGGAGCCTTCACCGCGCCCCCACCCGTCCCCTGGGCTGACGGGTCAGGACTCTGGTCCTCCGCGGGACCCCCGGGAGTCTGGGACCAGTCGGCCGCGAAGCCGTCCGCTACGAACCCGTCGTCGTCCGCCTCCCAGCCCCCGTGGGACCCCTTTGGGGTGTACTCGTCGGCATCGCCGCCGGCCCACCCCCCCTCTTCCTGGCCTCCGCCCCCCCACTCCTCGGACGTCCCGTACTCGGAGCCGGAGTCCTCGGAGGAGCAGGAGCCCCACCCGTACGCCCCGCCGCCCTCCGTGCGGTCCTCGATCTCCTCTCCGTGCTCGTTGGTGATGATCAGCCCCGGGGTGGACTTCCTCCTGTCCTCCATCGCCCGCCCCGCCTCCTCCCCTGTCTGACCTCCACCTGCCGCCCTGGCCATTAGCTCCTCCTCCTCCCTCTCCTCCTCCCACTCCTCCGCTCCCTGCTCCTCTCCCTCCTCTTCCTCAGCACCAGTTGGGTGCGTGGGACCTCCCCCCTGCGGTAGTGCTACGTCACCCCCTGCTGCGGGGAAACCAAAGCCGGGGTTAGTGATGGGGTCAGGGGCCGGGCCGCTAACCTCAACAGGGGCGGCCGACGTCGGGCTTGCGGCCGTCTCCGAGGGCTGCAATGGAGCTTCTTCTGCTGCGGGTGGAGCTTCTTCTGCTGCGGGTGGAGGGGTTGCGGCGGCAGAGTCCTCCGGCTCCTGCTCCGCCCAACCGCCCCCGGCGTGCCAGGCCTGGGCCTCATCGGGCCCTGGGGGCGGGGAGGCCTCGGGCCACCCGGCGCTCTCCGCTGTTGCCGGGGCCACAGGGCCGTCTCCGTTAGCGCCGGCGCCGCCAAAGTCAGCTGACCAGTCCGCCACGAAGCCGAAGCCGCTGTCGGCCGCCTGCGTTGGGGAGGGTGTGTGTGTGTGTGTGTGTGTGTGTGTGTGTGTGTGGGAGCGGGGGGGTTGGGGTTGGGGGGATTAAAAGGGTTATAAATTGGACGATACGTTGCTGTAGGCTCCGCCCATCGCCACCAGCACCCCCTGTGTCAGCCCCGCCCCTTCTCCTCTACCTCTGCCCCCCCTCCACTGCTCAGATGCATGTATGGGTGATGAGAAGTGACTAAGTTGAATTACGTGACGTTTAAACTGAACTGGGAGCAATAAAGCATTTCTTCTGCTTTTGGATTGAATTTGACGACGATAGTAGTTTGATATTGGGCCTACCATGAGGATTAAAGGCTTCTGAAACACAAGTCTACGATCCAAAAGCAGAACAAAGCCGTGAGCCCATCGGACCAAAACGAAAACGTGAATAGTGTCCTTTGGATGATGAAGTTGGTGTGCAGGTGTGTATCTAGATAGTTCCATCGTAAACAAACAGAGATGACTAGCATACAGTCACCATGGTTATATACATACACTGTGATTACATCGAATGAGAAATAAAAAATGAGCAGTGTTCTTTGTGAAGAATGTTTTTTGCGCGATTGTGAGTGACCACTTACAGGTTGTGCTGGTTGAGCACTTCCCTGAAAGAAAAGAAAAACAGTATTTTTGTACAAATAACTTGCTATAACTAGCTCAAAAACCATACATATATCTAGGGCTGAGTTCTCTGCATGAAATTAAAACTGGTTTGTGGGTAGAATAAATGTCTACGGTGACTCACCGACCACATATCCCAAGGGACAGCTGTCTGCAGGGGGGGGAAACATATTGATAATGACGATGTTAAAATATCAATTAATAGATAGATAGGCTGGCTAAACTGTTACTGTAGAACACAAACTGTTTAATCAGTCAAATCATCTGCTGGTGAGATAAGGTTAAGGCATGTGGATATTTTTTTTAGGTGTAAAATCCAATCATTAGTATTTAACTTTTAATAAATAAAGTGTAAGCCGTACATCCATTTTCAAATGAAATTTAAGTGCATTACCCCCCCCCCCATCCTCAATCCAAACTCAGCGGTTTTGCTGATAGAAGCTAATTTGTTCCGGTGGTGACCAGATGCATGGTTTATTGAAACTACTCAGAAACAGGAACAGGAAATCAGGTCTCGTCAATTACACAGCTGACGAACAGACTAATTAACTTCATCCTTAATACGATGAGAAGAACAGCGCTCTATAATTCCCCTTCCTTCTGTTAGAATCTCCCACTGTTTCCTAGCAACAGTTGCAGATTTCCTACTAACTGCTCTTAACTGTTGCATTCGTGTGTGTGTGTGTGTGTGTGTGTGTGTGTGTGTGTGTGTGTCTGTTAGTCTCCCAACTGTCAAGTGTTCCAGAATGTCCCATCTGGGATTTACAAAGCACATCTTCTCTTATCATGCCTGTTTTCTATGTCCCGCGTGTATATATGTGGTAGCATCTAATTTCCCTTTCAGGGATTGATACTGTTTATTGCGTCCTATCGTAATGTATTATTTGGTGATGATGGCACACCAGCAACACGGTGTGTGGCACATTTCATAAACAACATCACTCTTTATAACGCTCCTACAGAACGACAATGTGATCTATAAAAGAAAGTATCACAAAGTAGTGTGGGTCAGAACCATGGGGATAACCCATCCCTCTCCATCCTTGGACTCTCATCTGAAAACACATTTTTGGAAACCTAGAATTTAGATCGGAAGCTTTGTAAGAGCAAGAACCTGAGGTATGGGCGACACGCTGTCGTCCGGCTGGAAGGCATCAAAGTCCAGATCCATGAGTGATTCTCCTGGTCGCTCATTGGGCTGTCGAGAGAGAACACACGCATCAGAGACATTAGCACGCCGCTAACCACATCATGTTCGCTAACCACATCACAAGCCAATCCGTAACTATGTAATGCTCTATAATTCCCTGTAATCAGTCTTAAAAAAATTGTTTGTGTCTCTATGGTTTAACCTGAGAGAAAACTGTCAGACATACTGATATGCTACACAGACTTGATATTGGATGCACCACACACTGTATGGATTATGAACATACAATATACATCAACAATAAAAATGTATATGATAGTGATCCAAGCTATGTGTGTACCAGGTTTCAGATGACCAGCAGATTGATACTATAACCTTGCTCAAACCGTCCTCATACAGGCTGTCTGAAGGTGGCCAGCACCAGCCTACTAACTGATACTGTAGTGGTACTATTTGAGTAGTAATACTTGTTGAAAATCACACAGTTGATCCCAACCCCTCCTTGAAATACCTCCGTGTAATTTGTCTGAAAAACGATTTGTCTCGTTTAACTCACTGGCCACTAGAGGGCAGCATCGACTAGCGGTCCTACCTGTAAGTTGTATTTGCAAAACCAAGTATCTTCATTATGTTAAGGAACTTTACACTTGGTGCTTATAAAATGAAGAGTAACAAAGAGGCTGTGTTGTGTTTTAACGCTAACACCCTAAGAGACCTTGCTTGGTACCGATTAGTAGATCTCTGCTGACAGGTCGTACCTGTGAGGGCGTGGGTGCTGGCAGGAAGTCCCCTCCGAACAGGTCGATGATCTGTTCCTGGGCCACCTCCCGGGTGGGCGTGGCCTTGGGGGGAGGAGGCACCGGGGGACCCTTTCTCGGCTGGGGGGGAGGAGACAAATACAATGTGTTACCAGTTATCGTCTGAACCGCGGATGAGGCACCTCTCCTAGACTTTCATTTGTTTTTATTTTAATATTACCTGTCTATTAATGTTGATTTTTTATTTTATTCTCTGCTGCTGTTACAAATTCCCCTCAGGGAAACTATCTATCTATCTGTCTGTCTGTCTGTCTGTCTGTCTGTCTGTCTGTCTGTCTGTCTGTCTGTCTGTCTGTCTGTCTGTCTGTCTGTTTGTAAGTCTGTCTGTCTGTCTGTCATTTTGATTTTGTTGACGGTGCACCACATCGACATAAAAACATCATAATGGCGAGTGTTGTTTTCATAATGGCGAATGAAGAGATACAATGAATGGGTAGAATGCGTCTATTACTGGTTTACAACAGCTACGAAGGGAAGAGTGCTAGCACCAAGGAAGAATGTCACTTACCATGGTAAAAACACAAATGAGGAAGATGGAGAGAGACAGAGGAATAATGAGAACAAGGAAAACATGCTACGAAGAGACACCGAGAAACGAATGGGCCTCAAGCATGTAACTTGAGGAAATGGTAATGATTTTGTAGTTCACAACAACAATAGATATGTCTACTATATCTTCACAAATACATTTGAACATAGTAAACGTCTAGAAGGAAAGGAAAACCAAACGTTTAAATTAAATTACAAAGTGATAGCTGGCTATACACTTTGCTATGCTCAATTTTCTACGCACAAGACTGAATAGTTTACATATCCACTCACCAAATAAAGACAATAGTTTGCAGCAAAAAAGCGTTAAAAAGGCAACAGGCTAACATTAGCCGCAAAGAAAATATGTCTGATAACAGCAAAAACAAAACATTGCATAGACCAGTGACCAAACAACGATACCGCTGCCTTAATCTCATACATTCTACGGACAATTGCCTGACGTATCTCAATTTTGGAGTCAAGACAGTAGGCTAGGACAAAATAGGCTACTAACTCTAGGTAGGCTGCTTAATCTAAATAGGCTACTAACTCTCGACACACATTACTCAAAGCCATAGAACATTAAATCATAGATTAGGAAGAGAGAACATTAAGAGATAGCACTAAGACAACAGAAATAGAGAACCAGAATGAAAGATCTCCAAAGTAGGGAGATTTAAGGGAAGCTTATGTTGGATAAATATGATGAACAACAATGAGCATTTGGTTGGTATTGAACTAATGGAAGAAACCGTATCTTAAAGGTGACATATTATTCCAGCAGGTGTGAGTGTGATTAGCCATTACAAGCCGTTTCTGCCTCTTCTGACTTCACAAGTGGGTGTGTCCACCTAGATGTATGACGGATAGATGAGCAACGTTTGCTACGGTCCACTGGGTAGGCTGGTAGACTGATCTATCAAGCATACATCTAGTTGGACACGCCTACTTGTGATGTCGGAAGAGGCCGATTTTCGAAACGGCTTGTTATGGCTAATCACACTCACACCTGGTGGTATAATATGTCACCTTTAAAACTAACGTCAGCTGTTACACTACAGGTATGTGTTTTATCCGATGCCCCAGTTTTCTGCCTAAACACCACACTAGTTTCCATTGGGTCGTACCTGCATGGGGGATTTGGGTCGTGGGGGTCCGGGGGAATGGGGCATCAGCATGTGGTTGGTTCCCATCTCCGGGCTGGTCGGGGGACTTTCTTCATCATCGTCGGGCGGGGACGGGGTTCTGGCTAGACGGAGCGGTCCCGAATCACTGGAGACCACCATAGAGACGACAGGTTAATCCCAGCGTCACCCAGCAGCTCCCCATGCTGACAGAATAACCTACAGGACTTTATGGAGCTGGTTTGTCAACTGTTGGGGTACTAGCTTAAGAGGAACCAATGGATAAACAGTCACTGCTAGTGTGGAACTGAACCGGGAGACAAAGACGAAATAAGTGCATTTACCGACAAACTAACAATCTGGTTTATGGTAATCCTCTGATAATATGATTGCCATAAACAGACCAATTAATTGGACCAATCGGGTGGGTTTTGGGGAACATGTTAATCGATTCACAGAGCCGACCAGTGAATCTTCTAGCATTCAACTGACGGTGTCTTTACAACTAGACTAACAATCACCTTACCGCTTCGGCCTGTTAGAAGAACGCCTATAAAAGACAGCAAGTCATGTAAGACAATCCCTTTCATTAGAATTTTTTTATCAATATAGTAGCTATTTAAAATATTGAAACATTATTAATGAATGTCCTTTCATTATGTTCAGTCAAACTCTGACAAGATCTGTCAATTCATGACGTTAGCTTGTGTTTTTAAAAACTTACGGTAGGTAAAGACACAAACTTAAATCAAGTTATGATAGTAAACCATAGGAAAGAGATGATATAGATAGTAATGCTAATGCAAATCCCAGTGACACTTCCCTGTAGCATGCTAGGGAGAAGCTAACCTTGGTGCTCCTTGGATGGTGAACATCTTGTCTGAATGCTGCTCCCCAAGCTTTGTCATCACTTCATAAAGCTGCTTGCAGAGCTACAAGATTCACAGAGGACAGCAAATATGTAAGACATACCTTTAGAAGCAGCTACATTTGTTTTGCACTCGTAGCTTTATCATAGGGTCGTTTTAAATACCATTGGTTGTTCTATACTTATGGAGACACTGAAAAGCAGAGGGTTTAGCATTGTTCTAAACTGTTTTTTACAGATTCACATAGCTGAATATCTGTTGTTCTTGGCTATGGGCTCCATCTAACACTTTTACTGATACATGATTCCCCTCGGCCACCTAAGGGGTTCAGCTACCACCAAATGAAATCTGAACACCTCACAATACATTTTCTATGAATTTTCATCTGGAGACCTGGACTATGAGGACCAGTTTTCTTATACAATAATGGCTTGTGTTCATCAAGAGATTGGATCAGTGCCTAGCGTGCTCACCAGAGAGATCTCCCGATGGAACTTGGCCTCCAGGCTGGTCACGTTCTTGAACGTGTTCACGTAGAACCCCACGCGGCTGAGAGAAAATAAGAGAAAGAGATCAATACACACTGTAAGCACCAGTAAGGTAAGTGATATAGGGGTTATATTATTATATTACAGTATATTTAACACCAATTTATACAATATATTCAACACACTTTCACAGTAACTAAGAACTTCAGTTTGCCTCTTAAAATCATGGAACTCATATACACACACACACACACACACACACACACACACACAAACACACACACACTCACCTGTCCCAAAGTGTGGGCAGTTCATCTTGGAGACCAACGTTTAGTTCATCGAAAACCTTTTGAGCTTTTTTCAACTCTTCTTCTGCCTGGAAAACAGGAATACAAACCAAGCAAGTGTTAAACAGAAGCCTCTAGTTTACAACACTGTTAACTCATTTCTGTCATTATCAGCTTCATTCAAATATAAAGAACATTTATCAGAAGATACACAACAACTCTTATTCAATATGCTAATAGCTACTAAGAGTAATTATTGAAGACACAAACCTTGTGAAAAAATGCACTAATTGTCAGTGACTTAAAAGGACACCAGCAATGTCCTTCAAAAGACCCTTTAATTGAGTTCAAATGAAGCCCTTCTCCCTGGCGTCAAAGGGTCTTTTAACATCTCTTTGTAACGATGCGTCCTGTACGAATAAGTGGGCATGGCCGACGTGTTGATGACCCACCTTCACCATCTTGCGGTCATTCTTCATCCCCGACGCCTGTAGCGTCTCCATGTGATGGCGAGCGCTGTCGTAGTCGATCAGCTTCCTGCTCCTCTTGGCCACCCTGGTCTAGACACCAACCCATTGGTTACCCATCACATTCATTGATCCAGCGGACGACACTACCAGTGGACCAGCGACTTAGCGCCTTCACACAGAGAAAACAGTCGGCCGTGTGTGATTTGGCGGGAACGCCACCAAGTACAACGTGTTCCTTTTAATCGTTAAATTAAAATGACAATGAAAAAGAGGAAGAACAACACGGTGACAACCCAAAAACATCCACAAGGTGAACACAACGGCTCTTACAGCAAACTAAATGGACGGCTAGTGTACACAGATATTTTTACTAAGTGAGACTGGAATTAGATAGAATATGTAATTCACTAGAAACCCTGCCCCTATATATAGAAAGTAAAGTGAAAAGTGGTGCATTTGTCATTATTTTGTCAAGCTTTGATGATTTGACGTCAGACCCCCTGCTTCTGTCAGATCCGACCATTCAAGCCTTACACATGTGTTAGAAATGTCCTCTAGAGTCTAGACACTTCCCACCTACAACTAAATGAGAGCGACTGAGTGTGGGACTTCACCTTGAGGTCAGGGAACTGCTGCAGGTAGCCGTCCAGGTTGAGCAGTGTGGAATCCACCAGCTTATTGTGGAAATCTTCCCACAATGCATCACTGTCCTGTTGGGGAACATTCCAAACAACAGCTTTAGATCAAATGGAATTGTGTCGGTACAAGGATTACTGTAAGGTTTGGTTTACAAGGTGAGCGCATGAGTATACATTAATCTTCCCTTGTTAGCAAATCATGAGCAGTTACTGATAGCATTACCTAAAACTATTAAGGTTAAATTGAAAACCCTTCTGTCATGATTCAGGTTACTCAACAGCATGTAGTCAGGGTTAAGTTGAACTCTACTGAAACCATTGTGTCTTGTCTAGGGTTGCCATAGCGATATCAGAGGGTTCAGAATATGATTGGACTGACCTTGCCAAGGACCATGACATCGTCTTTGCCATACCAGTCAGGCTCGTACACCTCATGGAGAGACTCTGATAGGTTGATGGACGCCTGCTGCATGCCTGCGAAACATACACAGCCCATTGGTCAGACAGCGTCCCTCCCGGTTAATCAGGAGGTTAGGAACTACAGGTTAGGTGGCGTGTGTTTAAGAGACGCTACCTACACGGAGAGTACATCACTGGGGTTAAGCATGTGCTTTACATTTTATGCCCTAATAAGCACACACAAACACACACACGCCACAAACATCACACACACACATACACACACACACACACCACATACACATACAAGCAAGCACAAACACACAAACATGTGCACACACACGCATACAGAAACACACATACATGTTCACGCACACAAACACAGACACAGACACACACCCACACAAACACACACGGTGGCTGCCTTGCTAAAGGGCACATGGGCACAGCAAGGAAAAGGGGATTCAAACCAGAACCCTTCAGCTGTTAGACCACCTGTTCTAATTCGTGATGCCCAGTTCAAATTGTGTGTGTGTATGTGTGTGCGTGTGTGTGTGTGTCTGTGTGTGTGTGTGTGTCTGTGTGTGTGTGTGCGTGTGTGTGTCTGTGTGCGTGTGTGTGTCTGTGTGTGTGTGTGTGCGTGTGTGCGTGTGTGTGCACAGCATGCGTGTGTTTGTATGCGGACGTACGTATGCCAATGTACATTTGCCACTGCCAGTGCCTTTGTGTGCGTGCATGCATGAATTACTGCTTGCATGTGCATGTGTACATAAATGTGTTTGTGTGTTTGTGTGTGTGTGTGTGTGTGTGTGTGTGTGTGTGTGTGTGTGTGTGTGTGTGTGTGTGTGTGTGTGTTTACCTTTAATGGCAGCCATGTAGGCCTTCATCTCTCTCTGCAGCCTGGAGCCTTCGGACTGATGGGAGGAAAGAGGAGGGGGGGTTTACGCCTCCATCATCACATGACCATGTGAGTTTAGCCCCCCCCCCCCCTACAATTTCTGCTTCCCACTGTTTCTCTCTGTATATCTTTGCGACCCAATTTAACCCTCATATTTTACCTTTAAGGACACCTGCTACATACACACATAGAGAAATTTAAATATTTTACATATTTCATATATTTTTATCACATAAATGTCCGTGCTGACACACTGTACACAAGTGTATCTTTGTCACATGTTATATTAATCTGAAGCCATATTAGGTTGTGTAACATTTTGTTCCAGGTTTTGTTATTCTCTGCTTGGAAAGAACATACATGTGCAGGATTGGCCGTAATGCACAGAAGATCCTCCTAACAAGATATCAAATAGGATACTTAGTACTTCTGTACATTGGGAGAAAAAATATATATAGAAAGAGAGAGACAGAGAGAGAGAGAGAGAGAGAGAGAGAGAGAGAAAGAGAGAGAGAAAAGAGAGAAAAGAGAGAGGGAGAGAGGGAGAAATAAGAGAGAGAGGTATGTGAAAACTGAAGAATATGTAGTTACAGAATATGTTACTACAATACATGTGTACATCGTAATAAGTCATGTACAAACAACAATGAATCGTTTTTCATCTCACCTCCTGTCTCTTGAAGTTGACGACGACTTGCTCAAACTGTTCATCTTTGGTCTCGTCTGCTTTTCCCAACTTCTGAAGAACCTGGGGAGATGATCACAGTTTGGACAAAATTAGGGCAATATTTAATCTGGATTCACTCAAACTCGCCAAATCTGTTTGTGTTTGTGTGTGTTTGTGTGTGTGTGTGTGTGTATGTGTGTGTGTGTGTGTGTGTGTGTGTGTGTGTGTGTGTGTGTGTGTTTGTGTGTGTGTGTTAGTTTGTTTGTATGTATGTATGTATGTGTGTATGTTTGTTTGTATGTATGTGTGTATGTGTGTATGTATGTATGTGTATATGCATGTGTGAACTTATGTATGTAGTATGCATGTATGTTTGTATGTATTTGTGTCTGTCCATTATTTAGCTATTCTTTTTTTTGTTATTATCATTAAGGGGATGAAAAGTTAAAGGCCAAAAGTAAAGATGAATCGATAGTCAAATAAAATCAGTTTGGAGGTTAGATTTCTTAATTAGGAGCATAACCCAGTATAACAGTACTGTAAATTAGCTAATAAGACAACATTTCATATACATATTCCGTCCAGTTTAATACAAATGGCAGGTATAGCAATCCACCACCCTTCCCAACCGAAACAACACCTTTATAAATAAAGAACCAGTGAAATCTCTGGTCTAAGAGGTGTGAAGACGGTGCTAATCTCCGGGAGCAGCTCAGACCTGCTGGCTCCACCCCCTAGCACTCCAATCCTCTTAGTGATTGACGACCCACAGGAGCCTCTTCCTAGACAGCCAATAAACAGGCCAGCACACCAAAGGTGGATGTTGCCTTACATGGGCGTCAGGACAACATCTGAAGGAACTGGTGTTATGTCGAAGTCATGCTTTCGTGTTAGCATAAGACTATCGATATGGAACTATTTTACATTCCGTTCTGTAGCAGCCATTCTGTTTGAGGAGGAACTTCTCATAACCTGTATTTGTCCCATAAGACAGAAAGCGGTTCGGGTGCTGTAGATGCAGTGGTGGGAATATTGGACCAACGTCAATCGTTTCTGTAAACTGAGTAGGAATAAAGAGCCTTCCGAACTTATAACAATTAGTGTAATATATTTAAGAAATAAAGGTACAAAAACGTATATAACAAACATGAAATAAAATCAATAGTCATACAATCATCCGAGGGCTCAGATTGGAGTTGAAGTCTCTCCAAGAGCTTCGCAAGGATTGTCCAAAGCATTGACAAAATGACTTCTTATACAATGTTGTCAGGATGCTGAGAACAGCTCTGCCCCCCAATAAAAACTATAGTATTGGTTACCGGATGGTAAACTATCGATGAACCTCTTCCGGATGTCATAAAACGGGACGTAACCTTCCCCTGGGGCTCAAGAGGCTCCTGGGGAGCAGGGGCCTTATCTGGCCAATAAGGTGGCAGTCTGCCATTTGGATGCCGGATGGGCCAATTAGAAGGCAGTAAGCCATTTGGTTGTTGTCTAATAAAACAATGGTAAGCAGTTTGGTTGCTTTTTTTGGCCACCGACACAGCAGTAAGTAGTTTGGGTGCTTTATTCAGCCAATGAGACGACAGTAGACAGTTTGTGTGTTTTATACGGCCAATGAGACGACAGTAGACAGTTTGAGCGTTTTATACGGCCAATGAGAGGGCATTCTTACGAGGTAACAGGAGAACATGAGGAGAACTAGACACCATCTCCTTTGTGTCAATTTTCCTGCAGAGGTGGCAGGTGTCATTTATCAAGACATCCATGTGAAAACTCAAGCACTAAAACCTCCTGCAGATCTGAGGGTCTGCATGTTACATAATCATCAGTCTGATAACCTTCCTTCCTTCGTCATTAAAGTCATATATTTGGTGCTTGAAGAGGAATATTTACCATTCTGTGAGGCTATAATCTAGAAACTTGTCTGACTCTGCTAACAAATCGTTAACCGGTCATTAAATATAGCAAAATACCGCCAAAACGGTCTGTGTCTTAATTAAACAAAAATAAATACGTCTACAAACTACTACAAATTTCGGGACTGGTTCGAATCTCTGAACCTTATCAGTGTCTCTTCCAGAAACACTATCTAACAGTGAGGCAATCTATCAATTATTTACAACATGGATTGACTTGTTGTAAAGACGCTGCACAAAGGAACACATAGCGACATGTAGCATAAAGGTATAGCATAAGCCTGGAAAGAGCGAGTGCTAGTTTGCCTTGAAAGTACCGATATCTTAAGGGTGCTTCTTCAAACTGGGCGATAATAAAAGCTAGTCACTGACGTTGTGAACGTGAACCAAGTCTGCCGGCCTACTTGGATTGGATATCTGACCATGGCTCCTTGAAGACATGTACCAGTATCTTTACTTACTCTACGCCTGTTGAATAAAGGGTTCTCCTCAACAACTTTAAACTGTGACTAGTGTCTAGTTTGTGTTTTACTTGTTCCCATGAGGACAATGTGAATCAATGTGTGATACGTGGGGGTTAAAGGTGGAGGCAGTGATTGTTCAGGCTAGGAAGAGGCAGTAGGTACTAAAGGTTAGCAAACCACACACACCACTACAATCATCGTCATCATCATCATCATCATCCTCACCATCATTACCACCCCACACACTACCATCATCATCATCATCATCATCATCACCACCACTACCAGTCATCATCCCCACCACCACTACTATCATCATCATCATCATCATCATCACCATCATTACCACCACTACTACCATCATCATCACCACCAGCCTCAAAATCATCATCCCCCTCACCATTATCCTAATCTCAGAAGTAGTCTCTGTCTCGCTCCCTCTCGCCCCTCTCTCTCTCTCCAGCTCTCTCTCTCGCTCACTCTCTCTCTTCACAGCTGGTCATTTAGTCTTCAGGAGGGAGAGGTATATTCATAAAACGCTACCACTACCAGGGTTAGTGGTTAAATTCCCACTGTGGCAACCCCTGCTAAAAATATGTGTACTCATGGTACCAAATGGTGAAAGTATTATATTACATATCCTGGCTTGCTGTAAAACGATCTGTTCTGTATTTAATTTGTAAGAATAGACAAAATCTGGGCTTATTGGCTATATAAAGCAGCTTCCCACAATAGCATATTTAAGGAAATCCGATCCTCTGACTCTGCTATTGGCAAAGACCAAGGAGAGAGCGAGAGATGTTACACTACCTAACCAGTAAATTCATTCACAAAAAAAGAAATTAAGCCTAGTAAAATCAATACACATATATGGACGGGAGAGAATCTAGCTGTGATCCATCGTCTCCTTCATGATTTGAACCCTGAGGGTGAAAGTAGAGATTTGTTTTGGTTTCGCAACCACCCCCCCCCCCCCCCCCCCCCCCCATGACACCTTGCTTATCCTTCCTACTACACTAAGTAGATAGTATATAGACGGCTCCACACACACACACCCACACACTCGCACGCACGAATACTGACGTCTCTGACAAGAACAGGACTCCCCCCCCATCTCTGACGTCATGCTGCAGCGCGCAGAGCAGGGCATTCCCCCCCCCCCCCCCCCCCCCCCCACACACACACACACACACACACACACACACCCCAAACACCACCATCTCAGCTCCCCTTCCGCCGACCTTGCAGTCAAATTAGGACTATACCGCTAGATAAGATCAAATAAGACGTTCCCCTGGGTAACATGACATACAAGCAGCAGTTCGTCTTAGGGCCTGCGGCGTGGGACGTCGAGCTGTGGAAATGTCATTCATGTCGACATATCGAGGTGTAATACACCGTTGGACATGTCATCCTCCGGCCCACGATGGACTTATTACAAGAACACATCGCGGGCTATTTGTGTTTATTATTAGCGCTGTACATTTCGTCAGAATTGAAGCTTGGGTTTGTAACGCAATGCTTCTGAGCGGCACGGTTAGTGGTAGTGCGGGGGGTTATAGCCTGCACACTGTTCTCACCTAGACGGTGTGACATTAGATTCATCAATACTCAATCAATGATAGATAATGCGTATGGCTAGTATTCAACTATACGGGATGTTTGTGTCCTTGATCATTCTAGTGGTTCCTGATATCCTCCGTGGAAGCGGCCAAGTCAAGTGATGCTGGAGGAATCGGCCTGCTGCTCGTACACCGAGCACCAACGCTACGCTGGACAGCTCCCCCCGAACAGCACAGCATCTCTGCCCCGATGACAAACACACGCTTGGCGTGAGCGATCCCGCACTACACAGTCCACCCCCCGTTACACTCCCGCTGCGCCTCACCTTCTCCTGTGCCCTGCTGAGCCTTTTCTGGACGTTTTTCGCGAATATTCCTGTCTTGATTTCAGCCATGGCTGCTAGTCCTGAACAGGGATAAACGGTTTCAGCAGCACGGTTTAAGAGCAGAGAGCCGCTGACAGCTCCGAGGGGGGAGGGGGAGGAGGGCTTCTTAAAGCCACAGGCCCCGCGCTGCCGTCACGCTTCACTGCTGCTGCCACCGTCCGCCATGCACACATCTTATTTTCATTTCTAGATAGATCTGGGTGTTTTTTGTATACCATGATTTATAACCGTCGTTGTCTAGCGTTGATATAGTGTAATATGTTAAGTTGAATTCCTTAGAATTGTCATCTTAATTTAAATGAAATTCTTCTTCATCTTAATTTTAGTGTTTTCAACCACGTAAAACCAACACGTTAAATCTAACTAGCCACCGGATATGTTCAGTGATTCCAGAAAAGAAAGTTGTAAAACAAAGTCTGAATCACATTTTCAATAATAGTTTAGACCAATACCAAGGGTATCTCATAATTGTTAATAAACTACTCTGTTTTCATTATAGAACATCTGAATGACTTTAAATAAGTTTGCTTTCTTATTATTTTAATGTTTTTGGGCAATATTGGAGCAGGATAGGCTATAAACAGTGGTATATTAAGAGTATTACAATTGTTTTAATGCATTGAATTAGTACATCATTAATAGATGGACCAAGAGACTTTGACAATTTTCTAGGTTCTGTTGTGGAGCATTGTATTTCTTAATGTTAATGTAATACATGGTTTTATAAATAGGCATGAACTTGCTGCTGTTTTGTTAACAGACCCCTAGAGGGCGTTAGAACCCCGAGTTTTGGTCGTGCTGCAGCCCCCTATAGCGCGTGTGACGTCAGCACCACAAGTGCGCGTAGCAGCTATGCATTTGCTCCTGTTAAGGCTGTCATCATTTCTGTAGGTACGTGGCGAGTGGGAACTGCTGATGCATCACAGAGCCCTAACGATGAATAATCGTTGTCGTCCTCTTCATATGGATCATGTGGGCATTTTTAAATCCCACATGGGTTAATTTTGGTGCTGTTGGTACGTCCTGTGTTCATCACCCTTCTGACGATGACGCGCACATGGACTTGAAACTTTATGAACCCACATACTTCATGTCATCAGGTCAACTAAACCAAAAGTGACTGGGACTCCACCTGGAGAGGATAGGTCTTATTCAGCAGACGTTCGTTCATTCTGACGGACAACTGATAAAGGCCTATAAAAGCTTACATATTGCAGTTCAACCTGGATTTAATTATGTTTCATGTTGTTGCTATAACGTCGTTAGCACCTTCTACGTAAGCTGTAACAAATGACAAATACGCTTCAGAGTGCATATAGAAATGTCCTTTAACATCACCTCAACGTGATATAAGTACCAGTATCATGTTAAAGTATCATATGTATCATGTTAAATTAGGCCTAGACACCGGAAGTGTTTATATTTTACAAATGGTTTGACTTAAGTCAATTGCAGAGTCCAGCGGAAAATGAGTCTGCAGTGTATACGTTTATGTTACTACATGAAACATGTAACTTTGTTAAAGAAAAAAATACACAGCGAATACAAATACAGGTCATTATGTAGGGGTTAGCCAGTACAGAGACAGTTATTTAAGGAGCAGGTAGGGGTTAGACAATACAGATACAGGTCCTTATGGTGCAGGGAGGGGTCAGATGGTTCAGAAACAGGACGTTTAGGAGGTAGGGATTAGAAAGTACAGAGACAGGTCATTAAGGAGCAGGTAGGGGTGAGACAATACACAATCAGCTCATAATGGAGCAGGTCAGGGTTAGACACTACAGATACAGGTCATTAAGGAGCAGGTCAGGGTTAGATGCTACAGATACAGGTCATTAAGGAACAGGTCAGGGTTAGACATTACAGATACAGGTCATTAAGGAGCAGGTAGCCTATGTTTTGAAGACAGGGCGATAGAAGAAGAAAAGAGAAACACTGAAGTGATGAAAAAGAAGCATTGAGATCCATTGTCACCTTTCCGACATGGGAATGATAATGCACAGACAGATATCCGCCGGGCCCTGGGCCCAGGAGAACCTCCACAGGGGGAAGGGCTCCCGGCACGAAAAGCCTTCTGGAAGCCCTGTTCCACCTGACCGTTGGTCCAGAGCGTGGGTTGGTTCCAGGCTGAGTGTCATGGAGCTGTGTGCCACAGGTGGAGCCGTCTTTGGTGGGTTGAATACTATGCGGATCGGATGGCTCCAGGGCAGCCCATCATAATAGACAGTGTGTTCATGTTACACACACTGGGGGCCAACACAGACCCACAGACACACAAAAGACGAGAGAGGTGAGGGAGAGGGCACGGGAGGAAGAGAAGGAAAGAGAGACCGCAGAGGATATACGAGCAAGAGAGAGGGAAGAGGAGAGAGAGTCAATAAGAGGGAAAGGAGAGAGAGTGACGGAGGAAGGGGGTAACAGTTGTGATGAAGAGGAGAGAGAGGGAATATGGGGAGGAGAGGTGAGACGGGGGGTGCACATGAGGTAAAGGGTAGAGGGAATAAGAGGAAAAGGAGAGAGAAAGTGACAGAGAAAGGGGGTTACATGAGGAAGAAGAGCGAGAGGTCAGAGGAAGAAGAGATGATAGGGGGGGAGGAAGAGGAGGGAGAGGATAGAGGAAGAGAGAGAAAAAGGGAGGGAATAAGAGGAAGACAGAACTAAAGAATGAAACACCCCAGTGCTTTCTCACTACCCGATCTCCCTTTATATCTCTATGATAGTCTAGTGGCTACAGTGTTTGACTCCAACCCTAAAAGGTTACGGGTTCGATCCCCAATGTCTGCAGTCTCCCTGTAGTCATCCCCATACCTAACCCCTTCAGGACATCTTTCTAACTAAAAGATACATTTTAATGAAAGTGTCTAGCAACAACATGACTAAAACAGACAGTTCCTGCTATTAGGACCACTAAACTCACTTTTCTATTTTATTTTAGTGGGAAATAAAACCACCGTAATTCCGAACAGGCGATGAGCTAGCGCTGAGTCATCAGCAGGACTTCACACAGAGGAAGGACGGCCACGACGCAACATGCCCCAACCAGCGTGTGAAACCGTGTGGAGTGTGTGTGTGTGTGTGTGGTTGAGTGTGCCTGTGTGTATTTGTGTGTGGTGGAGTGTGTGTGTGTGTGTGTGTGTGTGTGTGTGTGTGTGTGTGTGGGTGTGTGTGTGTTTGTGTGTGTGTATGTGGTGGAGTGTGTGTGTATGTGTTTATGTAGGTGTGTGTGTGTGTGTGTGTGTGTGTGTGTGTGTGTGTGTGTGTGTGTGTGTGTGTGTGTGGTAGAGTGTGTTTATATGTTTATGTATGCGAGTGTATTTGTGTGTGTATATGTGTGTGTAGTGGATTGTGTGTGGAGTGTGTGTGGTATGAATGAATCAGGATCATACGCTACAGCTCTCTTCCTCCTCTTTTGTCGTGACGTGGACAAACAACGTGGAAGCCGTGTGTGCATGTGTCTGTGTGTGCGCAGCCCATGTGTGTGTGTGCACGTGTGTGTATGACTCAAAGACAGGGGAAACACCAGCGAGAGAGGATGCTTTAAAAAGAGACGGGTGTTGTAATTACGTCCACGATTCTCCCGGCACTAGAGAGAGGCAGAGAGTACAGGAGGGAAAGAGAGAGAGAGGTATAATTACCAAAGAAAAGCAGGAGAGAGATAGTGAGAGAGAGAGAGAGTTCTGTGACCCTGCCCACTAGTACAAAGCCATTCAACTCAGCCGGAGAGAGCGCACACCAGTAGAACTCCAGACGGATCTATCTCTGAGTGTGTGTGTGTTTGTGTGTGCGTGTGTTTGTGTGCATGCACGCGTATGTGTTTTGTGTCTAAACCGGAGAACGAGAGAGGAACCCGACCAGGACACCTTCTGCTCTTCAGCTTCCTGTCATCTCCAGCCTCTCTGCTGCTACCTTCTGATCCTCCAGGGCTGGTTCCCACACTGGAGTACAGCCTCAAAGGGACAGCTTCTTCTTCTTCTTCTTCACTTCTGTGTCTCCAGAAGGACCCAAGCCCAATCCCAGAGCCTCGGCGGAAGACTTGAGAAGGGATATCCGTATTTTGTTCCTCCAGGAACCTCAAACGGACAAGAACTTTTTCTCTTCTCTTGACTTTTGCCACATTTCATCGGTATCTCCATTTTTTTTGGGGCATTTTGCATTTTGCTTCCTTCGCCATCATGACACTCCTCACGCACCTGGCGCACGTGTCCCAGCGGGCCCTGTGCGCTGTTTGTCCAGGACTCCCTGCCCCCACCCCTCCCCACCTGCTGGCGGGGGTCCTGGTGCTGCTGGTCGCCCTGCAGCCGGCCACCTCCTCCCCCACCCCCGCCGCCGCCATCGCAGCCGCCGCCGCGTCCCTGGACGTCGAGCCCCCCTGCGGCTCCTGCGCCCTGGCTCAGCTGAAGAACTCCTCCTCCTCCTCCTCCTCCTCTTCCCCGCCCTCCTCCTCCTCGTCTTCCTCGGGCCAGACGGACATGGTGGAGGCGGTGAAGCGGCACATCCTCAACATGCTGCACCTGAGCGCGCGGCCCAACGTGACGCAGCCCGTGCCGCGCGCCGCGCTGCTCAACGCCATCCGGAAGCTGCAGGTGGGCCGCGTGGCCGAGGACGGCAGCGTGCAGATCCAGGAGGAGGGGCCGCGGCCCGGGGAGACGGACGGGGGCCCGCTGGAGCCCCCCGCCGAGATCATCACGTTCGCCGAGCCAGGTCAGTGTCTCCACCGTTTGCAAGCCGCATGGTTCGACTATGAAAATGAGTCTGACGTTGCTCTGTGTTCGGAGAAGGCGTTACTTTAGAGCGCATTGAGGGTCTGGACTAGGAGGGTTAGGGTCTGGACTAGGAGGGTTAGGGTCTGGACTAGGAGGGTTAGGGTCTGGACTAGGAGGGTTAGGGTCTGGACTAGGAGGGTTAGGGTCTGGACTAGGAGGGTTAGGGTTTTGTTTAGATGGGCTAGGGTTTGATTGAGACGGGTTAGGTTTTTGACTAGAATGGTAAGGCTTTGGTTTATATTTATGTTTATAGTATTGACT
This sequence comes from Pollachius pollachius, assembly GCF_949987615.1. Lineage (NCBI taxonomy): Eukaryota > Metazoa > Chordata > Actinopteri > Gadiformes > Gadidae > Pollachius > Pollachius pollachius. The sequence goes on along the minus strand of NC_136947.1, from coordinate 12,520,368 downwards.
GATGAATGCTATCCATACTATCAGATCCCTGAAGACACAAGACTGACAGAAAATGCTGTACCTTTGAAATGTCCCTACTCACACGCTGGTTACCAACCACGATCATTTCCACGTTATATCAAACAAAGCTGTTCTTCTCTTGGCTCAATCAAGCACATGTCCTGTCTCACGTGTGTGTGGTGTGTGTGTGTGTGTGTGTGTGTGTGTGTGTGTGTGTGTGTGTGTGTGTGTATTAGTGATGTTGTGCTTTGCTTAAACATCTGAGTCCACGTGTATGATGTAACTAATACAAAATCATGTTCAAGCCTGTGTAATGATCCACTTGTACTTGGGTTGCTGAACTGGACAGGAAACCATGCAGGGCATGATCCTGGATGTCAGAGTGTTGCATCGGGACTGGTCCAGATGGAAAGAGTACCGTGCTGGTCTGAGGTGCTGTGCTGGTTTAAGGTACTGAGACAATGAGAGAGAAAGAGAGGGAGACAGAGAGACAGAGAGAGAGAGACAGAGAGAGAGTGTGATAAAGAGAAGAGAACGATGAAGAGGAGGAGAGAGAGAAAGATGAAGAGAGAGTGCGATAGAGAGAAGAGAACGATGAAGAGGAGGAGAGAGAGAAAGATGAAGAGAGGGAGGGCGAGAGAGAGAGAGAGAGAGAAAGAGAAAGATGGACAGAGCGAGAGAGAGACAGAGAGACAGAGAGAAAACACACTCACAGAGACAATCAAGGCGATGGGCTGTCCGCTCCTGTGGCCACTCGGCATCCTATAACCCCCTGCTGCTGCTCAGACATCCTTTGTGTTCGGAACAAACCCAGCGTCGCTTCAATGGAATTGAATCCGTGTTCGGATCCGCCATCGGACGCTCCGTCTGGGGGTCACAAATGTGTGTTCCAGATCAGCATAGTGACGGTTCACAAACACACACGCGACTTCCTCGCTGCAATGAAACTATAGTTTCCGTTTGCTTTTTGCTTTTTAAACATGTCTCCTTAATGGTGATATTAAAGGAATAGAATTTTGATTGGGGAATGTGTAATATACTAATTAATCAATCGTAAAAAACATTCCTGGCCCAACTTGGGAAGGAAATGTTGAAGTTGAAAGTAGAGCAAAAGTTTTGTATTTGACATGCCAGAATGTTTCATCAGTGTTTTGTTCTTCTCCTTCTTGGGGTGGAACCAAGGTTCTGCACTGGGGTGTACCGCAGAACCCTACAAAACCAGCATGACAAACACATTCTCCTGCCGTCTGTTTACTTACATAAATGCACACAATGGCTTCCGCACTATAAATAGTTTCCCTCCTTTTAGAACCGAATGTTCAATTAAAAAAGTCCACTCAAAGGACCCGCCGAAATTAGTGAGACGGTAATGAGGTGTTTGGTTGGGTGGGGGGGAGACAGGGGTGGCAATGGGGTAGGGGAGGGTAGCATACCCGGTAGGCTCCAGGCCGTACATAATCACCTCATTCAGCCAAATGTGGCCCACAGTAATTACTCTAAGGCCGCAGAGATGGGTGAGAGAGATGGGCGAGGGGGCATAGAGAGAGAGAGAGAGAGAGAGGGAGAGAGAGAGAGGAAGTGGGTAAGGATTGGAGAGAGAGACGAGAGAGCTCAGGAGAAAGAGAGCGGAGAGGGAGAGGGAGTCGGTAGAAGAGAAAGGGAGAGATGGGAATGAGAGGGATGGAGTGGGAGAGAGAGAGAGAGAGTGAGAGAGAGAGAGAGTGAGAGAGAGAGTGAGAGAATGCATGAGAGAACAAAATGGAGAGAGGAGAAGAGAGAAAGGAGAAGAGAGACGAATAGATATAGAGAGGGTGGTTAAAGGACACTACATGAGAGAGGAGGGGGCCCTGCTACTTCCTGAATAGGGACCCCAGGCTTGTTAAGGACGGGACCACAACAATCACTCAACCCCTGACCAGAGCATCTTTTTTTAGCATTGCATCTGAAAGATCCTGCTGAATATATTTAGCACCATTCAACTGCTCGCTTTTATGTTGAAGGCATTTCTCGGCCCATTCATTCATATGATGGAACAAGAAAGAGACATCGGGAGGGGGTGGAGTAGGAGGTGGATGTATTCTAATTATGAACTGATTAAGATGGGGGCAGGGGTGCTGCAAGCTGTGTTTTAGAGGTTAGACACTGTGTGACTAATTAAGCAGCACTGTTCAGAAGTAACTAAGCAAGGACCGGATCTGAGCTATGGTTTAGTGATGGTAGAGTTATCTAAACCTCCTTTATTTCTGGGTTGCATTCTGAGGGTCCTCAAATCCATGGTGTAAAACTTGGAGCTGAAACAAGACGGTTACGATTTTGTTAAACTATGTGTTGTGAAACACGTAAGGTATTTAGTCCCAACTACAATAGGTCTATCCTGAAGTATCCTTCTACTCTCTGCAACGACTACATACATACACAACATGCGTCTGTCAAAAAAAGAAAGGATGAGCAGGATATTTAGGCTGTTACATCCAACCCTCAGCTGAAAGGTCCCTGATCTACATGTAGGCACCTGCTCTTGAATTAAATTATTCTCTTCTTTCTGTAAGTCACTTTGGGTGAAAGTGCTTGAATGGTCCTTGAATAGTAAATTCAAAACATAAAAAAGGCTGAATTCTGCAGTGTTGTGGCAGTATACCACAAAGAGCAGGACCATATGCATACTTATCAAATAGTTATTCAACCGATAGCATCAGTCAATACCTGTTGTGTTCCAAGATAAACACAACATGTTTCCAGGCCACCGCAGGTCAAAACGAGCTGAAGCCTACTTCAAACAGAAACTCTGAATGGTTCTGGTTTGGATCCTGGCTGGTGTAGAGCGGTAGTGACCAAGTAACTGCCGGTCAAACCCAGCTAAAACACAAGCCTTTCTCTACTTCAAACAGACACATTAGTTTGACCCCCATCTGAAAGGTTCTGACTTTACCAGCTTTTGTCTAGTGAAGTTTTTTGGAAAAAACAGCTGGAAATTAGGGTTTTTAACTCCTATCCGTAAGTTATTTTTGATTCTTATTCTCAGAGCAGTTTGCATCTATTTGTGTCTGTTTGTTGGTGATGCTTTATACTATCTTGGTTCCAATCCTCGAAGCCATCAATCCATCGCTCCTGATCCACCCATTGATCCCTCAATCATTGAGCCACCATCCATCCTCCACTTCCTCTATCCTTCAGCAATGTTTCAAATGGCCTCACAATGCTAACAGCGGTTGTCTTCTCCTTCACCCCCAGGTGATTCTCCATCCATGGTGACGTTTGACATCACCAAGGAGGGCGGCGGCTCCTCTGTGGTGGAACAGGCCAACGTTTGGGTCTTCCTCAAGCTAGCGCGGGGGAACCGGGCCAAGGGCAAGGTCACCCTCCAGCTGCTCCAGCCCCCTCAGCGGGGGGCCGGCGGCGCTGAGATAGCGGTCTCCGAGAAGGTGGTGGACACCCGGCGCAGCGGCTGGCACACGCTTCCTGTTCCGCGTGCGGTCCAGGCGCTGCTGGACGGCGGCAACAGCGTGCTCCACCTGCGAGTGTCCTGCCCTCTGTGCGCCGACGTCGGGGCCACGCCGCTCCTCGCACCGGCAGACGGCGAGCACGCCAGGGAGCGCGAGCAGTCCCACCGGCCCTTCCTGATGGTGGTGCTGCGGGAGGCGGAGGAGCCCAGCCACCGGCGAGACAAGCGTGGCCTGGAGTGCGACGGCACCGCCGGCCTGTGCTGCAAGCGACAGTTCTACGTCAACTTTAAGGAAATCGGCTGGAGCGACTGGATTATCGCCCCCCCCGGTTACCACGCCAACTACTGCGAGGGCGACTGCCCGAGTCACGCGGCCTCCATCACAGGTTCCTCGCTGTCCTTCCATTCCACGGTGATCAGCCACTACCGCATGCGGGGCTACGGCCCCTTCCAGAACATCAAGTCCTGCTGCGTGCCAACGCGACTACGGCCCATGTCCATGCTCTACTACAACGAGGAGCAGATGATCATCAAGAAGGACATCCAGAACATGATTGTGGACGAGTGCGGCTGCTCCTAAGAGTTTCACTGTTTGGTCACCTCAGACGGACGCTTTCATCCAAAGCGACTTACATGCTTCATGACTTTACAAATTTCATGAGGGATGAGGTTGGAGGTAGGTCAGGATGGCTCGAGGATGCTCAAAGGATGGTCTGTGGACATTGGGGATCGAACAGAGTGCGGGAGTTGTTTCGGCCCGGAGTTGAACACCCTAGCAACATCACTATCCTGCCCAGTTTCCTTTAAAACTTTTAGATAAGCGTGGCCAGTGGACAATACCGTCATTCCCACGCATAAATAGAAGTGTTGCTCTTCTGCTTACGGACGGCCTGTGCAAGAACTCGAGCCTGAAGCGCCTGCCAGAACAGCTCGGTCCTCATTGATAAATAAAAATATCTATTTTTGTTTAGTTATGAATGAACGTGTGGTCATTCACATGCAATGACATTCCCATGCAATGCCATTCCAATGCGATGCCATTCCCATGCGATGCCGTTCCCATGCAAAATAGTTCCCATGCAATGGGAATTTCTACGCTGCATTTGGAATGCATGAAAGACTGGAGAATTCTATGCAACACAAGTGTGAATCTAATGTCAATCTTTTGTTGTGTTTGGCTCATTTTTATCATTTTTTGTACATAATGCGTTTACAGTGCGTTTCAAGGGGTCCTTTTTGATACATAGTGTTTTGGAAGGTTAAAAGTGTATATAATCTCTGTTGGTAAGAGATACTTGACAGAATTATGTGTGATCAGGTATTGGAGCCAAACACCCAGAGCAAACATTTATTATTCATATTGTTATTAATATTATTATCATTGTTATTATTGTTGTAAAAATGTTGACGTTTGCACTTTCAACAATGCTATTTTTTAAGTCACAGATTCAGCCTGCACTTCGAAAATTGCATCATTCCAATTAATATGAAGGCTATTGAAAGAAATTGCCAAAGATAGATGGCTGTTCCATTTTTGACGGTTTCTCCAGTGCTACCATGGCTTAGATGTTCACTCAATGAGGCTGCAACCTTCATCCAAGTCAATTTAGGTGAACTCACTTTTCGATAACGACCTCAAAGGTCTAACCTTATGGCATTTTAAAGTGCTTCAACCACAGCCCATGAACTAAACACGGTTTAAGGCTTCGTGTAACACATGACTTTGTGTTTTTTGTTGTTTTATAATTTATTTACTGTCCATTAATCATTTTCATATGGTTCGCCCATGATGTCAAGTAACACTAGACAGACTCTCACACAACCGAAACCTGTTTAACTTTTCACAGAAACAATTTAGTATTTCCATCAACACATAATGACAGACGTGTGAAATCTTTACTGGCATGAACGTTTAAAAGAATAAAGCAAAAAAAAAAAGATGAATGTGTCTAATGTCTCTAACCTTACTCAACACACAACTCAACACAAAAAAATAAGTTTTAAGCTTTTGCTGAACCCACAATCTATTTCAACATGTGCAAACAACAAAGATGTTACACGATAAACAAAAAAATCCTGGGTTAGCTAAGGTAACATCGGGTCTATGAATGAAGGGTGACATATTAATTGGGCTTGGGTCACTTGGCAAAAGCGATTGTGCGCTTGGACAGGCAGACATATTCATAGCTGGCATCAACAGATTTATTGTTATACTATAGTTTCACTTTTTGGCAAGCTAACGAATATGTTGACCGACTGAAGTGTCATTTTCACTGTTTTTGCAATTACTCTCTAATGGAGTGAACTTTTCCTTTTCACAGAATGCATTAGTGAGAATGTTTTTATTTTCTTTCCACTAACACTTGACCCCCTGATGGTCAAAGACCAGACCAGTGATGATCAGTACACAAGGACACTTGATGATCAGTAACGGTGCTTTCATTGGAGGAGGATGATCGTTTGATGGAAGACAGAGACTCTTGTCTCCAGGTGATCTGGCACTACGAGGTCACACAGGCTTTCCACACTTGTACAAAAGAAGAGAGAGACAGAGAAAGAGAGAGAGGGACAGCAAAAAGAGAGACAGAGAAATGGGGGGGGGGAGAAACCTAACCGCCAGCTCTTTGTTTGACGGATGAAAACTGGAGCAGGACTGTACAGACTGAACGGCTCCTGTTGTTTTTTCCTCTTTCCTCGAATGTCCTCTTTTGCCCTCCCTTTTGCCTCTCTTTTTCATGTTTTCCCCTCTTGTCTCCCCTCTTCTCTCCCCTCTTCTACGGGGGTACATGCAGACGGGGTTATGAACTCTCCTTCTGGGTTTACTGCGCTGTGCCCCGGATGCTGACCCGGAGGAGGTCGTGACCACTGTCTCTCTCTCAACAGACATTCTGTTGGACTACTGGACCCACGGGGGACAGATGAAGGGCCTCAGGGTGATTTAGCAAATACAAAGACAGAGTTGGCATGTGGGAGAACACGGTGTAGAGTAACCTTATTAATAAATGATAACACATAATAACAACCAGGTGGTTCACCGGGTCGAGCGCGAACCATTAAGGCCTAGTCCTCACCGCAGTGTCCGGGGTACGATAGCTGCCCGTGGTCCGTTGCTCCATGTCTTCCCCTCTCTCTCCCGTAACTTCCTGTCTTACTCTACAATTAAAAAAAACAGCTCATAACTGTAACTAAAGGGGAGCCCATCTGCCTTCAATTTGCTTCTAATCAAAGAGAGTACAGTTCTCTGTCAATCTTTCTTCAAATCTCAGTTTAATAACGTTCATGAGATCTCAGAGAGAAATGTTTTCCCCGTCTCAACATTTACACGAGAGACGTCGACAACTGTTCGACAGCTGTACACAACCATCATCTAGTTGGGAAACAGATCTGTTGTCGTCTAGACCGAATCTCTCATCACGTCATGTGCTGACCTCCTACGTCACCTGTCGTCAACCAATAAAAAGCGTTGGGGTGTGTCATATACATAATAATCTGAAACATATCTGGGCTGTGCTTACCTGTCTCACAATTCCACGAGTCCTAAACCTGGCTTTCTATTGTTAAACCACGATTCGCGGCATTATCCAAAGCTATGTACACTGGTATCACCTTAACTACGTCTCCGCCCATCTCTCTCTGCCCCGACGTGTTAACAGGCTGAGGCGGTTGTGACCATGTTGGGCCTTTCACGTACACAGGATATCATCTTTATCTTGTGCAAACAGGGCCATAGACCCCTACCCGCTTAATGCCTTGCATCTGTAATCAATGTCCAACATTGTTTATCAATGTATTCACTGTCTATCTCGACTTGCTTCTTGATGTCTCCTTATGCACTGTCTAACCCCTACATGCTCCTAATGACCTGTCTCTATATTCACTGTCTAACCCCTACCTGCTCCTTAATGACCTGTCCCTGTATTCACTGTCTAACCCCTACCTGCTCCTTAATGACCTGTCCCTGTATTCCCTTTCTGACCCCTACCTGCTTCTTAATGACCTGTCCTTGTATTCACTGTCTAACCCCTACCTGCTTCTCAATGACCTGTCTCGGTTATCACTGTCTAACCCCTACCTGCTCCTTAATGACCTGTCTCTGTAGTCACAGTCAAACCCCTACCTACTCCATAATCACCTGTCTCTGTATTCACTGTCTAACCCCTACCTGCTCCTTCATGACCTGTCCCTGTATTCACTTTTTGAACCCTCACTGCTTCTTAATGACCTTTCTCTGTATTCACTGTCTAACCCCTACCTGATCCGTTATGACCCGTCTCTTCATTCACAGTTCACCCATATTACACATTTCTTGTCAGTGAACTAGGGTGAACTTTACCATTCAGAAACTTTCGAAACAGCCTGGGTTTATTGCAGGGCTTTTCTCAATCCCATACAGTGTGTAAACAGGGAAAATGGAGAGCGAAGAGTCTACTATCTAATGGAAATGATTAAGTCAATAAGGAAGGAATTTGGACAAATAGTCAAAGTACATGAACCTTGACGACAAGAAGAATGACCAATCTGTGGGAACTGCCTGCTGGGTTCAGCAGGGAATAACTCCCAGGAGAGATACGGGGGTATGATTTGCAAAATGGATCTACAACCTTAAAAAGATTGTAATTATGAATGATTAACTAGAGAGAATTATGTAACTTCCACGTATTCTTCTCATCTTGAGAATAACGATATAACGTATAATGAGATTCACAAATCAGCAAACACAACACACACTAATATAAAGAAAAAATATGAGATTCAGAAAAAGAAAGAAAAAGTGTTGAATTTTATATTTCTATATTACCCATTCATATTATTATTACTATTAATATTAAAAGTATATTAATATATATATATTACATTTCCTAAAAACATTGCAAAGGACCCAGCGCCAACCCAGTGAAACACTGGCAACCTGATTTACCTTACAAAGTATTGACAAGACTTACACTATTTTGATGGTCTTATAGTGTTATTGTGTACTCTATCATTCATCTCTCAGTTCTCTGTTAATGTCCAACCACTACTCATACTCTCCTTTTACAGAATGGTCAAATGATAAATGGACTGATAGCGCTTTTCTAACCAGTGGCCACTCAAAGAGCTTTTCCATATTACCTTACATTTATCCTTTATACACACAGAACCAAGTCAGACCGAGTTGGCTTCTGTCAAACTGACAAAATGTAAACTGTTTCTAATGCAGGTTAACAAGCAGCTGGACTGAGGTTTCAAGCAGACCAGGACTGGGTTAATGCAGATAATTAAAGCATTTAAGCTTTGGTATAAGGGTTAGGGAATGTTTGAGAAATTTTATCTGGACACCTCATCAGTGTTTCTTATAAATAGAACGCAGAGCCGTTTAAGGCAAGGGGACTGTGGGCAGTGGCGTGATGATCTGTAGATTCAGAGTGTTGACGAATATGTGATCCAAACATGTGACACATCTGAGCCGATCCCGACGACATCTAACAATTTCTTTGAATGTACACCAAAAGAGTTGACTCAGTTTCTTCTGCTTTAAAGTAAATAAGTAAAGTGAACCTATTTAAAAAGACTTGAGACTGTTGGGCGGCCTTGATGGCCCATGTTGTAATGATAATAGTTCATAATTAAATAGTGCATTTCTTGAACCAATACGCTGGGTCTGTTTTAGGGGTAGTTAGTGGTTATGCCGGTAAGGTTGGTTATGGCTGGTTAAAGGGGATGGTTGATGGTGATCTATTGGTTGGCTGTATACGGGTTGTTAAAGTGCTATAGGATTGGGTAGTAGTTGGTGGTTGAGGCAGTTGTGGTGGTTTTTAAAAGGTGGATGAATTGGATGTAGGCGTAGCGACGTTGGTAGTGGAGTTTTCGTGAGGTTGTAGCGAATTACCCTCTCACCCCAATAATTTACTTAAAAAACAAACAAACATTGCTTTCATCCTGCCATTCAAAATTATATGAATCAGTTTATAGCAGTAGTAGTAGTTGAATAGTAACAATTCAGTGGTCAAATTAAAGAGTTCCTCAGAACCAATAAAATATTAAAGACATTCCAATATTCACACGATTAGTTTACTTTGGTTTTAACACTGTGTCCACTTGCTCATGTCCAGACGCCCACACAATGAGCCTCTCCACACCTCTCCATCAGATATTACTCATGCCTGGCAGCAGAAGGGAGAGAAGGAGTGGAGCAGAGAGAGAGAGAGGTGATTTAGAGACGACGAGAGAGAGGTGATGTAGAGATGGAGAGAGAGAGGTGATGTAGAGACAGAGAGTTGATGGAGAGATGGAGAGAGAGAGAGGTGATGAGAGAGAGGCGATGTAGAGATGGAGAGAGAGAGGAGTAGCAATGGGAGAAGAGGAAGGATGAGAGAGAGAGAGAGAGAGAGAGCAAGAGTGGTCAAAATGAAGAAAGAGGGAGGTAGAGACCGCAATAGGAAGAAAAAGGGAGGGAGGGAGAGAGAGAGCATCGAGGGAGAGAGAAGGAGGGAGATTCCACAAATTCTCCTCCCCCTCCTCCTCAGTGGCTCCCCTCTTGCTTCCCCAGCCTGGAGCGGGGGAGGCGAATAAGGAGGAGGGAGGAGGAGGAGGGGAAGGGAGAGAAGAAGGTGGAGGGGGGAGGGGGTCTGAGTCAGCGCTGAAGTCACGGAGGTGGGAAGTTGTAAAACGTGACAGTAGGTGGACGCAGATGAACCTTCTAAATTTACACCAGCTTGACGAGAACTCGCCAACGCCACGCCACTGCTTAGCTACAGCCTCCTGGTGTGATGTCTTAATGTATTTCAGAGGAAATAAAAATAAAACGCCCTACAAGGACTTCTCTGTTTACTAGTCATCGCTACTTGGCTCGCGGCCTTGTTTCAGTTTCGTGGCATCCACACAACCGACGTTTCTTCAGGGCACCAACTGCTCCCAAATCTCGTAAAAACCAACAACTACTGTCTGTTAAACAAGCAATGAGTTTTGTAAAAAAATATGTTAGAGCAAACTATGAAGGGAGTTATGGTCAAATCTATTAAATAAATGTATATCTGTTAAGGCCTTTTTCTCAATAAGAGCCTCCAAGGGCTTCAGAAGCCCATATTCAGTTAGACTGAATCTAATGCTTTGGACTCTCAGCGGCTGGGTACTTGATTAGATCGCTGATGGCTGCTGATTACCTGTGAGCATCCACTGACCGGAGACCAAAACAGGGAAGCAGTACTAATGGTACGCTCCATCATTTCCTTTTAGATGCTAATACTCAGTTTACCGTGATTGGACCTTTCTCGTGGTTGAGAATAGGAGGGTGTGGGGTGGCTTTAGATCGAACATGCCAGCCAATGGACTTTTAACAGAAACGTGGTGCTTTGGGACATAGGATCAAAGCAAGTTCTCACAACAAAAGGGCGTTATTGTCTGGGCGGCTCAGTTCACAGCCGACTCCCTGAAGCTTGTGTCCTATTACATAATGTTTGCTAATCTGTTTTCTTTCTTTTAATAGCTAGCAGCTTGGAAAGCCTTTGTGTTAAGGAATGTAAGCATGCCCCCATAACTTTAGTCTTTCAACGTTCATTAGAACACATTGGACGGGAACGCAGAAATTTTTGTTATTATGTGTTAGGGCAACTATCTCATGGTGCATTATCTGTGCATTCATTGTTTCAGGTGTTGAGGTTACTACAGACAACATATACACTTCAGCAGCCTATTGTTTGTATTGTTTATTAAAGCAATGAGTACTGCATTTAAATGTATTCGATTTACTTAGGTAATATATAATTGTACATTTATTTAAGACCCCAATAAGATCTGAATCTATCAAACCGTCTCCCTTTTGCAGGTTTCTTAAATAATAGCACAGAGCCTCACTAATTATTTTGGGGTCTATGAACAAGAATAACTGTCAATTAATACCTTACCTATCTCTGAAAAGGACAGGAGGACCCATTGATCGATCCTTAGAACTATTAATTCCTAGAAGGAATTATCCTTCTTTCTGCTGCTCTCTAGTGGAACTCAACCATATAACATTGACAATGTAGAATGAATGAGTGACGGGAAGTGCCAAAGAATGGTTAATAACCAACATGTTTTCATCCATACGCTCCAAAGATGTGGCTGGACAGATTATAATCAAGATTGGAAGACTTTGGAATTCATGCTATATTTCACATTTAAAACCATTTGCTGTATCTTGTCAGCTGTTTTACATTAAAAAAAAAGAGGTTAATCAGGTAAGAATAAGATTGTTTTGAAAAGCCATCCAATAATCAGGCCTCACTATAGATCTAGGTTCTGGGCTCCGTGTCGGAATGCATGAATGAGGAGCGAGAGAACAAACAAACATACAGGCCACTGTCCAGGGACAGAAACTCACAGAATTCTGATGAACAGATTCCCAAAGAATGACCAAATGGAGACCTTCAAAGAGGGTGGACGATGAGTCATCACGGGGTATGTAAAAAGATGCCCCAAGTGGATAACGTCCTGCCAAACTATCCAGAGAGGGACAATCAGCCAACTCTCGGGGCCCGGGCCCTCTCGAAGGGAACCGGGTCAGCAAAGCATGAAGCCAGATGGATCCAGTCAGTAATCAGAGCATGAATCTGGTGGTGGTGGTGGTGGTGGTGGTGGTGGTGGTGGTGGTGGCGGTGGTGTTTGGGAAGTGCTGAGACCTAAGGCTTTAAATAAACAGAGACTCCGACCTCGAGGTGGGCCCATTGGCCCCTGGGCCACTGGGCTTTGGGGTTGTGGGGTGGTGGTGGGGGGGGACAACACAGGGCAGGACCTTGTGCTAAGTCAAGCTCCAGTGTAGCGCACAGCTCTTCTGCTAGCTGACCTAGCAGCCCGTGTCCTGGGCTCTAAATAGGCCAGCCAACTCTTCTTTTCTAATTAGGCAACAAAACCAGCAGGGACCGGCCAACCCTAATGTTCTCTAGCTGGGTTTATTTACTCAGGGATGAAGCTTAGTTCAGCAGGGGGCTTTTGGGGGAATGCTGGGAAGGGCGAAGGCTTCAGAAGGTCTAACGAGAATATGTTTCTCGGCCAATTCACATGCTTTTTGAAGTTATCATTTTCCTTGAGGTCGTTTTGTAGATGTCATTAATAAAGAGCAGGTTGGGGGTTTGGGTATCGCCCAAGGATGTCTACAGGTAGACTGTGGGAATGGGGTATCGCTAAGAGCAAGCAAAGGTCGATCAGCGAAGTCACAACTTTTCTCTGTTTTGGGACCTCAGTGGTGGAACGAGCTCCCTACCGATGTCAGGATCGCAGAGTCGCTCACCAGCTTCCGCAAAAGACTCAAAACTCACCTGTTCAGAGTTCACCTCGACTCTGCATAGAAACCGATGCACAGCCACCATTGAATGTTGTACGTCCTGGCACTTGCACATTGCACTTATTCAATTTACTTAATTGTGTAGCGTCTACAGTAGCTGCTATCGTTGCTTTACACAGGGAATGGGTTAGCCTAGCGATTGTAATACTTGCACTTGGTTCTATGAACATCTTTACTGTACCGACAGCGATATATATTGTTTCACTTCTTATGACAAATGTACTTATTGTAACAAATGCACTTCTTGTAAGTCGCTTTGGATAAAAGCGTCTGCTAAATGCCCTAAATGTAAAATGTAAATGTAAATGTATCGAACCCAGGGCATTTCGGCTAACACCCTAGCCAGTACAACATCCTGCCCCTGTATAACATGAAATAATGTGATGCTACAACACACAGCCATTTTGATTCTAGTGATTATACTCCTTATAAGCCAACTTGGCTGAATTCAAAATATCAAACACACTTTAAACAAATGCAAAGGATTTGATATGGTCAAAATTACAGTACAAAACTGCTATCAAAGTAATGGTACCACCATTTGGTACCACCATTTGCTGTGATTGATACATTACAGTGTAATGTTTTCAAAAATGCAATTTTGCTAGTTATAAGTCACTACATTGAACTATTTACATTTTTCAACGTTTTGTTTTGGCAGTAGGCTATTAACCATTTAGATATCACTTTGATTATCAGAGACGTGTTTCTCTGTAGACCAGATGCAGGTCAAGGTAGTCAAAGTTTCAGTTTAATATTTTAGTATGCAAAGAAAATGAACAAAGGGCATCTTTTCATGTAGAATGTGAGTCTAATGAGCGGATACCTGAGTCATTGTTTCTCCAGTCCGTCCTTCTCTATGTGATCTTGCTACTAATGGCCCGATAATACTTGCCCCTCGAAAGACCACAACATCTAGCAACCATTTTATGCACAAGTTCGTTTAAAATTATAATTCTAATTTAGAGATGTATATGATGTATACGATTGCTCGATTGAGTTGAAAATATTTCATAATAAACCTAACTGACGTGAACACAGTGAATATCAACAATAATAGGAATGTCATACATTACTAAATGCAACAACTAGGTGGCAGTGCAACGGCTGGTGGACGGACCAAAACCAAAAACGCCTTGAGAAGAAATTATTTCCGGTTCCGGTTTAGTACTCAATAATAACAGAAGCGGGAGTCTAGCAGGTAGTAAACTCACTTCGTTTCGAGATAGTTAGGAGCTGAAACAGGTGAAAAATATCTACTCACTGTTTAATTTAACAGTGTAAGATGCAGAGAGGTAACACGAGGTTTCCAAGCCCGGGTGGAATGAGGCCGCCGATGGGAGGCTTCAGGAGCCCCGGAGCGGACAACCAAGGCAGCGGTGACGGAGGAAGGTTTTACTCACCCACATTGGGGTACCGCGGTGCTGGTTCCCCCTCTACCGGACCACGATTCGGAAACTTTGGGGGTTCTCCTAATTCCTCGAGAGATTTCGGTAACAATAACAGGAGTTTTGGGCCGAGTGAGGGGTATTATGGTAACACATCCTCACCCATGCGTACACCGCGCAGACAGGACGGGAACGGCCGCGGTGGTCAGTCCTATAGACACCAGTCTCCGTACCAAACGCACAGTCCTTCCCCGTATCGTCGTGGCTTTCAGGTAAAAACACATAACCGTCATAGTGGAGGGTGTTGGTGGACATTTTAACATTTATATGGTCTGCGTACATTGTTTATGAATTCGTATTTTACATGCTGGGAACAGCCGCCGACCTTTTCTCATATTTTACCGAATTAATCTTTCTTTAAAGGGTTCACCGCAGACATCCACCCCGTTTGTCAGGGAGAGGGGCGGTGGCGGAGTGGAGAAGTATTACAGCCCGTCCATGGTACAGGACCCCTGGGCTAGCCTAAAGCCAGTGGAGGTTACACAAACGGGGACCAAAAGCAGTACGCCGAACACTTTCCACACAGGCAAAACGACGAGATATTTCTAAGGACAATGTTGGATTGCGATGGGAGAGTAGGGCGAAACTCACTTCGGGCGTTATCGTGATGAATTTGTAATAAGGAACGTCAGTTTTTATTTTGCAGATTGAAAATATCACCAGCGTATATATTACCTATTTTCTCAGGTATTTTGATTTTGAAAGTTTGTTCTACATGAACTCAAAAACAGCATTTTAATCATCCGACGGCTAAAAGGTCAAATCCCAGGGAATGTATTTACTACAAGATGTCATAAATACCTTGGCCCCATTATGTAACTGTACATATACAATTTTGAAATGTTAAACGTAATTGAATATCATTTTATGGAGTATTGTTAGTATTTTACAAACTATTTTAAAATCAATTCAAAAGCATGTTTACGTTTTTTAGAAATTAAAACAATTTGTTATACATGTGATTTCCATTTAATTATTTCTCCTGGATTGAAATTAACCATTAATCATTTTCATATTTTAATGAATGCACAAGCTAATTTAAACTGTACTTTGATACACTATGTCAGGATATTAACCCATTGCAACATAATTCTGAAATCCTAAACATTTCGGCTTCATCTTAATTAATTTGAGCTTACACTACAAATTCAGGATTTAATTGCTGGTCAAGTAATCCATAATCAAACCATGCAAAACTCTTATTACAGATTCATTTTTTTTCTCTATGTAGCCAACATTTTCCAGGAGCCAGTGTAATGATGGATTACCAATGGCGTGCAATTATCATATTTTCTTGTTGAAGCTTTGATACGGTTATGGCTAGGACAGAGTGATTGAGATGAATGCTCCTCATAGGATGTTAAGGAGAAATACAGCCAACATGAGGGGCTATAGGCCATGTTGAACTATTCTTGTCAAAACAGATTGGCATGAGTTGAAGTAAACGAGAACTTTAATGTAGTGTAAATATGGCTTTAATTTGACAGTTGCGCACAATGATAAACATCCAGTTTACAATACACTTAAAATACTCAATTAAGGTTTATAAATAGACTCTGACAAGCACAATTTCCATTAAGAGCCTACATCAATTTCTCAGCAGTTAACCGGTTATCAGCCTCTATTAATATGTACCACAATTACTCTTGACACTTTGCCACAACCACACAGTCATGCAGCACTCGGTAAGCTGCCATTATACTTCAGCTGCAAATTATTAACTTTTAAAAGGAACATCACTGGTGTTTTTTTTTTTTTTTTAAACATTCAGCCTGTATTAACAAATGCCAGGGAAGCAAACTTAGTCGCGGCCATACAAGCTCCTGTCCCACACAGGTACGATGGGAACGTTTGAGTCTTTGACCTGTTGGCTCTGGGTACCACTGGGAGCGGTGTGGTCCACATCCAGCTGTGGTTCTCTAGTGACAAGGAGGAGGAGTAGAAACGGAGACAAAGGGCCATTTGTCTGGCCCAGCCTCCTCAGCTGGAGCGTGACCAACAGCAGCAGCGGTCTCTGATCCTCTGAAGCAGACTCTTCTTTTTCTTCCCGCCTTTCTCTTTTCCATCCTCCATCTTCCGGCCACGGATCTCACGCAGGAGGTCAAAGAACGCCTGCAGGGAGGTCAGCTGGTGACTAAAGGGCTGATTATGGTTCCACGTCGACACAATGCAAGGAGTCCAGGGGCCTGTACTGCGAACCTCGATTAGTGGGTTAGCGAGGTATGTTGCGCTCAAAGCCTGGGTTAGCTGGGACACGAAAGTTGATCTCTTTTAGCGCCGCTGTATCACCATGGTGACTTATGTTCTAAATCAAACCGTGTCGGGAGCGGGTTTTCAGCTAAGTCTATCGGGTTAGATCGGCGTGCGCAGCTCCCTAGCCCCTCCTTTGACGATGGTGTCACTATTACTGGGTGTTCCCGTGGACCTCGGAGCCCGTTTCGTACAGGGGTCTCTCCGACAGAGGCTCTTTCGGGACCGATCCCTAAGCATTGCCTGAGAATATTCTTTATGAGAGATACAGGTTCTCATCAGAGGGTATTCGCTATTTGATCGTCCTTGTTGGACCTTATGTAGACAATGCTTACTGTTGCGTATTGTGTCTCCATGAGAGAGTGGTAGAGTGGAGGTAGCGCGTCAGTCTTGAATCTCTGGGCGGGGGGTTAGACTCCCAAGTGACTGTGGCATTTATGTGAAGCTTAAAAGGTCCCAATTCTCATGCATATGAAATACTTACTCACTAAAGATTATGGAATTATTTTTTTGTGCTTATTTCGAACTTGAACCCAATTATTTTCAAGGCCGTGCTTGCACCACATCTATGGTGGTAAAAGGCATGATGATAGACCGGCGAGATTTGAACCCCGGTCGCTGGCGTTCGGGTTTTATACTAATCCACTACGCCAACGCCGCTACATTTCAGCGGTGGAAAACATATGCAATACATTTCTTACATAGGGTGTATTTAAAGTGAATTCCCTAAATTATAGAATAAGGTAGGTTGGACGTTGCTTATGCATTTTGAAATCATTCTATTGGGATTAATGGCGAACAATTCTGCATTTGGCATAGTTATTTTATAGACAATATGCAGAATCTTTTCACTTATACGCATTTGTATAGACTTCTTGATCTATCCAGTTTGTAAAGGGGAGTAAAATGACGCGATAAATGCCCCTTTCACGTGAACATGCGTTGAACCTAAAGCGGAAAACCTGGCTAGACTAATTGAATCCTGAGTGAGCGTCGTAGTACCATTTAACTCTGATCGCGAGTTGCGTCTGTCAATCCAGGCTTTGCCCAAAGTAAATTGCCTGCTTGAGCTAGCACCCCAATTTGCCCTCCTGGACCCGGCACACATTGGCAGTTTATTGCGTTTCATTCTGTTGTAAATGCGATGGTTCCGGGGGTTGGGGGGGGCTTGGGTAGACGTGTTGCTGCGCTGTCTCCACAGAGACAACGTAGCGATATCATCATCAGCAGTTCTAACTGGAGAGACAGTATAATCCGCAAGCTGCTGATCATGTGAGAGAAGGTGATGCAGTCATATTAAACAAAGATGTTGAAAGATGGTGCGATCTACGAGACAGACGCAGAGGAACTGTCCTTACGAGGCTTATTTAAGAATACTTTGTTTTTTTTGCACTTGTAAATAGTTTGCGTTTGTAGCCTACACATGAACTTATTCTTGCATGCGGGGGTCTTCATTCATAAAAAAGTAAACATTTGGGAGTATGCAAGTTTTTCTAAAGAGCTCTAGACTCCTTGCGCAGCCCTGCCTTCTCCAGTGAAACAAGAAAGCCTGCGCCATGAAGAACGGTGGATTTTTGATCAAAAACTGAACTTCGCTATCGCACCAACGTGAACCCAATCGTGAACAGATTGCCGCCATGTTTATTGTTTAATGGGGTAGAAGCCAGGGTCGCATGGACTATACATCATCCAGCTCAGGTTGCGTATCCGTGCGTGTGCGCGTGTCGGCTCATTAGCATCTACACCGTAGCCTGAGCACACCGCCGAAGTGTACGCCACGGAATTGAACTGTACTTGAGTACGGATGGTGTGCTCACACTAGCCAAACGACCTAGGCTCTAGGGGGAAAACGTACTTGAGTACGGTACAGATGGCCTAGTGTGAGTGCACGCTTAGTGAGCGGACCAATCACAGCCCTTGCTGCTGCGTCGCCTCAACGCAAGGTTACAGTTTTTGGGAGGCGCAGGTCAGGCCCTTGCGGTGGACGCAAGGACGTACTGGGTCCATAAACCCCCTGGCGTTGCCTCGACGTGGAACCATAATCTGCCTTAAGGATCGTAGGTTAACATTTCGACTTTATTTGTCAATTATGTATAAACAAATAAAGATCAGGGAAAGTTTAAGGTAATATGTCACTCAAAGTAAATCTAGATGGTCCAAAATAATGGTCTGATCATGCTTGGATTTTTTTATAGCAGGCAGTAAAACATGCATATTTAAATCATAGATTCATACCCGCACACTGTAGCGCGCACAAACATGGGCGGACATCCACCGTGTTGCCGGGTGTGCTCCTACCTTGTCGACGTTAGCCCGGGTCTTGGCTGACGTCTCCACGTAGCCGACCCCCCACTGGTCCCCGCGGGCCCTGGCCTCCTCGGTGCTGATCTGCCTCCGGTCCCCCAGGTCAGACTTGTTTCCCACCAGGATGAACGGCACCTGGCCATCCTCCTTCACCCGCACGATCTGCTCCCTGAGCAACCCGTTAAAGTTATGATGTGGTCATTCATTTTCTTGAGATGATTGCCATTGAGGAGCATCTAAGGGATAAGGGCTTCATGCTCAAGGATACTTACAGGTAGACTGCAGGGTGACATTTGGATTCAAACACAACTTTTCGGTGGGGGTTTAGCCATAGTCCTTTAACACCACATTTCATGAGGTGTCAACTTTTTGGGGGGGGGGGTGAATCATCTCCCTCTACATATGCTTTTCCATTTCAGTTGTTTAAATGTATAAGACACTACAGGGTGAAACTATAATGCTTTGTCGCTGGGGAAATTGAAAACAGGCGCTAAACAAATAAAAGCTAAAATAAAAAATAAAAGAGGTGAGAAAATAACAGCAAAATACGTAAAAAAAAATGTATGGTCAATTCCTCATGACTGAAAGCATTGTGAAGGCGTGGGGTCTGCAATACACGTTCGGAATGTCGCGCTCCTTTCTGATTGGCTGCCCAGTACCTCAAGTCGGCAGCGGCGGCTAGGGACTCGGGCTCTGTAATGGAGAAGACGCACAAGAAGCCCTCCCCGCTGCGGAAGTAGTTGTCCCTGATGGCGGCGTAGTCCTCCTGGCCCGCCGTGTCCAGGATGTCCACCTGCACCTCCTGCCCGTCCACCACCACCTTCTTCCTGTAGCTGTCCGCCTTGGTGGGCTCATAGTCCTCCACGAACTGGTGGGCAGACGCACACGCACCTGATGGTAGGCTCGTCTGTAGTATGTACACTAGTCTGCCTGTCGATGTGCTAATGTCTTTTTGTACAATAGTCTGTCGGTCCACTAATCGGTCTGTATATATGCTAATGTATGTCTGTACACACTAATCTGACTGTTTACATGGTAGTCTGTTTCTTCTGGCCAGGGTACAGCAAAACATGTCCATTCCACAAGAGTTTTATACATTATATACAACCAAGATCCGATGATACTACTTTATGATACCTTGAAACCTGTAATTACTCAATATTTACAATAATGCTACTTATTGAATGTACTTTTTCCATCTACCACTTATCTGTGTCTAGTTAGCCTAGCCATAACCTGACCCACTTACTGTAAACAATTCCCTGCAAGTCAATTTGGATTGGTGTTTGCAGTGTCTGCTTAATTACTCAATAGCAAATAATTTCCATTGGAAAGTCCTTTGGGGCAATGCACACACACTCACCTCATCATACATGAACTGCAGCGTGAGGGCGGACTTGCCCACTCCTCCACTGCCCACCATGATCACCTTATGGAGGGCCAGTGGTGGGGACCCTTTACTCTTATCGGCAGCCATGATTTGGTCAACTGGTGGGCTGGAAACAAGGCAGGTAGTGGGAGTACCGGTCAGGTGAGCGGGTCAAAAAAAACACTTCAACCACAGGAAATACCTCTACATGGATCCTCTTCGTTCACTTCCCCGGTCCTGGACGAACTAGAAACGCTATCCGTCAGTAAACTTTTGTTTGTTAGTCTCTTATTTGTTCAACAGAACAAGCGGAGACAGTACAATGTTGCGTGCGGTTAGACAGGCTCTGCCTTCCAGCTCGACATTCATGAACAAAACGTCTTTTGTAAAGCCAGCTAAGGTGACATCACCAGCCCCGGGTCTGATGACAGACCACGGGCAAATCATCCACAAACAAACGCAGAGCAGCAACGCAGTCCAGAAACCTGCCTTGCCCAAAGGCTGCGAAGGAGTAGCGTGGTTTAAATGGTATAAGCCTGTCGACTCTCAAATAAAGCCTTTTTTTTTTTTTTTTACTATATTTGCATAGAAAGTGTTCCACCATCAGCACAAAGTTGAAAACACGAAACCTCGATAATAAGTAAAACCTATAGATGTGTAATACATAAGATAGTGTTGGCAACCTATAGTTAAAGGTTGTAGCATTAGCAGGGCGACAACTGTCACCAGTTTGTAAACAATCACTACATGAAAAAAATGATGTCCTCTAATGATGTACCTGGTTTCACCGGTTCTGTGAGGTAGTCCGCTTTCCAGGACAACACTGCTACCTGCGATCGAATATCCAGCAATGGTGAAACTACTTAACCAATAAATCTATAAAACAAAAGACCAAATCTGCGTTTAGGCTAGCAAAGGGCTTGCCTCCGTAACTTGTTAAACAGCAGCCCGCCCTGACAATGATATCTGTTGTGAGCCTAAACAAACCAACTTCCCTACGGGCAGTAAGGTGTACGACGCGTTATATGGCGCTGAGAACGAGGAGGTGGTTGCTCGACCGACAGCATCCTCGTCGATACCTGTTAACTACGGGGTTTCAGGCAGGACGACACATGCTGCTGTTCTACTCGTAGGTTAAACTGTCATCCGGACCGACCTCGGTCCGACGGTGCTCTGTATGGAAAGCCAACAGGGCCAGAATCTGCCTGGTTTCAGTTACCACGTCGTTGGGCGTTTATAAACGCTATTTAGCGCCATCGTTCGGAATGCTATGGTAAGGCATTATTTTTTTTAAATTAAATATTGATCGAATATTTCGTATCTATTGACCACATGGTGAATGCCTAACTTCGAATTGCCAAATTACTCAATTCTACGGAAAATGGATAATTGTCTTTATGGTACTTTGTACTTACAATCAAGCATATATTATTTTCTCACATTTATCGAAGAAAACAACATCATTGTTGACACTCCATTCAACATCTCCAGTGAGTCCAACCCAAGAAGTATTGAAAATGTTTTTAATAATATAAATATAAATTAATAATAGGAATACATAAACCAATCAATGTCATTGAATAAAAGGAATCCACTAGACATTTGTATTTGGTGTTCATCACAAGTGGTCCACGTTAACAATCAATGTCAAACATCCATGTTAGACGCCCGTGTTAGAATTCCATGTTAGAAATTAATTTGTTTAACATACATGTGTTTAACATCCATGTTAGACGTCCATGTTAGATGCCCATCTTGGAAATCCATTTGCTCAACATCCATGTTAGATGTCCATGCCAGATGCACATGTTAAACATCCATGTTAAACGTCTATGTAGAAGTCCTATTAGGTGTCTATGTTACAAGTTCGGGAGGGGTCTCTTTGCCGCTCCTACCTCCCTCCTCACTGGGAGGTTGAGGCTGCGGGGGCCGCTGTCTCCCGCCTCCATCTCCGAGTCTCGTGAGAGATAGGTGGAGGGAGGATGATACAAAGAAAGAAAGAAGAAACAAAACGGAGGGAAAGTGGAGTTAAGAAGAAGTGATGGAGAGAAGAGTGGGGTGGTAAGAAGAAGAACAGATAGAGAAGAAAAAAGGGTTGATAGAAGAGCTGGACGGAAACCATTACTTCATTAAGTAGTCCTCGCCCACCAGCACATTCTTAAAAATATGTTCACGCTCATTTCTGCCCATATTATAAATGTATCACTTAGGGACTGGGCTTTATTGCTGTTCAGGCTTTCAACCTCTTCACTTGCTCCAATCAGACTTGGGAGGAGTTGTTTGGAATCAAGAATGTTTGGTTGATTTGGTAACGCAAAACGGCGAATAACAGGTATTGCAGTAGCATACATTTAACCCATGGAGGGCAGTGTGAGCCCATATTTACTTCTTATCGTACGTTGGTGCATTTAATTAGATTTGGAACAAGATCAATCCATTGCACTCATGTAACCCACTACCTCCCTTTTCCTTTAAAATCAGGGGAATAAGGTTTGTTTTTCCTTTTAGAAACATTAATTTGCATTTGGTGGCATACATCTAATAGTCCAAGTACTCTGTAGTAGTAGTAGTAGTGCTGCTAATGTTGTGGTAGTATGACCATGGGACCTACCTTGAGAGTGAGGTTTAGCAGCTGTTGCCATTTCAGATGTCTGACACACCATACCCGGTAAGGGGGTGGAGCCTCAGGAGGATATGGGCTAGGAGGTCGTCCACCAGGTTACTGCCGACGGTGGAAGGAGTTCTGGGAGGACGGGACAGGTTAGCCGGCTACATCCTCTGGATACATTTAATGTATGTACATGGAAATGGAAGTTTGGACTTCATGGGCTTACATTTCCCAAGTACGTTTAGTATACCTAGCTCAATTGTATTATTTTCATGTATTATTTCATCGGCTCAGGCAAATAATAATATACATTTGATCTTTGACATTGTCAAACTATCTGTGGTGTAATGCTTTAGTATTTTATATTATTAATTTAGTATTTGCCATTCATGTAGTTTTTAAGCAGCATCGGAAACAGTCTGGATTACCGTGACAGCAGCCAACCTCTAAAAATTTAAGCTGAATACAATAAAATTGTTGATTAATACTAGGATGATTTTGTATGCCTGAGCAACTGACTGATCTTCTAGCTGGTCTGGGACCAGCCGAGCTACACCCAGAGCCACCAGGTTGGGTGTAAAGTGGCGGAGGTTGTGTGACGAGGTGGACAGAGCTGTCTAAAGATCCTCCATGTTGTCCAACACCTGCTCCACGTGAGCACGGATGGACTGGGCCACCTGGAAGACATGAGGACCATGGAGACAATAGACACAGACGCATGTTGTGTGTCTCTTTCGAATACAAATCATTTGATAAATCGACTACCAAAATATAGATATTTTGAAAACAACGATATAGGTAAACCTTTTACAAGAAAAGTAACACCTTGAATCAAAGTATGTTAAATTCGATAAGCTGCAAAATTATGTGGTAGTAAATGGATGGATTTGCAATATAATATATAATTATCAGACTAAAACACACAAATAGGTCAGCAGAATATCAGCATGGCGGCATCTAATCCCGACATCTGGAGAGTGGAGACCTGGTAAGAAGCAGTGGGCAGGAGGAGGTGGGTGGTGTGCTCCCTGTCCTCCTGACCCGGTGGAAAGAGGAGCAGAGGAGGTGCTTGGTGAGCATGGTGATCGTCTGAGTGGGCCAGATTGTTTGGTTTCACGCCCTATTGTGCTACTTTTGATCACGTTGGACTTGAAAGAATAGCCCAACGTTTGTTAGCCGTAGTTGTGCTGGGGACAGTACTGATCAGCACCTGAGTCAGAAGCTGAGAAACGACCTCTATGTGATGAAGGCATGAGCAACAAACGCCCACCAGGGCGTCGCTGAGGCGTGGGTGTAGTCGACAGCCGCATCGACCTCAGTTGAGGACGGCCTCAACAGAGAGACTGTGATTGAAAGTTCTGAAATGATTCAACTCAAATCCTATCTTTTTGGATGATTAAGACATACTGTGACACATTATAATATGAACAATCTTTAAAGCAGGCCCATGCTTGTCTACAAATGATATCAATACGATTAGCCACAAGATAGCGTTCTTTGCTTAAGGGCCTCGACACACAACCAATTACAAGCAAGTTGCAACTGTTAAAAAAAAAAAAGTAAAATAATATTTAACGTTACCTTTCCAACAATTGATCTGTTTTTGTGAACATAAAACTCTCAGGCATTAACCTCAACATTCCAAGTTATTGTTGGTAAGCCAGAGCAGTGCAGTTCATTTTTGTTCTATGGTGTACCCTCGGGCCCTAAAGTTGATAAAACTATGCAGTCATTCATGTGTGCATCCTTTTCGGCCGCCATTAAGGAGCCGGTGCGCCAGTCATTGTTTTATACACAATCGATTCTAGAGTTTAACACTTAAGCTGTGTTGAAAGGTATAATCTAACCATGACTTGTTTGCGACTTGCAAAGGCCTTCACCAATTCACCAGAAACAATTATTTACATTATTATATTCAAGTTGAAGTGGTGCGAGCGTCCGTGTATGAGCGCGAAAAAAACGATGTTTATGGTAAGCATCCGGTCGAGCTAATGTGACGAAGCACACGATTACCTTTGTTTCTCCCCACTGAACCATTCAACTTACTACCCTCACGAAGGTAGGAGGCAGAAACACTTGTCCTGCCACTTTGCCAACTCACGGCCACTTTTAAAGTGTGAACGAGTAGTTGGCCCGTCTGGGTCCAGGTGAAGAAACCGAAGACGATGGACTGGTTCCACTGTAACCGATGTTTCAGGAGGAAAGGGCCCAGGTTCTTCGTCTCCAGTTGTGGCCATATCTGCTGTGAGGGTTGCATCAACTCCAGTAGGTCTTTCTGTGCTGCTTAAACTTCTTTTTACTTTTCACATTCATTATTCATATACGCTAGTATTGGGCAGTAAACATGTCTCCCTTTCCAGCAGAACAGTGCACCGTTTGTGGAGCCAGTTGTGATTATCTGCCTCTTACAGATGCGGTGGGTCTAGCTTAACGATTTCTAATGAAAAGCCGAAACCTAGAGGTGCCCTAAAACTTTCACAAAACCTTTATTTTGGCTAAATTGTTTGTTTTTTAGATGAAGCCACAAGAAGAAGTGTTTTTCAAGGACCCTGTAAAACTTATTCAAACACGGCTTGAGCACATAACACAGGTTTGTGTGTATTAGCGAAGGATGGTCTTAGATTAGGGTAGTGGTCATAAATAAAAGAGATATAATTAGTATAACGTTAGCCAACTTGCTTTTAACCCTTGTTACCTACAGATTGCCCTCTTTCAACGCAAACAGAAGGAGCGAGTGACGGCCTACTTCAAGCATAAATCTTCTGAACTGGAGAGACGCCTGAAGGAGGCCACAGAGCAGGGTTACAGGTGTGTGTGTGTGTGTGTTCTAATACAGCTACGCCAAGCTAAACACAATTAGGTAAGTAGGCTATATAGTATCTGCTCCTGCATTCAATAAACGTTGCAGTTCTGCTACTCTCAACACATGGCTAAATATTTTAATAGTAAAGCATATTAATACCATATTAATAAAAAAAGTAGTTTTCTAAGGTTCTTCTACCTGAGGTGGTGGGACTACACGTCTCCTGGGTGCTGTCTGTTTAGTTTTGTCTGTGATTTCCACAGGCAAGTCTGTGAGCTGAAAAGACAAAATGCAGAGTTGAAGAAGCCGCTTTCTCAGAGAAGGGTGAGTGTTGAAAGAGTAGCTTGATACTACGTACTCCATCCACAACGTCCATAGCACTGTCTAATCCAAAGTTCACGCGTATCTCCTTACCACAGGTCTCACCGGGACAATTTCTAACAAGCAGGTAAGAAAAACTTGTATCGCCGCTTTTGTGTTCCAAAAATGCCGGTGGGATGAATATCATGAATCGGTTTGATGGGGTTTGTAATGTTTCAATGACACACAGTGCCCACAGGATATCTCTTCCAGTTGCGGTCACACCTCCAGGTAACCACAAGAAAAAGGGCTTTTATTATGTAGTTCAGTTAATTTGTATACGCCTCACAAGACTTGCTTAGTACTACTGAACTGAGTAATGGTTTCTTCCCCCTCCCCCCTAGTGACACCTCGCCCACAGAATATGAGGTACCCTGTTTACTGCCTAGGCACAACAGCAGCGTCCTGGTGGTTCGGGACACATCTACATAGAAAATGACATCTACATAGAAAATAAGGCAAAGAAAGTGCCCTTTAATGAAAAAATAGTCCCCAGCAAAAGTGCTTTGTAAACCTGTGCTTGACTCACTGTGTGGTCTTCAGTCATCCCAGCTCGGCCGAATCCCAGGGGAGAGCAAGAGGCCCACGGCTTTCCCTCACGGTGAGCATGATATGCATTCACACCTCCAGCCATCTCCATGGGCGTCATTCACCAAGCGGCCATCTTGGTTCTAAACGCTAGCTGGGTGGTGGAACTGAATGCGTAATTCTGCATTCAGCTCACCCACCCAGCTTGCGGAACCAAGATGGAGGCTAGGTTAATGAGGCCAATGCTCTTAGCATGTGAAACCCACACCTTTTTGAAACCACATATAAAAAAAAATAATAATACATTTGAGATTTACTTTAAACCATTGCATATAAATATACAACATTTAACCCCCTAAATGAATTGCACATAAAAACTATTATCCTTTTAAGGATTGATTTAATTGAAATACAACATATAATATGATATATTAGCGTGCTGAATAATAATAATTGTGTATCTTTTTCTCTTTATGTTATATGTTTATTTTTAGTTAAATATTTCCCTTCTGGTTGTATTGTTGTACAACTCTTGAATTTGTTTTCTCCAAATCATTGTCCATAAATGTACCTCATCATCATAGCCTGGCTCCGCCCGCCTAAGCACTTCCGCTCAATTTTGATTTCCCTTCAGTACTAGGTCTTGGTCTGCGGTATGTTAGAGGGTTTTCTCCGTCTAAATTTTCTGCGTCCAATCAGCGAACAGAGGGAGTGGCTGAGAACAATGACGTTAAAGTCAGCTCTCGTTGACGGACTTCTTCACGCAAGGTGATTGGTTTGTTTACAGCCTGCGCGCAACGTGATCCCCGGCCAGACGTTAGCGATTGGTTATGGCAGATCCAGAGTGGCACTGGGCAGACCCAATAGTTTTAAACTTCAACAGTCACCCGCCTTAAAGTGAGTTAACGTTAGTCAATTGAGTGGGTCCAGACTCTCTGTGCAAATGAAATGAAGTACGAGAGTCTGGTAGGACCAGGCTAACATCATTACCCATTGATGGTCCGAATCCTGTAAACAAAACTATACTTTTTTGGATGAACCAAATAGTGTACTTAGTATGTGTGTTCTGTTACTCTCTAAAAGACACCACCTGGATCGGCCCGGTCCATGTCCACTCATACTTCCCATCAGGACTTCAGTAAGTCTCTCTACAGACCATCACTTTGTTCGTTTAATGGTGACAATGTCATGATAAAGCTCTTAACTTCTTGATTTTCAAAAGGTACACCAGTCTCCTATACTCCTCCAGTCAGGTAACACATAACGTTCCAAACACTGTATGAAAGACAATTACCTTATTACAATTTGATGTTAACATGTGGTCCAGTAGACCTCACCAGACCAATTCATAGATATGTACAGGTATATGCCAGAGTAAATAAAACATGAGCTTGCAGATACGCCTGGTTCCTAGGCTAGTTTGCATTACCATTTGTGTTTAAATAAAACGTTTTTAAAAAGAAAGGTGGTAGGAAAGTATAGTGGCGAGTGTTTGGTTCCCAGCCAAGTGAATGAGTTTGATCCCTGATCTCCATGGACCACCTTGGTAGCTAGGCTGCCAGATTAATAAATAAAACACATTTGCTTCTTCATTTTTAGGGTTGGAAATCAAAACCCAAACGTTTTCCAGTTTCAGTTATTCAGTGGATCATCTCTACAGTCTCCCAGACCTGGGAGAAATTGGCGCTGAATTCCATTTAGTGGTCACGTTTCTGGTAAATTTAGTCACGATGAGGTCATCCCATTTATGGTAAAGGTTTGTTTTTGTAGTTGAATGGCCTGTTGTTCATTTTGCACAGGCCATGTGGCATTAAGCTGTTTAAGATATATATTCATTCATAGGTTTTCATATTCTATATTTTATTCATAAGAAAATGGCTGGAAAAGTTCATTTCTATTCATGGTTTCAGAAAACTCAGTTTTTGTACCAATAAACTTTTATTAGCATTGTTGACATTGTTGAACAATCAGTGTGGAATTTGAAACGTTATTGCTTTTTAACGCAAGATATACACAGCAGTCAAGATTTCTGAAAAGAGATGTATATATACATCCCTATAATAATGTTGACTTTAATATTGGAAGACCAAAAGGAGGTTCATTGCATTGAAATATATGGTATCTTATAAGTATTCAAAATGAAAATATTCAAAACCTCATTCGAATTTTAAGGGCATATTATATTTATAGTACAAAACAACCATAATTGTGTCAATTCAATGCCAATTCAAGTCATATTAGTCTAGTCCTATTCCTGAACAAATGTAATCTAAAAATAAGATAAACAAAAAGGTTAAATGACAGTAAATGGCCGTGTTATGAAATCAATGTTATTTACTGTGTGTTACCAGTGATACAATTGTGCAAAATGGAATGGATGATGTAGGCCATCTTTCAGTATACGAAAAGGCTATTATAGATTCACAACCATCTCTACAAATGGAATACTAGTATTTGGCTACTTTTCATACTCTTCTAATGGAATACACAAACCATTAAAGTAAAAATTCATGATATGTCACACATGTAAACACCTTAATTACATCTGTGCTTCAACTCATTATCTAAGGTGGATAGAAATCACGGATGTTTGTTTTGTATCTTTTATTTGACTAGTCAATCCCCATCTACTTCTACAAATGGGCCATCTGCGCTCACTTCCAGTATTTCGTATATATTTACATGCCCCGCGTTGCCAGTTGTCATTTACCTACGATACCCCTCGTCCGGTTCCGCCCTACAACTACTACATTTCCAGTAGATAAATGGACATCTATGGCCCAGACCACTACCCTTGCATCAACTACAGAGATTACAAAATATGTATCATAGCGGAGAGAAAAATACTGATACCGATCAAGTCAGCGAGTGCAAAGCCCAATTCTGGTTGAACCTCCTCCCTTTGATTGGAGGGACATTGTTAAGGAGATGCACAAATTGAACTAATTACTGACATGTTTTTTTCTGCAGTAAAACTGGAGCAGCCCTACACTAAACACACATTGAAAACCTCAGATTTAATACTTCTTGAGATGCACAGGCTCTAAAAATGAATACATGAACAAAATGAATATATTTCAGGTATATGCATGTACTAACAGTCTGTAAATAAAAACTAATAGAATAGCCAGACTACCACACTTTGTTAAAGTACTACATTAAGCATGGTACAAGGTTCAATAAAAAAAAACTAAAATGACACTGGTTGTCATCAGAAGAGATGGCTTAAAGAACGGGACAGCAGGCTCTGAAACAGCTAGTGCAACATGACAGTTTTTTAAGTGTGAATGTCCAGTGTGCCATTTGTGACAGGAATAATTGGCAATAAACACACGATTACACAGTGATAAGTCAACAATTACCATAATTATATAAACTTTCCCAGAGCAGCGCTGTGTCTGCAAAATTCTGAGATACACTGAAGTACCAAATGTACTACAAATATAAATTATACTGCTACAATACTAAAAAATAAATGTATTGCTCAGACAATCTAAACTGAGACAACTATCCTAAAATACAAACCAGTGTACAACATCCTTTTTTTTTCTTGAGGCAGTTCTTTAAAAAGCAGAAGCACAGTTCAAGACCAAATATATTAGAATACACGGGAAAAACCGCATTATAATAATAATACAAAACAATTGCTTGACTTTTGAGCTGGCTTTTGGAAGACGTAACGGATGCAGATCTATTCCAGTTAAAGCGATGCTAACCAATGGGGGGGAACACACTCCACCAGTGTCTTTTTCCTCAATCCGTGTTGTCGGACTCCAGTTCGGTGATGTCGCCCACCTGAGACGCAAACCACTCGCGGACCTGCTGGTAGCTCATTCTAGACCTCTTGCACAAGGAGTCGAGGTCTTTTTCCTGCAGCTTCCCAGTTGACTGGTGATACGCTTCCAGTGGTTGGATGTTCAGGGTGTCTGTGTTGGCGGCAGTTCCGTTGGCCTGACTCGACTTTCGCTTGCGACTACCGCCACTGCCGCGTGGTGTGGTACTGTTGCTGTTGGTTACGCCAGCGTTGCCCTGCTGCGTGGCCAGCTCTGCCAGGAACTGCTCCCGCACGCCCTGCACCCAGCGCAGCTGCCCGTTCTTAACCGCGTAGCGCGTATCCCCAAACCACTGAATGACGTCTGCGCGCGGTAAGCCGGTGAGCTTGACGAGCTCAGTGTAATCTTCACTCTTTGGCCACTGGCAGCGCAGGAAGTGCTGCTTTAGGACGTCCAGTTGTTCCTTGGTCTTCCGCGGTCGCCCAGCGGGGGTGAGGGCTGGGGAGGAGGGAGCAGAGGACCCCGATCCCCGGGAGAGTTGTGGGGTCACGGGCGGTGAGCCCCCCTTGGTGGAGCGCGACGACTTCTTTGATCTGCTGACGCCGTTTGAAAGTTGTTTGGTAGGTGAGGCAGTTGGTGGTGGGGTGCTAGCGGGGGAGGGGCAGGGAGAAGGTTTCAATTCTTTCTCCTCCATTTGTGGGGGTGTTGTTGGCTCTATCTTGGGGGGTAGTGGCTCTATCTTCTGCAGGATTTTCTCAATCTTCTCGGTTTTCTCAATCCTCTGTATGGTTTTCTCAGTCTTCTGTGTGGTTTCCTCAGTCTTGGCTGCGGTTTTCTCAGTCTTCAGTGTGGTTAGCTCAGACTTTACTGTGGTTTCCTCAGTCCTCTGTGGGACTTCCTCAGTCTTCGGTGGGACTTCCTCAATCTTCGCCGTGATTTCCTCTGTCTTCTCTGTGATTTCCATAGTCTTCTCTGTGATATCCTCAGTCTTCTCTGTGATTTCCTTCTTCTGTGTGGCTGGCTCAGTCTTCTGTTTGATTTCCTCAGTCTTCTGTGTGGCTTGCTCAGTTTTGGGGGTCTTGGTCAATTGTAACGGTTTCTCTTCAATCGGTTCACCCTCAACAAAATGGTTGCCATTACTGGAAGCCTCCTTCTCAGCTGCCTCTTCCTCTGCTTCCACAACTCGTTCCCCAAAGGCCTCCAGGCTGTTTGTGAGAAAAGTCCGGAAGAAGTGAGAGTCTTTAATCCCATTGCTACGCGTCACCTCCTGTGCATTCAGGCCGTTTTGTTGCAGATGTGTCTTCGGAGAAACCAGCGGAAGGGGTTGAATCTGCTGATGGCCCTCTTGCGTTTCTGGCACAGTGGGGTGGGAGTAGGTCTGTGCGGCACTGAGGGCCCCCCGGCCTACCCGTAGCTGGTACCGGCTATCGCTGAACCACTTTCGGATGTCGTTGCGGCTCAGCCCCGTTTCCTCCTGCAGTCGCCGTAGCTCTATCTCCGTGGGCCAGTTCTCCAGGAGGAAACTGGTGCGGAGGACGGCGAGTTGTGCCTTAGACTTTTTGTAGCGTCCGTGACGTCGCTGTTGCTGTGCCTGCTGCTGCTGCTGCTGCTGCTGCTGATGCTGATGCTGATGCTGATGCTGCTGCGTGGACGACTCAATGGAGAGGTCGAGCGAGACGTCAGCCACCACAGTAGCTGGCGTGTCGACAGGGGGGCGGTAGTAGTAGGAGTCCTGGGGTGGCGGGAGGGAAGATTTGAAACACAGGACCGCCGGTCTGGCAGGTTTGTAAGAGTCCTGGGATTCATACACCGATTTCTTTTTGGCTGGCATCGAAGTGGAGCGGGCCCCTTCTATTTCATGACCGCTGTCACCGTCCACCATAACGATCGCCTCATAACCCTTTCTCTTGCCCTTCGCAGGCGATTCTGTGTTTTTTACTTTAACAGAGTCGCCGGCGAGCTCAGGCACCGAGAGCTTCCTGCGGGTCTCCTCGATTTCCTCCGAGGCCCAGCTGATGCCGTACTTGATCCTCTGAACCATGAACCACACCTTCACTTTGTCCAGCGGTAAGGCGCATGCCCTGGCGAGGGCACTCACTTCACGGGATGTCGGGTACGGAAACAAATTAAATGCCTGGACTAGCTCTGGTATGGCATCTAGTTCTCTGGTCTGATCGGCCTGGGTCCAAACCAGCTTCAGTCCTTCAGAGACGAGGGGCAAGCAGACGACAGAGTTGTTGTTCGTGCTGAAGCTAGCAACGCCTTTGTCGTCGTCCGCCGAGTCAGCAGATTTGTGTACATCCTTGGTAGAGCGGCAGACTTTGTGCTTCTCCTGCTCTTGGGTCTTGGTCACCACCATCACCTTGTACGGCTCTTTCATGTGCACGGCAGCGCCTTTTCTACCGCTGAGTTCACTGGGAGCTGCCATCAGGGACATGGTAGAAGGGCTTTTCTACCTAAATAAAAGAGATAAAACAAAATTACTTTCTCACCACAACTTGTCTCAACCAGTTTGTCACCATTAAAGTAACATCCGTGACATCATCTGGGTAACAGAACAGAAAAGGTGAAGCTTACGTGCAATCGCCACTTCTCGACGCATTCAAAACTTTCTATTCTAAAAGTAAATTATCCGACAGCTGTTTCACACCCCTCCCCCCCCCCCACGACCCACCAGAGCTTGGCACCCTGTCCTCCCCGCGCCTCGCAATGAAACCGGTCGTATACTCCACCGTCCAGATTGACCACCCCTCCCCCCTGAGACCAAGAGTTGGGGACTGACTTTTGTTTCGTGGGAGTGGTGTCAATGGGTGGTGACGGGTGGGGTAGGGTGGGAGCTTGGCTTGGGGGGGAGAGGGGGGGGGGGGGGGGGGTGGAGGAAGAGGGGGGTGAGGAAAAGGAGGAGGAAGGAGGGGAAAGAGGGGCATACGAAATCCATCACAGTCCACTTTCTCACCAGTTCCCTGCACTGGCTTTGTTCTACTTCAAGTTCTTAGTCCTTAAAAGAGATTCAAGAGTCTTCATGGACACAAATCCACACAGTGCAAACACCCATGTAAATCTAAAAGCCAGCAGCGAGCTTGAGCTTTTGTCAGTCTGATTTAGTAGGTGAGGAGGATTTTTAAGTACACATAAAGCAAATGTAAAATGATCCAGACTCGAAAACGGATTATTTTGTATGGATCAATGCAAACCATTTTAGTGAACTTTGTATGTTGAATAGTGTATGTTATATAACAGGTTCAGAACTATAATATTGATTAAACAAATTGTAGCTCATACCTAAGCTGTAACGGGTCCATTTGTAATGAAACAGGTGTCACAATATTAACAACTTAAAGCTTTACAATGAACTACTGTTCTTTGTTTACTAAATCAAATGTTCCGAACTCAGTTTACAGATTACGCCACATCTGATGGTGGCAGAGCGTGCCAATTGGCCACTATCACAAACAAGTTTGTGTTCCGTTTATTTTTACAGTAGACCTAGATGGAGAACGGGCAGAAATTTCAGTCGCAAATCTGTCGTTAAATACAACATTTTGTAATCCACATCGTTCTATAGAGTCGGTGAAATACATTTCTCCAAACTTGTTCCCCGATCCCTTTAAAAACACACTGGGCTCGATCCTTTGTGGCGTACTAAGTAAAATGCCCAGACTGCACAGGCGCATTTGGTCGTTGGACACGCTTCAGTGAAACACAAAAATAAACTTACCATTAATGCCAATGCCGCTTTTGTCTTCAATATGTGTGTACGATTGCGTACACGGCTACCACTCTTATCCGAATAACAGTCTTCTCCTAAAATCAAGTCTTGATCAACACTGGGAAACAATACCGTCTGTTTGGTACCCTCGCTTAGTTATCAAGCACTCGACCGGATTAGGATTGGGATACAAAGATGCCAAATAACTAACTTTCTCGCTTTACCCGTGAGTTAAGAACGGTGTGAATCGTTATCGTCGAACAGCTGTGTGCTGAAATCTTTAATTTACAAACTAGAGGACTGAACTTGGATGCCCGTTACTTTAGCCTCTTCGGTCCGTTGTTGCTTTTGTTCTGAAACTGAGAAGTCTTTCCTCTGTCCGGCCACAGCGAGGCTAGGCGGAGCTGAGGACCAGGAAACTATGAGGGCCGGAGTCTCCCAAAGTGACGATTGTTGTGGGTGTGCCATCCTGTGAAATGCCAAGCACGGATTGGAGGAAACAGGCGCCCGTATAATAAGAGTAAACGACACAATTAAAATCTATAATAATAAAAATCGAAACTCTATAATAAATAAAAATCAGAAGCCCATATTGGCCCATAGACATAAAACCGACAAGAAAATATTAAGCTTACCTATTAAGCACAAATCAAATATCTTTTCTTGAAATAATAGTGTTGCGTTGCCCCGTCTGAAACCCATAATATCTTTGGGTAATATTCAGCTAGGAGAGATTTGCATCATGCATTTGCAAACCTCATCGAGTCATGGATATATGTATGTACTACTATTCATGCAATTAATAAAATTATTTTGGGGATATAAATATATGCACAAATACAACAAATAAAATAAAGTACACCAACAAATAAAATCGACCACATTTTAAGTTTTCTTTTGTATCAATATTTAATAATAGTTAAAATACATTACAAAATAGATATGATTATAGTACATTCATTATCTAGTGACTTCAAATCATGTGCAGAATTTGTGATTATATACACATAAAAAATGTAAACAATTAGGTTAATAGTTAATAAAGATGTGCCTCTTTTTCAAAACCACATTACATTCCTTCATCCAATCACTGGAGTCTCTTCAAAGATAACAATCCTTCTGCCTTAGGGTCAAGCATGTTTAAAGTATCAGTATAAAGTAGTACCAGGAGCCTAGCCTACAGAGGGAATAGGAAACGGTTCTATGGCTACAGAGGCTTGGGGGATGCGGCGGGCTGGTTAGAAGCGCCCCCCAGAGAGGGTGAGCATGAAGCGGGGCACCCGGAGGAAGGAAGGCACAATGGGGGCCAGCCAGGAAAGGTAGGGGACCTGGGACACCAAGAACTTCAGGGTGGTGTAGTCGGTCACGCTGCGCCCTGGCAAGTCAAGAGGATCACAAATTAATGAGAAAAAAGAATTTCAATTACAGGCCAAAACCACAATAACAAAAATACAAAAAGTAAATGCAAACATTTCTTCTAACAATTATACAAAAATAGGACATTTTTTGGCAATATGTAAACAATTTATATATAATTTGTGCCCCGTCAAGTGGTTGTGCAGCAATATTGTAAATATAATGTACATATATGACTACATAGTTTTACCGTCAACATCAAGTATTCCGTAGCGGCGTGCCAGGTCGCAGGTCATCAAGACCTTCCCCGTCATTGACATTCGATTTTTATCTACCGGGCAGAAGTACAAAATACCCACGGATTTATAAAAGCAAGACGATCAAATACATTATTGCATTGTCATATTTCCTTGTTATTTTATTGTTATCATTGAATAATGTAAACAAAGATTTTTTTTTGGAATTGTTCAAAGCCTCACTTGTCAGTCGCTTTTGATAAAAGCGGCTTCTCATTGATTAAATGTAAATAATTGAAGAATATCCCATGAGCGCTGTGAAGTAATACAACAATTGTACCTTTTGCCAGCTCCACAATGCACTTCCCGCTCACCTCCGTGCTCTCTCCACCCATCCACAGCTCTTTGAGCTGAACGGAAAACAGAAAACACAACCAGAACGTCAAGACAGAGCGAGGGATGAAAAGCCTTATGTTATGGCACTGAAGCTTTCGTGGAAGTATCGTACTAATATATAGCACAAATTTCCGTCTTCTCTTATTATATTAAAACCAATACATCGTTACAAAAACTATCACTAAGTCGGTTTGAATAAAAGTGATTTGATAAGTGACTAAAGAGGGACGCTACACAAAAATAATAATATTTACTTTATTAAATTCCAGACAGGAGATGTGGGTGTCAGGTCTGAAGTACAGAGCAGTGATAAGTAGCATAACATCTGACTAATATTAGAGGAGCGTCTGTATGTGTGCTAGTTCTGCACACATGTGTGCTAGTTCTGCGGTTCACCCATCAAAGTCACACTTGGCGAGCGTACTCCTGAGGACCCAAGGAAGTGCAGTGTTGCGTGTGCCGTTACAAACAGGCACGGAGCAGGCACTGCACCGGCAGGCCTACTGCTGAGGACCCGAGGAACTGCAGTGTCGAGGTTGAATTTGATTGGCTGAGTGGTTCTCGAGAAAGCTGCAAGCAGCGATACAAGGGGCCAAATAAGCAAGCAATCCGGTTCTCTGACAGGCCACTGAACTAGTCACATTTAAGATGCCATATCAAAAATATTAATAAGGAAAGACAACAAAGAATAGACAGAAATAATACATATCGATGCACATAATCTAAGTAGTAGAAAATGCCTGTAAGGGCAGACGGGATACCTTAGGGTCGACGGCCTCTCCCTTGTCTGTGTTTAGCATTTGGGACACCAGCTCTGTTGGCACGGCGCCCGGCCACAGGCTGACTGAGGCTACCCCGCTTCTTTTCAACTCCACGGCCATGTCTGCGGCCAGCCGATCACACTGAAATACAGACATGGAATGATATTTAATAACTGTAGTTAAAACATGGCTGTAGTTACTTTCACATCTCCATCCGATCCTTTAGACATTTTTATTTGGGAAATATTAAATGTATTTCAAGTTGTAATATGTCTGTATTTGGACCACTTTTTGAAGAATATACTTTGAAATATTCTTTATATGTAACTTTAAGATGATATTGCTCCGTAGTGGCCTAAGAGAGGGTAAACTTGATGAGCTGGTTTTGGTTTCATCCACGTGTACTCTTGACGGGTTTGCTTCCACTGAGAATTGAATTAGGTAATTAAATAATTCAACTGATTAGACAGGATTAAGACGTCTGGACTGCGGTACAAAAACTGGCTGCAGAGAGCGCGCCAACTCACCGCAGCTTTGCCGACGCCGTAGGACACGTTGAAGAGGTATTTCAACCCCCCGAGGGAGGAAATCATGACGATCAGGCCCCGCCCCTGCTCCACCATCATCCTGGAGGCGTAGACTGAGCAGAAGTAATGGCCCCTGGGCAAGAACAATGAGACTCAGAAACCGGCCTTTGAACACACAGTAGTTTAGTCATTTGTGAATACACTGTTGATTTATTTAGTTACAATTGGGGACATTTCCACTGCAGCTCTATGGCTGTGAATGACGATGATCATCTTCAACACTTTGAAGAGACCGAACACCACCCACCCACACCTCCTCCGTCGACAGTGTACATTTGCAATATTTCGAATTTTGGGAGAGGGTGGGAATAGGTCAGGTTGCTTCGGATGTTAGTGAGACCCACTGGGAACGTCTGAGGGCGGGGATGAGTGGCTGAATGAGTAGGCAAGTGAGTGGGGGAGCTTGTGGGCGAGTGATCGAGTCAGCTTGTGATTGGGTAGCATTAGTAAAATTACCGATCTTCTGGTTGACTGCTGACTGTCCAACCCATTTTAAAAGTTATTCACTACACTCGACACACTGCCGATCATTCTAAAGAACAACGGTGAATTAGCATTTCTGTATTCTTGAATTTCACGTTGGGGATTATTGAGGTGCTGAGAACAATGATTTCAGGAAAGTGTCTATACTTCCTGGTACACCACTTGTCCTCAAGAGTGTCATGAATATGGTTGGAATGTTATTCACGCCCATAGACACATTCGCAGACACATACATGCTGGATTCTGTGGCGTCACAGAATCCAGCACAAGACTCATCCGATTCCAATTAAATGAGCTGTCACGGTTACCATGGAAGGAATCCATTCTGTGTTGTTGTTGAGTTAAATCTAGACACATTGGTAGCAGTACCAATCACACAGGAGCTCCTATTTAATCCTCTGAATGTTGTTGCCCAATAAATAAACAGAGAATTATATATTTGTTATCCATTACGGCTTCATTCACTAATATCGTGTTTTGTATGCAGAATAACCAACCGTTAAAACCCTTGGGCTAAATATAGCCCTAACAAGATGGTGCAGATGCTTTTATCCAAAACGACTAACAGTAATTCAGATATAGATCACTAAGGAGCTGGTAGGGGTTAGGATCTCTTGCTTAAGGATGCCAACAGGTAGACTGCAGACATGGGGATCGAACTCAGTGCCTTTCGGCTGAGATTTGAACACTCCAGCCCCACTATCCTGCCCCTCGGTTTGTTTACATCTCATGGAGGCACTTCATCCATGGGTATCTTCATCCAACGGTAGCTTGCCATGACTAAGCAGGATCATGACTTGGCAGCGGCCATGACTCAGCACAAACACCTACCTCAGGCCTGTGTTATTGATAGAATCCCAAATGTCTGGATCTGTCTCCCAGAACTTCTTCCCCATGCTGTCAAAGATAGCCTGTAATTGGAAGAGCAACAAGAAGAGTTCAGGTTCAAGCCTCATGATGAACAAACGAATGAGGATATGTTAAAAAACACATGCCTAATTTTCTCCTCTATTTTCACATTCCGTCTACACACCAAATCTAGATTCTGCCCATATTGGATTGATCTGAAAACAACGGTCTTGTGTCGATGTTTGGACGTGAAAAAACTATATTCCTGAAAGCACATAAGGCGTATGATCCCTCACATGATCCCTCAAGACATCAGCAGCCGGTTATAGTTGTCGCATCATCGCATGTGACATTTAGAAACTGTGTTTATACATTTATCTGGAATGGCATATATAAACAGACAGTGTCCCGGCATTGGCCTACACCGACCTGCACGCCTGCATAGGCGTTGTTGACCAGGATATCCAGGCGGCCATTCTGTTCACGCTTGATCCGCTCAAACAGCTGTTTGATGTCGTCTTCTTTGGAGGAGTCACATACCACCGGCAGGCAGTCGCCTCCCCTCTCCTCTACCTGAAGGGGAGGGACCACAACAAGGCTATTGTAAGACCTTGCTTTATCCCCATCAACACTAATGGCAACTCCCATGAAATTAAGACTTTGGTCACTCTTGTTTTGCTCACCGAGTTGTTTTTTAGATTAGATTACGTTCAACTTTCTTATCACTATGCAGAGTAGGCTACAGGTACACAGCCAATGAAATACAAAGTCAATGTTAATGCTCAGTTATGCTACCATTCAATCTTCCCATTAAGTCACCTATTGCACTCATAACCGTCCCTGGAAGGAGAGTTCCTCTGTCAGTGTTCCTTCCTCCCGACTCTAAAATGTAACCTTTGAAGCCCTTTGAGACAGCCACTGTTATAAGGATCTAAACTAATTTAACTTACACTGCTTTTGTAGCTGATTCAGTCTCTATGTAAGAACTTGAATCAGACTGAGGTGAATCAGGCTCAACATTGATAGGGTTAGAGACGATTGGGAAAATAGCCTCAAAGGATTATGCAATCAAACAGTGATGACCTTTGATCGACTCTGGAAATGGAGTCACATTTAGGAAATTATTAACATGAGAAAGTGTTTCATGAAATTTAAATTGTGCCTACTTCCCTCAATAACAGTTTGCTTGTTGTGTAGAATACTGAGTAGTATGCATATACAATGTGTTTCATTATGGTGATATTTGATTCAAAATCCTTAAACCAGCCAATTCTGTATAGTCTCCCTTTTACCAACAAGAACCACCATAAACAATAAACTGGAGAGGTACTACTATACAAATAATGTCGTTTTTGAATAATGTGTTCCACCAAGCAGCTGAAGACAGCTAGAGAGCAACCCATATAGGTTCGACAGCAAGACTCAGAGCACATGTATCATGTGTTATGTCTTAATCCTGTGTGTCGTATGCGTGGATTATATTTTCAAAGCCAGTGGAAACAAGTTGACGTCACACATCATCACTCACGCACATTATGTTTGGGCAATAGTTGCAAACAAATCCAAGACAGAGTATATGCATAAAACAGTGTCCCATCTTGACCAACCAACTAGATTGTAATACAAATCGAAGCTCCCCTGCCATCCTAATATGGGGGAAAATACAAAGGTGGCCTACCTCTGAAGCAGTCTGTCTCAGAGTCTTCTCTTGTCGCCCTGTTATATAGACAGTAGCCCCTGCTTCGGACAACTGCAGAGCAATGCCTCTTCCGATCCCTCTGGAGGCGCCTGTGACCAAACAAATCCAGCCCGAGAGTGCCATCCCTTATGCCAGAGAAGAAAGAATGATCGGTACGATATTGTATCCGATGGTATCTGACTGATCGTTACAGCCAATTACAACCCGTCGGTAGTACGTGTTACGTGTCTATGTTGTCGCTGCCAAATAAAATCGGACCAATAGGGTGTAGTCGTTTATTACACAACCCGCAAATAGTTGCACTATTATCCAAAGCGTCTTCATATAACCCAATGCACTCAACCGCGGTTCATGTAAGCTTAGTTAAGTTTGGAAATAAGGAGCTTTTCCTAATCAGTCCATCATGAAACCCATACAAGGCGAGCATGTAGCCCCGTTTGTGACTCAACGGTCCAGCACCAAATATGGGACCCAACTTTGGGGAGCGATGGATAAAATGGGGTCTCGGTCCGGCGTTCATTGCTTTAGTGTAACCTTAAATCACGAACAACGATCACTTGTGAGTTGTAAAGACGTACGAGGGCTGTATCACTGTAAATACGCATATAAGCCAATGTGGCTTATAGGCAAGGACGCGTTCGTTACCTAAACAGTTATTGTGTTGTATATCGCGCCACCATTCCCTGGAACATCGTGGACAGCAGTTTAATCAATATATACTTGCCTACACAAGATGGCGCAGTAAAACAGATTGTGTGCACCTCTTGGAGGAACAACATCCATGGAATGAGGGGTAGAACGCATCGAAGGTTCCAACACAAGAGTGACCTTTGCTCTACTTTTCTGTGAGGTTTGACGCAGAATAAGGGTACCGCTTACTGCTTTGTATTTTCAGAATTGTACGTTGAGAGCCAACTTTCCTCAAACCAGTTACCATTTATTTAATAAATACAAGTATAAGGATACCACCATTCAATGTTTTAATTCAATTATGGCATGGGGCATTACATCAGATTAATATACTTAACATTAGCAGAGGCAAATTCATTCTTGAGGAAGGGGTTTCTGTTAATTTCTTTAACTCCAAAATCTAAAAAGGTAGGCTAGGTCGATTTTGGCTCTCATCTTGGAAACTAAACTGACTGAAGGCCACTTAATCTGCGTTGACACGATTATCAAACTCTTTGGGTCTGCACTGGTGAATCCTCTTCGGATGTGTATGCATGTTAAAAAGACAAACAGAGATGCGTGCAGTAAAATTGATATACAATGTCAGCCAACGCAATAATTAATTTTAATATGTAAATTGTTAAACCAATGCATGATGTGACTGATCGTAATACAATGTATCGCCTGAATTAAAAAATAATGAACAAGTGAGATAAAACAAAAGCAATAGTATAGTCTACTGCATTTATTTCTTGTTGTGGTAAAAAAAAAAAATCACAATAAGAAAGTTGAAATTATCAGATTATATTATCAGAAGCTTAAAATACTTTTCAATTTACCCGTGTGTCTTGTATTTCTTTCCCCTCCAGAAGCTTACATGATTGGGTACAAAACAGGAGCACAGTGCCTTGAGGTTCCAGGATTTCAAAATAATAGTCCATACAAAAATCCCCAAGCTATAACTCATTTCCGACCTTTACAAACTGCACACTGTA
Organism: Pollachius pollachius; assembly: GCF_949987615.1. Classification (NCBI taxonomy): domain Eukaryota; kingdom Metazoa; phylum Chordata; class Actinopteri; order Gadiformes; family Gadidae; genus Pollachius; species Pollachius pollachius. Next base: position 12,478,442 of record NC_136947.1, on the reverse strand, counting down.
GGGCCAAGGCCCTGGGAAACACATTTAGCAACAGATAAACAATAGCCCTTATTCAAATGTTTTTGATTTTTGTTTGTTTTAATCCTGTAGGTATTCTGCTTCCAAACACTTCATTGGTTTATATTGCAGGTGATGTAGGTTAACACAATGATCCATACTATCCAAGTTGTAATTCAACAATAGATCCCCTACCATCACTGTCAGAGTAGGGTTCAGAGAGAGAGAGGGAGAGGAGGAAGAGAGACATTTGGTATTCAGACCTGCTTTTACTTGATATAAACGTCACAATTGCCTTCAAATCCTTTACCCATCGCACATACTTCAATCGAAGCACCAATGTCATGGCTCGACTCCCACAAGCCATCACTCTCTCCCGGCGGTACCGGCCACACTCTGGTAGAACCGTGCTACAAAGGCCGGGTCGTGCTCTTCCAGGACGAGCAGGAAGTGGTTCCTCTCTTCCTCACTCCATGACTCGAACCACTGGGTCCAGAGACGCAGCTGGCACTCAAAGATGTTCGGAGGTCTGTCTCTAACCTGACGCCGTGCAGAAAGAAGGATAACCATGTTACATTGTAGCATTCGCCAGTGATTCCCCACTTGGGGTTCGCACCCAGGAGCTTGGCATCATATCCTGATTCAGTTAAGACTAGAAATGTAGGTACACCTCAGCTTCTTCCATTTTACACACCACGACAATATTAATAATGATCCTACACGTCAAGGTATTGCAATATTAGTCCAATGGAAAACATTTCTGGTTCCACGTCAATAATGGGATACCTGAGGCATACTGAAGGGGCTGTTTGGGTACATCAGATCAACAAGGTTGGGAAACACAAACACACAGGGTGAACAAGTACCTGTAGAGTATTGAGTGAATCTAGAAGAGTGCACACTTTCCCAGGTACTGCTTTGCCCAGAAGGTCCTGCAGAAAGCGTTCTCTCTGGGGGCTGGTCCACCCCAAGAACCAGCTCATTACGCACCGGTACTCTTGAAGTGTGACGTATGACACAGGCAGAGAACCCCCACCTGGCACTGCATTATGGGATGCACACGAGAGGGACTCAAGGGTCGGTGGAGCTGAACATTGTGGTGGCGAGGGCAGAGTTAGCAGGCCGGGAGACGAATAGCTGGAGGGCCACTCTAGTCTTGCGTTGCCAAGGGCTTCCTGTGTCGATCCAGCGAGGCTGGAAAAGGGACTGGCCACGGAAGGGGTAAACGTGTCGCTAAGCTGCGGTTGTTGTTCATTTGATCCCTGACTGACATGGTAGAACCACGACATCTCTGTAAAGATAAGAGCATTCAGTATGACAAAGGAATCTACATTCATAAATCTGCTGTAAACACAATAACAGATACTGTCACATCATAGCAGAAAATATTAGTCTTCCATTTAAGTACTTCATAAAAACCAAAGACAGCAGCACAATAACAGAGTCGATGAAGCGTATTATTAGATGTATGTCAAAGGAAGACATAAACACTTCGTGAATGGATGTCAGAATACAAAATTATAAAACATCTCAACACCCACCTTTTCTGCCGGTGAGTCAACGTGTTTTAGGCATCCCTAGGCGGCCGAAACATAGCCTACGGATTAGCTACCGGTCGCTGACATTTGTTTCTAGCCTTACAAACATACTAACGACAGCAAGACGCAGCAAGTGTTGTGCTTTGGGGAGCATCACCGTTGCGCTCACAATGCGCAACGGTCGTTGTGGCAAATGTAAAAAATATAACAGCAATTATTAAATGAAATATAAAAACAATCATTGTAACCCTTCAAAAAAATCATATATTATTCTACCATAAAGCTTACAATGGATACATATTATTGATTGTATTTTTTCAAGGGAAGTCGTCGGCTATGACGCGGGTGAAGGAAGGCGTAGCTCACTACTCTAGCTGGGAACGAACTAGAGGATCGGAAAATGGCGGACCTTGAAGACGTTACGCTGGACGGGAGACCGCTAAACTCTCTTCGGGTGGCGGATTTAAAAGCTGCTCTCGAGGAACGAGGACTCTCTAAAAGTGGACCGAAAAATGCACTCGTCAAAAGACTCAAAGGGGTGAGTTCTGCGCGATTTCGCGATCGCCGCGGCTGCACGCTAACTAACGTTTACGAACCGACGGGCTGATGCTTGTCTAGAAGGCCGACAACTGCTACGCTACCGAGGTAGCAGTTGCTTGTATCAATGCATACACAATCAAAAAATCATTTAAAGAGCGATGCGGTTGAATCGCGCCTTCTCTCCGTGATGCATCACAACATGGCTTCGTTTTGCCTGCGTCTGCCAGCCAGGGTTACACGAGTTAAATATGGGACTGTGTGTTCTGTGGGGCTACCGCTCTGTGTAGCGGCTAGTAGAGCGGTGGCCGTAGTTGCTGACTTGCCGCCGCCGCTGATGTGTGTTTAGAGAAGTCGAATCCGCGCGTTGTTGCTCCATTAAAAAAAAAAAAAAAAACCCGGCTGGGGGGGAGGTTAAGTAAATACTTTTACTTGGTCGGTGATGAAAGGCGACTGTAGTTTACAGTGCTGAAATTAAACAATGGCAACAAATCATATGTCGATGCAACAATGTGAATGTTTGTTACTGAACTAAATACGCACCCGCTGTTGCTGAAGTTTGCGAGCTTCCGCGTGTGTGAGCGGTTTTGTTTACATCTATCGGAGGTGTTACGCTGTATAAACACAACAAGCGCGTCCTTGTTAGTAGTATTTATTCAAAGTGTCTTAATATATATACAATAGAAGCCTTTTATGTAGTTATCTATATCTATGTACGTCGGATAAATACGTTGAATATTAATGAAACTTGTCTGTTTCCCACCACTTTAAATCGTGTTTGGCAAATGCAATATAAATAGCCTTAAGTACTAAATGAAACCACTTTTTTAAACTAGCTTCAGTTGACTATCAATCATTTTCCCCCAAAATGTTCGTGGTGAATGTCAGCACTGTAAATGTAATATTAAGTAGTTGTTTATAGTATTCAGACGTATTATTATTTTAGTTGCATTAATTGCAATTGTACGTTGGATCGGTCCCTTCGGTTTTCCCATTCATTCCTGAATTTCTTCTTCTGATGACATTGTTACTTAGGTCCCGCCATATTATTGAACTGTAGTTATTGCTTCCTTGTGGTGTTAAGAATGTCTGTGTTGTCTAACCTGGCCAGAATCCATGTTTCTGGAAGTGTTGAGATAGTTTGAACGTGTATGTCTCTCTGTTGACCCATTGACATCTACTTCAGAAGAGAAGGGGCGCTTTTATATTGTCTGTGCTGTCTTCTGTATGGATTGTTCCAACGGAAGAAGCAACTTTCGTCTTCATTTGTTCTACAATGTAAAAAATGTGGCCTTAAGCATGCCTTGTTTCTGCTTTATGGCTCAGTCCCATTTAACAATGCTTTGAAATAAACAAATACTGTGCACACGGTGTTACAAACACACCAATTGTTCATGCACTTTTATGGATATCTAATCCAATGGAAATCCATTTCTATAAATTAGAACAGCAGTGTAATTAGCATAATGGAGTATTTACAAACTCTTTCAATGTTTGTGCAGTAAATAACAAGGGAATCAAATCGTCTCCCTTCTTCTCTCCAACAACAGGCCCTCATGCTGGAGAACCTCCAGCGCACCTCCACCCCTCACAGTGGACTGCAGCCCAACTCCCAGGTGGGTAACGCTTTGCAGCGCGTACCAGCAGCTACAGCTGTTGGTACATGTGGTTCCGTTGTCAATGATGTCATAAGCCCGTGAAGCAAAAATAAAGTGTGTCTATGTCAACAATCAGTCACTGATCATTTGCTTGACCTGTAATGAATGGGGTTTTATTCTGAGAGTCCAGGTTTGACATGAAAGAGAGAGGAAATAACGTATGAGGAGGTCTGGCCTATGTGGCTGGCACACTACTGGGCTGAGCCACCTGCAACGCTTTTTCAATGTTCTGCTGCTGCTGCTGCGGTTGTAGATCGGGGAGGAGATGAGCCAGAACAGCTTCATCAAGCAGTACCTCGCCAAGCAGCAGGAGCTCCTCCGACAGCGCCTCGAGAGGGAGGCCAGGGAAGCTGGGGACCCCGAAGGTAAAGCTTGCCAATCCAAGACACACACACACACACACACACACACACACACACACACACACACACACACACACACACACACACACACACACACACACACACACACACACACACACACACACACACACACACACACACACACACACACGCAAACGCAAACGCACAGGGAGAGTCATTCAAATGCTTTTTCCTTCACAGAACCCGAAGAAAACACAAGCGTCAACAACAGCGCTCCGTGCCCTGCTCCCTCCCAGGTTAGACCCCTTTCAACCTTTTAATCAAAAACCTTTTCCATTCAAAAGGGACTTTCATAATCTGCATGCAGGGGGGCCGCAGGCTCTTTTGCTCTCTTGCATGTTTGGGGAGGGGAGGGGTTATAGCCGGAAGAGTAGGAGACGCATGCTCTGGCACAGAGGGTCACAACGTACTCAAAGTCAGCTGCTTTTCCCGTATTCACCAGGAGGCAGCGCCAGCGCCCGTCGAACACCACAAGCCCCTCGGCCCCGCGGACGGCGAGGGGCTGGCGGGCCCCGCCCACCAGGAGGCGAACATGTCGGGTCAGCCCGCCGGCCCCGTCCCAGGCGCCGTGTCCACGCACAGCGCCGCCGCGGAGCGCGCCCCTCCCTCTGGGCAGGCCGCGGCCGACAGCGACGACGACGACAGTGACGACGGCGACGACGACGCGGACGAAGAGGCATGGGGCGAGCGGAGGCGGGCCCCGGGGGAACCCACCAGGCGGACGGCGGCTCGGAGGTCGGCGGCCAGAGAGCGCTCGGAGGCGTCCCGCCAGCCGCCTCAGCACATCCCCTCCCTCCTCTCCCCGCAGCTCCGCCAGCCCACGCCGCCGCCCTCCCCTCCCCCGGAGCTGTCCTACCCGCTGCCCGACACCCCCAAACAAAGCCCCCCGAGCCCGGACGAGGCCCCCGCCCGCCAGCGCGCCTCCAGCAGCTCCAGCTCCGGGTCGTCAAGCAGCCGCAGCAGCAGCCCAGAGCCCCAGAGCAGAGAGCGGAAGCCCCCCGGGCCCCTCACCCTGCTGGCCCGAAAAATGGCGTCCGAGGGGGCCTTCTCGGGCGCCGGGTGGCACGGCGCCGCCGGAGAGCCCACGGACAACGGTGCCGCCGCCACCGCAGCAGCATTAGCCCAACCCTTCACCGCCATTACGCACACGGCCAACACTGCGGCCGCCATCGCCAGCGTCTCTTTTCCCATGATCCCCGGCGGCATGCAGGGTGTACACGGAGGCCTCGGTAGCCAGGGCCCAGTGAGCGTGCTCCGCGCCACGGCGGCGGAAGACAGGGAGGTGCTGCTGGAGAGGGAAAAGGCCCTGGAGATGGAAAGACGAGAGAGGCAGAGGATGGTGGAGGAAGAGCAGGAGAGGGAGAAGGCGTTGGAGCGGGAGAGGATAGAGAGACAGAGGGCCTTGCAGCGGGAGGAGCAGGAGAGGGCCCTGCAGAGGGAGCGTGAGCTGGCCCTGGAGCAAGAGAGACAGGAGAGGGATCTTGCTCTGGAGCGGGAGAGACTGGAGCGAGAGTTGGCTCTTGCCAAAGAGAGGGAGGAACGAGAGAGGGCCCTTCAACTGGAGAAGCTGGAGCTGGAGCGGGCCGCTCGGCGGGAAAGAGAGGAGAGAGAGAGGGCTTTGCAGAGGGAAAGAGAGGAGCGGGAGAGGGCTCAGGAGCTCGCTAGGGAGAGGGAGAGGGAGGAGAAGGAGAGGATCGAGAGGGAGAGATTTGTGGAACAACAGCGGTTAGAGAGAGAGCAGGCCCTGGCCCGGGAGAGGGAAGAGATGGAGAAGCTGGCGAGAGAACGGGCCTTGGAGCAGGAGAGACTACAGAGGGAGCGAGCGCTGGAGCAGGAGCGCCTGCTCCGAGAGAAGGAGGAAGCAGAGAGGATGGAGAGACAGAATGCTCTAGAGCAGCAACGGATGGAGAGAGAGAAGGCCCTAGAGCAGCAACGGATGGAGAGAGAGAAGGCCCTAGAGCAGCAACGGATGGAGAGAGAGAAGGCCCTGGCACAGGAGCGGGAGGAGAAGGAGAGGGCAGAGAGAGAGGCTGCACGCGAACGAGAGAGGATGGAGAAGGCAGAGCTGGAGAGGAAACGCGCAGAAGAGCAGGAGAGGGTGGAGCGAGAGAGAGCCGAGACACTCCAGAGGGAGAGGGAGAGAGCCCTTGAGAAGGAGCGTGAGGAGAAGGAGAGGGCCCTAAAGCAGGAGAAGGAGAGGGAGGAGAAGGAGAGGGCCCTAAAGCAGGAGAAGGAGAGGGAGGAGAAGGAGAGGGCCCTAAAGCAGGAGAAGGAGAGGGAGGAGAAGGAGAGAGTGCTAAAGAAAGAGCGGGAGGAGAGGGCCCTCAAGGAACAGAATGAGAGGGAGGAGATGGAAAGGGCGCTTAAGAAAGAGAGGGAGGAGAGGGCTCTCAAGGAAGAGAAGGAGAGGGAGGAGAAGGAGAGAGTGCAAAAGAAAGAGAGGGAGGAGAGGGAAGAGAGGGACAGAGTCCTAAAGGAGAGAGAGGAGAAGGAGAGGGTCCTAAAGAAAGAGAGGGAGGAGGAAGAGAGTGCACTAAACAAGAAGCAAGAGGAGAAGGAGAGGGAGGAGAAGAAAAATACCCTGGAACATGAAAGACGGGAGAAGGAGGCGCAGGAGCAGCGAGACAAGGCTAAGCTGGCCGACAGGGAGAGGGAAAGCCACCTCCCTCCATCCAAGCGCGGCCGGGACATTGGTCTGAACCTCCTGTCCACTCCGCCTCAGGCCTCCATGGGAGCAGCCAGCAAGGTGGACCAGCCCGAGGCCATGGAGTCCCAGGCGCCCGGGGCCACAGGCCCAGGGGAGCCTTCAGAACCAGCCACCCCTCTGTCGCCCCAGTCCGCCCTCAAGAAGTTCCGCTTCCTGCGGGACACTCCGGCACAGCCCCCGCCCGCGTCCTCCGGCTCCGTGGTCATAAAGCGGCCCCGCACCTTCTCAGACACCCCGCCGTCCCAGGCCCCCCCCATCACCTCCCCGACCAAGGCGCGGCCCTGGGCCGACAAAGAAGGGCCCGCCCTCCCGCCAGCGGCCCCAGTGGACGGGCCCAAGCCAGAGTCTGCAGACCCACCCCCAGGCGCCGCAGAGCCCCCCAAGAAAGAGGCGGAGCAAGGCAGGGCCCCCTCCGTCGCGACGGCGGCAGCTCCGCAGGGAGAAGGGGAGAAGGAGAAACCCAAACGCCAGAGGAAGAGGTCCTCCTCCAGCGACTCCTCCTCTTCGGACTCTGGGTCGTCCTCGTCGGGGTCCTCCAGCTCGTCTTCGTCATCGCGGGGAAAGAGTCAGGTGAGTCCATCACAGGCAGCTGCTGGTGGGTCACCACAGTTCTATTCAGGGAGAACTGCTTCCATTGAGGTCTGGCGTTGGGGTAGTCATGGTTTATATTTGAATGATTACTTCCTTCCCTCCCCCTGGTAGTCAGGAGTAATGTTAAATATATATTTTTGATATTAGAGTTGTGGCCATTTCACCATTCTCTTTTTGAGCTTACGGTTATTTATTAGCAGTATGTGTATGTACTTTTTATACTTACTATATATTGGAACAAATAAAGAATATAACTAATAACCATACTAGGAAAAGACAATGTAGCAGAAAAGGACTAGAGCTGCTGTTACTGTATCATTCCTAACTACCTTCCTCTCTCACTCTCAGGACAAGAAAGCCCAGCGCAAGGCGTCTCCTAAGGGCAGGGCGGATGGTGGTCCTCAAGCCAATGAAATGACCAGAGCCTCCCTAACCAAAGCGGAAGGGGGCGGGTCTGGTGTCAAGCTGCACAGCGAGGTCAGTTTCCTCTCCGTGTTCACTCACTGTGCAGACGTTTCACCAGAACCACAGGATACCAATATTGAGTTTGGCAAAAGAAAACGGCCTTCTTGGTTTTGTAATATGATGCATTCCAAATATACTGCATTCAGTTTTTATCATAATAGACTTTGTTGTTATAACTAGATAAAGACTAGTACACAATTGCTTGACATATAATATATGTGCCTACTTTGCTACATTTATACTGCAATCAAAAAATAAATTCCATATACTTATATTTTTTTCTCCCTGAAATATTCACTTACAAATGATCATGTTATATGAATTGAATGTAGCGACCGACAAACATCCCACAAATATTACATGCTAAAATGTATCATTTTAAACCGTAGAGTTTCAATGGATCTTACTTTCCTGACCTAACTTTGTGGCTGACTTCTTGAACGAAACAGAAAGCTGGGGTTGGACCGCCTGCCGATGACCAGAAGACCCCAGCAGGGACAAAGGAGGGAGAGAAATCAGAGCAGAAGAAAGACAAGCCAAGGTCTGGTTCTGTTGACTTCTTCCTGTTTTATAACAAAGATGTGTTCAATAAAATCAAGACACACTCACAGTCAAATACACACAGATACACACACGTTTCATTCAATATTTTCTTGTGAAGAGAAACTATGTGGCTAATGGAGCCCTAGTCCTGCTTTCTTCAGCTCTAGTAAACCTTACATTCAAGTCCATTTCATCATATTACAAATATAGAATACTTCCCGTGTTACCCAATATACTGTGTAAAGAGCCCTGCTTGTGTTTCAAAATGTTCAAACATGGTTTGATATGCGTGTACGTGTGCTGTTCATGCCATCTGGCTTTTTCCCCGGATACAAACTTTTGTGTGTGTGTGTGTGTGTGTGTGTGTGTGTGTGTGTGTGTGTGTGTGTGTGTGTGTGTGTGTGTGTGTGTGTGTGTGTGTGTGTGTGTGTGTGTGTGTGTGTGTGTGTGTGTGTGTCCATTAGTAGTTAAGGTCTGTGCAGACATTAAGAGACCCGGTTGAGACGCTGCATGTGTTCTCTCTGTAGTCTATATTATGCTCATAATTATCTGTCTCTGGCTTCCTATATAATGTGTATGGCATAGCACACATTAATCCAAGAGGTGTTTTTATATATACACACACACACACACTGATGAATTTAACTATGATTATCCATTTTGACTGATTTATTTTTGTCAATTTAGGGGTTCATTTGTTGAAATAAGACAAAATCTTGCGCTGCATTGCAAAGCAGTCAACACGCAGATAACTTATTACACCATATATATATATAATCATTTAACACGGGCCCTGTTAAGTAGTTTGTAGTGCAGCTCATGCTCAGTTAGTCGTGGAACCGAGCCAGGGAAGACGAATTGAATTCCTTTCAGGCGATGTGTAAGGCTGCCTTGACGCCGGTGTGAACATGCGGGTCCTATAAAAAAAATCATTTTCGATCGCACCAATATGGCTGCGGTACAGGATTTGGTTAACAGCTAACATATTAAATACCGTCGTATCGAAAAGCTAAAATAAGATATTATAAGCTAGGCGGCGTCTTTTGGTACGCACCAGGTTTTACTGGCAGTCGAGGGAAATGTTTTGAGAGCGGAGTAGAGTCTAGTGTGTGAGAGAGAGCGAAAGGTAGGAGGAGCGGTTGTGCCTCGTCGCAGTCTTATTTTTTTCAGCAGCAACGTAGCGCTTGCTTCTATTTTAAGTGCCTGACAAAATAAACCAAGTTCCCCGGAGAGGATTTACCTTTTAGAACGGGAGTAGGCTGAGTGATTAACTTGCGCACTGGGGGATCGAGGCAATGTCCAACGTGCCATCGTGTAGCAGTATGCATCGTGCCTTCCGTGCTTTTTCTTTTTTGGGGGTTGAATCAAGCAAGCAACACGAATGATATCGCTTGGCTATTTTACGATATTCCTTCGATACGAAAGAGAACGGGCAAAGCATTTGTTTTGACGCCAAAGCTATGACAGTATTTGTAAACAGCGAACGTCACAGTGAAATGCGCTGTCGCGTATGTAAATGAAGCGCATTGATTGTCTCGCCCCTCAATAACGCTGAGGGCGGTTTTATATCAGAGGCGTCTGGAGTTAAAACCGAGTACAGATGAGGCTGTTAATTTGCGAACGCTGTATAAGCTGGATTTCAGTGGTCTTCCTGAATACTAATGAGTAGTGACTTAACCTCCTGCCGTGTACTGTGCGAACCCTACAGGGACCTGAAGGAGAGTAGCATGGCGGAGGCTGAGCTTGTCCAAGAGACCAACGATGAGGTAAGGCACAGAGGAGACCACCACCAAACCAACGGATCATCCATTTACTATATTTCCTTCACAGATTTAGTCGGTTGCTATTTTTTTTTCTTTTTTTGCCACTTTAGCTTTCAGACCATATGTCTTTAGTTTTGAAGTGAATTCGATTCATCTGAGTTGTGATAATTGCAAATGGAAAACCGTAGAGCCTTTTTTCTTAAATAATAATTTGGATAAAAATGAGCCCCTTTCAACAAGCTGTAGAATGCATAGATGTAGCATACACATTGATGATTTGGCTGTGTTTTTCAAAACCTTTGCTGTCTTAGACAGAGGCAGCAAGGGCATATTATCATTGTGGCTGATGTTTAAAACCCACTTGATTGCTTTGTTATAAAGGTGCTCATGCCTCTTCCATTGCCCCTAATGGTACCGGCACACTACTTCTGCCACTACTACTACTACTACCACGCTGCACTGTTCCACTGTCCCCCAAGAACCCTGGGTTGACCACAGATAGCCCCCCCTCGGGTCTGCGCTGTAGACGGACAGAGCCGGCAGCAAAATGCCCTTGTGTCATGGAGCTGGCTGGCCAGATTCACTGGTTGGACCGACGGGGAAGGCGGACGTTGCCAAGTCGGCTCATCTGTCTCCCCTGGTTGGTGACCCACAGAGCCACCCCTAAGCACGCTCGCTAGGGGGTGGTTGAAGACGCAACGCTAAACGACTGTTTGGGAGTCCTCGCGACAACCCCAGAATACATCAGACACTTCTGTCCCACACTGAAGTTACAGAAGACTGTGGGCCAGAGTGGAGCGTATGAATTTGGAGCGCATCTGTCGGAGCGGTTGTTCGCTCGCTGGCTGGACTATCCGGGGGGGGTTCCCTTCATCTTCAGAATGGAACCCCCGAATCATGAAGAGACTGGTCTTGTTCTGCTACTTCTGGACAATCTGTATGAATATCCACAGTCCTCTTGGGGCGTGGTGAGCGGAAGAGTTTTACGGACATTCACGCATTCCTCATCAAGCCCATGCGCTGCGGACACCACGTTGCGGTGATAAGGATGAGTCCGCCACAACGGGCAAATAAAGAAAAAAGGACAAATGCTAAAATGGATGCCTTGTTATAAAGGCGTTCTCAGGCTGCCGCCCCCGGGAACTCTTAAACACATCCGGCCAACCAACCAGCTCGCTCAGGTTTCCACCCAAACATCTCAGCCACCTATGATTGGACCCCTTGTTGCCTAAATGCAGTACATGCAGTCGTGATTGGGCCATTTCCAACCCAGTAAGGATCAGGTGTCAGTGGTACCAGGGAATAAGTAGACATTTTCTCAATGTTTTTCAGACTTAGGTTGTTTATTGTAGAGAATGCTAAGTTTTCAGTCAGACTTCTCTCTAGCTTATGCGGGGCAAGGGAGTGTTAACACCATCATTTTGGGGGGGAAATGTTTATATATTTTTTTAATATGGCTACTGCAGTTTTAATCAAAAACGTAATTTAAGTTAAACTAGTTTTAATCAGATGATACCGTTCTGAAAGTAACCCTGCTTCAGTTTTTTTTATTATTTGACAATCTTTCTCTTAGTAATCTTGTAGCTCTATGGCATTTAAACTGCAGTACCGCCATTGGTTGGGTTGTGTGTCCAATAGAAACTGCAATTACGACCTGGGGCGTGGCTCGTACATTTCTTCCCTCTTGCTAAGCATACCCGTGCAAAGACATACCTATGACTTACCATGGAGACGCAAGACGTCCTCTCAGGCAGTCTGCTTCATCACCTGTACACATTTAACCATGGTGTACCGCTTAACACTGTCCACAGACTCTTGTTGGATCAAGTGTTGCAGTTTCTATCGACCACTCTGTCCTTTTTATATCCTTATTTCCCCCCTTTCGTTCTACCTCTTCCCCCTCCAACTCGTTCTCTTCAAGCCTGTAGTGATGTGTTCCTCCTGGGGTCTGCCACTCACCTCGCTCCCCCTGTTCCCTGGGGCTCTTCCTATCTGTTTTCTGTTACAGACTCCCAAGGCCTTCTCTGCTCGGAGGATCTCCCTCGGCAGTGAGTACATCCTCACCCACGGGGCAATATCTACAAGTCGCATATATCACTTACTTTACTGAGGCCTACTACCTGTTTGACGGTTTATGTGTTAATACTGGTTCATTGTTGGAGATGGTTTGTCTCGTGGCCCTGCGGTCTTCGGTGAGGGTTTAAGTTCGAACGACTATTGTTTTGAACAGTATAAACTATGCATTATTTATCTTTATTTTTTGTACCTGATGGAAGTATGTTTTCTTTCCCTATGGGAGTTTTGTAATTTGTTAATGCATGATAATTTAAAAAATAACAAAAGAATTTTTTATAATAAAATAAATATATATATATATATTTTTTAAACATTGGTAGTCAAGGCGGGGCCCTATTGTTGTTAAGGCGGCCGCCTTAACCATACAGTGCTGGGGGAAACATTGAAACTAATATAGTAAAAACTTACTGCGGATGATCTTGTTAAATGTTAAAGATGCGATGTTTGAGGAGCTTCAGTGTAAAGATAACATTTTTTTTTTATCATTCTTTATACTATAACACTAACGGGTCCATGGTACATGGTTCCACCTCTGAAGCTTGTGTTGCCCTCCCATGATGTTATTAAAGCTTACTCTCTCTCCCCCCCCCCCCCTTCACCTAGCAGGCAGCAAGGTGTCCCCGGGGCCCACGTCAGCAGACGGGGATGGGGACTCAGGAGCCGCGCGCAAGAGGAGGTGGGGCTCCAGCACAGCGGTAACGGCCAAGAAGCCCTCCATCAGCATCACCACAGATTCCCTCAAGGTATGTCCCTGGTCCTAGCACTGAGTGGAGATACAGCGCCCTCTAGCAGCCACTTTACCTGCTCAGTGCTATACCTAAGGGTGAGGGGGGCCGGGTAGTGTAGTGGTCGTTGGACTCCTAGCCAAAAGGTCCTGGGTTCTAACCCCTACGTCTATGTCCACAGTGGACCTGTAGAATACCGTAAGCAAGATGCCCTAACCGCGACCTGCTCCTGTTGAATTACAGTGTCACTTTGGATAAAAGCAGCTGCTAAATCACTTGACAGCGAGTCTATTTCTTTCACTTTAGTCAACATGCCAATAGTTAGATGCTATCTGATATGGCCGTGGACGTATGATCTATTTTCCTTACTCCAAAATCAATATGTAATCGCATGCCTTCATCAATATTCCTTCCGCTCGGCGTGGGTAGTGGCAGTGTTTTTGATTTTCTTTCCTCTTGGGTTTCCTTCCAGTCTCTGATCCCGGACATGAAGCCCGGGGCTGGGCAGGATGCGGTGGTGGACCTCCACCCAGAGGAAGCTGTCCTCTCCGGGGCCGAGGAGGAGATGGAGGAGGAGAGGGAGCAGCCCGACCAGAACCTCCAGATCCGACGCACCGTCACTCAGGTTCGACGTCCAGGCTTTCAGAGCGGAAGCCGCCCGCTACTGGACTTTAGGGGCCGAGGCCGATGTTGGCAATAAAAAATGACATATCGATATATCTAAAATATAGATTGGTTGTATAAGATATCATTATATTGTGTTTACTTTTTTGTTATCGTTTTAGCAATCAAAGTCACTCCTGTGGTTCATGCCCTCTGCATCTACAGGTTGTCCCGCTGGAGAGCCAGGAGAACGGGCAGAAGGAGGCGAAGAGGAGTCGACGGGAGGAGACCCAGGAGAAGGAGGTCCAGAAGGGAGGCAAGGACCGGACGAAAAACCCAGAGGAGAAGACGGACGTCTCCATCTCTGGCGTCATGGAGACCCAGTCGCCAACGCACACCAGCCCTGATGTGGAAATGAACACTGGTAAGTGATCAGTCGCCACGCGCGCACCTCAGTGTAATTCCACGTAGTCGTCACGTACTAAATAAGCGGTTTTTCAGTTGATAGAATCTTTTGCTCTCTTGAAGTACAAAGTTTGTTTTAAATAAAATGTGTCAACATAGAATAAATCAATAAATAAATTATAGAATCATGGGTAGTTCATGGGTGTTTGCACTACACTAAAGTCCATTTGTAGTCCAAACATCAGTGTTATACCGTGTCACCCCCCCCCAGTGACCCCCAGCAGCGACGCCCTGGTCCGCCGCTCCATCAGCCAGCAGAGGTCAGGGGTCACCATCACCATCGACGACCCTGTGCGGTCAGCCCGCCAGCCTTCACCGCCACGCGGCAAGGTCTCCAGCATCGTGCACGTATCCAATCTGGTGAGTGAGGCGCTCCCGTCGGACTGCAGCTTGGCCGCAGGTTTAAGTCCGTGTGTGTGTGTGTGTGTGTGTGTGTGTGTGTGTGTGTGTGTGTGTGTGTGTGTGTGTGTGTGTGTGTGTGTGTGTGTTGGGCGTCACATGTAGAGCTCATTGCAGTGACCCGTGTTTACTAGAAAAACACGTCGGCACTACTACACCATCCCTGTTGGGTGTGTAACCCAGCTCAATAATGGCTGACCTCTGACCCGAGTGTGGCTGTGTTGTGTCCAGGTGAGGCCCTTCACCCTGGGCCAGCTGAAGGAGCTGCTGGGCCGGACAGGAACCCTGCTGGACACCGGCTTCTGGATCGACAAGATCAAGTCTCACTGCTACGTCACCGTGAGTCTACACACACACACACATACGTATGGTACGCATCACAACCCAGCACTGCTTAAATTGTAAGAAAATTGTTTGTCAGTGTGTTATATACAACTACTACTCTGTCCAAAGGGCTTTTTATGGTTCCACGTTCCCTCACCGCAAGGGGGTTATGGACCCCTTACATTCTTGCGGACCCTCCTTGCATCCACCGCTAGGGCCGGACGTGCGCCTCCCAAAAATCCTAACCTTCTGTTGAGGCGACGCAGCAGCAAGGGCTATGATTGGTCTGCTAACTAAAACCCGACACAGAACCATAACCGTTCACGACGGCGTGGAAGGGTCTGCCTGGCCGTTGCGCTGCGGGAACGTGGGACCATAATAAAGGCCTCAAGTCATGCTCACAAACACACGCATGCCACAGTAGTTAACATTTCTATTGGCGCTCCAGAGGAGTGCTGAAAGGCAATCGAAATAAACTGAGTGAACTCGGTCCCTGACACCATGGCAGAGAGACCCCCTCCCAGCCTCACTGTGAACACGCCTCATGCTGTGTGTGTGTGTGTGTGTGTGTGTGTGTGTGTGTGTGTGTGTGTGTGTGTGTGTGTGTGTGTGTGTGTGTGTGTGTGTGTGTGTGTGTGTGTGTGTGTGTGTGTGTGTGTGTGTGTGTGTGCAGTACTCCAGCCCAGACGAGGCAGTGGCCACCAGGACAGCCCTGCACGGGGTCAAGTGGCCTCAGAGCAACCCCAAGGTCCTCAGTGTGGAGTTCTGCCAGCAGGACGAGGTAAGAACAGCCTCCCGCTGGGTAGTCTGGTGGAGTCCCTCATGGCCCCTCCCCCCTGCTGCTTAGCAACCGTCAAGCCATCAGGCGCTCCGTACCCCTTCTCACCGGCCTGTCCCTCCCTCAGCTGGAGTTCCACAAGAACCTGGGGGCGGGCGTGAAGCCCGGCTCCGAGGACCAGGCGTCCGGGCCGGGCCGCCAGTGGCCGCCCTCCGGCCCGCCCTCGCTGCTGCCGGAGCGCGAGCAGTGGGCGGAGCGCGAGCGGGAGATGGCGCGGCGGGAGCAGGCGCGCACTGAGCGCGAGTGGGACCGCGACAAGGTGCGGGAGTTCGGCCCCGGTGGCGAGGAGAAGGCCGCCGGGCCGCGGCGCTCGCGCTCCAGGGAGCGGAAACGCAAGGAGCGGGGGAAGAGCAAGGAGAGGAAGAGCGATAAGAAAGGTGAGCGCTGACCCGGACCTGATTAACATAGGGGGACTTTAAAAGGAGAGATCTTTTTATGTCAAGTGAATTGGAGTTAGCCGTACGTTTTTAAGTGCCTCGAGAGGTACTTAAATCTTTTGAATAATTAGAATCTTCTATTACACTTTTCATGGCCACTAACAAAATTGTTATCTGTAACTACAGACACCGTTGTACGACCTCATTCTGATAACCCAGCGTAGGCAACGTGCATGTCAACATGTCCAACCCATGTGGTGGTCATGCTAAATCTGTTTTCTCAGCAGAGAAAGCCGCAGAGGACCCCCCTGCCAAGCTGCTTGACGACCTGTTCCAGAAGACCAAGGCAGCGCCCTGTATATACTGGCTCCCCCTCACCGAGGAAACGGTGAGACACTCCATGATGATGATGATCATCATCATCATCATCTTTATCATGAAGAGGTTGACCAAACACTTTGGTGATCCCAGAAGGGCAGGTTTTGAACCGGGAACCTTCCGCATTTGTTGAACGTCGCGATGATAGATATAGATACAACCCTATAGACGAAGGCAGTTATCTGATGATGATGATGATGACGAAGGAGATCCCTCTGTAAGATGGCGGGCTGTGTCTAAGTGGCGTGTGGTTGTGCCCTCCAGTTCGCCCTGCGGGAGGCGGCCAACGCAGAGCGCGCCAAGGAGCGGGAGAGGAACCGCAAGGAGCAGGACGAGGAGGAGGAGAAGAAGCGGAAGGAGGAGGAACAGCAGCGGAAGGAGCGGGTGAAGGCGGGCGGCGGGCCGCCGGCGGAGCGGGCGCCGCGGGGCGAGGGCGACAAGGACCGAGACGGGGAGAGGGAGAGGGAGAGGGACCGCGGGAGGGACAGAGGGGAGCGGGACGGGAACAAACGCAGGGAGGCGTCGCGTAGGCCGGGGGCCGGCGGCAGCGCTGGTGGCGGAGGTGGCGGCGGCGGCGGCGGTGGTGGTGGTGGTGGTGGTGGTGGTGGTGGTGGAGGAAGCAGCAATGCAGGCAGGGGAAGGCGCTCCCATAGCCGTAGCAACCCGCGGGAGCGGCGGCGCTAAGAGCCGACCGTGGGATGGACACGTCTCAAAGAACGCCTCCTCTAACCTTACCTACCCCGCACCCACCCACCCCATCGCTTTGTTTTCCGTCTGTCACTAAATGTACGTCTCGGTCACGTGACCGAGACCCGACATGAGGACCAACCGATGTAGTCTCCGTACCCTCCATCTGCCCCCCACCCCCCAGCCCCTTTGTTTTCCAGCCCTGTGTTTATCGCCGGACCACAGCCTCCACTCCCCGAGTGCTGTGCGTGACGCTCCTCTTGGGCCTTTTATATATTTTGTCAATTTGCCTGTCATTTTTTTTTGTCATTGTTGGGGTCTTCTTTTGGTCTCGAAGGTATAGCCGCGAGTAAGCTACATACTTCAGGTAACAATCCCCCCGCCCGCCGCCACGTGCAGTAGTTCCCCCAAACACGAATCTCCATCCATCCATGTCTTTGCCTTTGCCACCGCCAGTGTTTAGAAGCAGCCCGGAGTCTGTGGTGTTGCTGCATGTTGGGTCCCCAGGGACCCGATCCCGACCCTCTGTCAGGTGTGTGTGTGTGTGTGTGTGTGTGTGTGTGTGTGTGTGTGTGTGTGTGTGTGTGTGTGTGTGTGTGTGTGTGTGTGTGTGTGTGTGTGTGTGTGTGTGTGTGTGTGTGTGTGTGTGTTGAGGCTGCTCTAGGGAGGCCTCCCCGTCAGTTTATAAACTAGTAGGCAGTCCAGTGTCCCTGCTTTGTGACCCGGGGGGCCGGAGGACACAAGGCGCTACGATGTCCCGAATAATCTTTTTTTTTTTTTTTTAATATTTTAATCTATTCTCTTCCTCCATCCTTTTTGACTTCACTCCCTCCTGATTCTCTCGCTCCCTGCTGAGTCGCCATGAATACCGGGACAGGAGACCCCATTATACATTATAATTTTTTTTCACCAGTGGATTAATTGTTGCTTTATAAAATCATTTTATCATTTACGTTGAAAATGTTTTCTTTCTCTTTTTTTGTCTTTTGCTTTGAGTACGCCTGTAAGTGGTGAATGTACAAAAAAATAAACTGAAATTTGAAATGATTGGAATTGTTTTGTCAAAACACTTATATTTTTTATTAGAAAATCTCCATCAATCTTCTATCACAATGTTATGTGCGGGTCATTGATATATATTACAATTGACTGTCTTCTTGGTTCTAAGATGGATAGTTAAACATACATTTTTTTTACATTGAGTGGTTAATCATTGACGTGAATGAAAGCACTTGGCCAGGTGTTAAGGGTTAACCAACCCACTAAATGTCCTTCGAAGTCTGCAAATAGTTGTTAATGAACGCCCCGGGTTCTCTGCGCCCAAACAGGCGCCCCTCCCTAAGGGTTCTCATGATACTGTAACGAGAACTGTCCACAAGGTGTCAGCGATGCACAACATCGAAACTTTGGACGATGGATTGTATTAAGAAGTTATTGTTCTTATTTGTCGGAGACTCAGAATCGAGTGGAACATTTCTGAACCCCCACAACCACGAGCGGCAATTGAAAAACTTTTTATATCAATTTCAAATTGAGAAGAGTCTCTAGGAAAATGTCAGTTGGAACCTGTACTTCACTGCACATGTTTGATCTCAAAGGTTCCAATATAAAACGTCTCCTTCCAACCCCTTATCCTTGTAGACTTTTATTTTGTGCCCCTTATTTGTATTTATTTTTTTATTGTTGGTTCTCTTTACTCTTGTCTCTTTCCTCCGGTTGCGCCACATCTTCTCCGCCTCGACAGTCATCCTGCAGCGCTCAGCACTCCCTCTATGTAATTACAGCTCCCTGAGCGCTGAGTCCAGCATTTTTTCAGCCCTGATGCAGCTCTCTAGTGTGTGTGTGTGTGTGTGTGTGTGTGCGTGTGTGTGCGTGTGTGGCTGGCCTCGGTAAGGTCCAGTGGATCCCCGGCCCGGGTACTGTGATGCCAACCCTCAGGAGCAGCTCTCTGATTGGAGAACCCATTCGTGGGATGAGGTCGGCTGAGTTCTCGAAGGCCCCGCTTGAACACGCAGACCGTACTCCTATTTAGCTCCCCATTGGTCAGAAGGTCATATTGGTCAGTTTGTTGGTGCCACAAACAAACCATGCATTGCCCAGCATTCAGGCGCATGGAAAAGTGAATTGACGACTTGACTCTGACTGTACTTCTGGGTTTCTCCAAGCTAAGAGATGACCGAATCCTCTAAATTGGGAGTAAGGAACAACGTAATCCTGCGCAAAAGATAAAATCGCCTTAATGTATGGTTATGTAGGCCTACTATCTAGATTGTACATAACCATTTGCACAGATGTTGGATGGTGATGATGCTACATGGTGAGTTATTCGAGGAAAGGGTGTTGTAGGCCTACAATGTGCATCTACAAGATACGTTAAGCGCTAAAGAAGAAAACGACCCTTACTGGGACCAGGTAAAGTTCACCCCGGGACAGTTTGACATGAAATAGGCTACCGAGGCAGACCAGAGAGACACGACCGCATAGCTCGGTCTAGCCGACATCACGGAATGCCCTACTGCTAGGCAGATATCCTGAGTGTTGCAAAGCTCTTATCCTAAAACATGGCTCTGCCTCATACCTTTACGGTCGTAAAACCAAAAAAATCCCCCCCCTGCTTTGTCCGTCTAATTGTGCGAATGAGTCAAAACATGATTGTGGTCGTTCACATGATGGGACCACTCTGAGAACGGCTGGAAAAACCGCAGCATGCCAACATGTCGTGGTTTGAACTCGGGTCGACGGCCCGGAGAAGCAGGGGCTCAAAACGGACTGTTTTTTTTGGAGTTCGGTAAGATCCAAGACTCTTGGCCCGCAAGCATTCTTCTCGAGTCAGTCTCTTGCTCCCCCAATTTCATCCCCCCAACCCCATCATTGTGTTTTTCTTATCCCTCTTCAAGGTAACCACGTTACTCTCCCTGACCGTACCTTTTGAGAAGAGGCCTGCCACAGCTCTTCTGTGAGGGCCACCTCTGATGTGGCCCCTTTGAACTTCTGCCTTGCTTTTGTTGGTGGTAGAATACTGTCGTGGTTTCCTGAAATCTGCCTCTCATTTACATAGTTTTAGCTGAGTCTCTGACATAATATGGTGTAACTGTGGTCCAAAAAGTGCACATTAACACAACTTTGCTTTCGCACCTTGGTGTTAAGCGTTGGCCTCCTTATTAAATATTTTAGAGGAAATAAAACAACGCCACTCATTGGAATGTATGCGATCAGAGTGTACTAGTGTCTTGTTCTGTTTTCATTTCTTACGATGCCACCAAACTTTCCAAGCAAAAAAATTAAGCCTTTCAAAGTCTTCGTCGCCCCGCCCTCCTATGTGCAATGACATGCAGGCCTCTCATGAAGTCCAGATGTGGCGCTATTGAAGTAAGCCAGAGCATTAGCCTGCATCAAAGCTCTTAAGAGAGAGAATATAGAAGGAATAAGGCAGTGGAGGAGGAAGATCTGCAGTGCACAGCAGTCTTATTGGCTCATTCTCTGTTTTCTTACCAGTCAAAGAAGGTTTAATATGCTGCGAAGATGAAACGTGACCACTATCCTGACCAGGTCCCTGGACAGAGCAGGGGGGTTTTCTAACGGATGTGCCTGGGTCGGGCTGAGGGTATCTTGGAATTCAGCAAAGCAAAGTTAGGATACAGGCCTGAATCAGCATCTGGTAAAACTAGACTCCTTTCCTCTTTGGTTTTGGGGAAATCATTCCATATGATGCAGTGTGAGTATGATTATTGGTGATGTTGAGGGTAAGGGGTCAGTAAAAAGGTTAAAATAGCAATTGTTATGGTATGTTTACCAGGTCATGTGTATCCTTTAACAAAGACCTACTACTGCCTACAACCTACCTACCCTTAGCCACCACACCCCGTTTTAAAAACACAATGTGTCCGGCTCAATCACATCCATGCAAGTTTATACTGATGGCTGTGTGCACAACGGTGGTTGGGGGGGAATGGATGGAAGGGAAAAGCAGATGTTTCAAACACCTGAGTGGAGAACGCCGTATCTAACACAAACAGATGTTTTCCTTCTTTCTGCTTTCTGTGTAGTTCAGTCCAGCTGAATACATAAGAGTATACCATCCAAACATACGCCACGTTTGACAGAGCGGATGAGACCATATGGAGAAGAGGAGTGAGGATGTTTTTGAAACCAATTTTAAGAATGAAAGCAGCCATACAATGTCATTCAAAGTGTGTGTGTGAGTTATCCCAGCACAACAAAACTCTTGTGAGTGTGCTCTGTGCAGGATGCGGTTGCAAAATGAGAACCATGTGTAACCTACATAACGTCCTCACATACCAGCTCCCTTATGAGCAACTTAACGACCTCAGCTCCACTCCCACATTTCATCTCATTATTCAATCTAAATCTCAAGAAACCTCACGCCTTATCCTAATCATCATGTTCCAATGCATCATTCGCCTAGGCTTATCTGCGTCACACGACAGGAATTACGTTATTGCCTTTTTTCTTCCACTTCTGCAAATGTCTGTGGGGCTGCCTGCAGGCTGAGGCCTTTGTGCTGATTGGACAAGCAGCAGAAGATGGCCAGTCCTGTTATACAGTTTCCAAATGACAGTTCAACTGGTTAGCAGACTGAGATAAGAGAAGTGATCAAGTAAGAATATTCTATCAAAGATGTACATGTTATGGATGGATGGGTAGGTTTGCGGTGCTTGAAATTAGGAAACTTTATTTAAAGAAAAAAGGAAAGTATGACAGTACCGTACTTGAAATACATGAATTTAGGTGAAAAGTGAGAGAGAAAATGGCAGCTGCTGCATGGATATCTGTTGGAATATTCTCACAAACAACTGATTAATTTCACACACAGCTAGGAAATATGTCTTGTCACACACACACACACACACACACACACTCACATATAGAGAGGGAAAGAAAGGGAAAGAGAAGAAGACGCTGAGGTTGTTTCTTGCGTTCTCTCAGACTGACCAGAGGAGCGAAACAAACATCACAAAGTGACGTGCAATGCTTGACTTATGTAAACAGACTCTAACAAACACCGCAACTCGTATGGAGGTGAGGAGCAGGTTTGCGCAACGTCTGCAGATACAAAGATTTCCACTCAAAAACACCAGCCGA
Source organism: Pollachius pollachius (assembly GCF_949987615.1). Classification (NCBI taxonomy): domain Eukaryota; kingdom Metazoa; phylum Chordata; class Actinopteri; order Gadiformes; family Gadidae; genus Pollachius; species Pollachius pollachius. Next base: position 12,456,285 of record NC_136947.1, on the reverse strand, counting down.
ACCCAGAAAACCCCCATTGTGTTGTTCCGATGCACCGGCAGAATTTGCCCATTTTTGTTTCACAAGATGGAATTTCCAAATCAATCTCCTGAAATCCCCATGCCTCCCTCAACAAGACACACACACACACACACACACACACACACTTGATCTCAGTTGGAATTCCAGATGTTGCACATGGAATCATGGAATTCTCTCCCATCTCTTCCAACTGTGACTTATGACCCCCTCCCCCCTCTTTCTCTCTTTCCCATTCCCTCTCCAAACCGAACCCTGTGACTTTATTACCCACGCGCCAGTTTAAATGCAAACCAGAACGCTATTAATCACTTTTGCACAATAGGAAAAATCCCTCATCAGCTGAATTACATAATCCCCCTGCCTGCCTGTACTGTATTTACAACACGCCATGCAGTCCTATTTCCTCTCTTTGGGTTTTCAATCATTTGCCATCTTATGTGACACGCCAAACTAAAATGGAGATGTTTATTTGAATTATTATCAAGGCAGTGCAGGAAACGCCTTAGCTTGTCGTTTGATGAAGCGCATTCACTGGCTCATGGCTCACATTTGGTTTGCACACATGTGTCTGTTATTATAAAGGCCTATATTCAAAGGTTAAAACACGTACGCCCATGCTATCTTCCACCCTATTGACATTTGTTTCTTGTGTGTGCATGTTTGTGTGTGTGTGTGTGTGTCTGTGTGTGAGTGTGTGTGTGTGTGTGTGTGTGTGTGTGTGTGTGTGTCTGTGTGTGTGTGTGTGTGTGTGCGTGCGAGGAGTATTAACACAATCTTCTTCGTTACTGTTTTTACTTAACTCTTGGACATGGCCTGTTTTTTCCGTCCCACTTTTCATTGCTACAAGTTTCCGAGCCCCAGCGGTGGATGTCGGAGTAGGAGTGGAGCTGTCGGGGAAGCATGAGAGCTGGAGGTACTGGTGATGGAACTTATCAACCCGGTATCACGAGATCTCGTGCTCATGCGCACGAAACGCGTTAATCTTTTGAATCGTGTCCCAGAGCACAATTGTTCGACTTTTTTCGTGAAACGCATCACGAAATGTTAACCAATGCATTCTGAATGCACATCCTTCACAACTATATTCTTGGTCATAACTATCAAACCAAACATCCTTCACATTCGCCGAGCGACGATTATTAAAGTAAAATGCACATTTCTCGCTAAAAATGTTTACATAAACACTTTTAATGGCGTAACTATGCTAAAATATCATATTTTCCACCCAGAATAAAAAGTATGTCCGCCATTTTCACAGAAAAACATCCTAAAAACTATCCAATAGGAAAGATGCTCGCAGCGTCTATCCGTGACTACGTCACGGATAGATGCTTTTAATGGCGGGTTACGCAATTAAAAGTGTTTATGTAAACATTTTTAGCAAGAAATGTGCATTTTACTTTCATAATCGTCGCTCGGCGAATGTGAAGGATGTTTGGTTTGATAGTTATGACGAAGAATATAGTTGTGAAGGATGTGCATTCAGAATGCATTGGTTAACATTACGTGATGCGTTTCACGAAAAAAGTCGAACAATCGTACTCTGGGACACGATTCAATAGATTAACGCGTTTCGTGCGCATGAGCACGACATCTCGTGATACCGGGTTGAACTTATAGATGTGAATGTTAGTTTCTTTGAGTCAATCGAAGTACGATGAGAGAGATTCAGCAAGAGAACTGTTACGTCACCGTTATAGCTAGTGTCATCACGTGATCTATAGAAAACGCGGTTAAAATATATTTATACGGTTTAGAAAGTGCAGTTAAAATGACATTTTTAAAAACAACTACTTGCCAGACAAGAAAATTAGCTGAAATGAGAGAGAAGATTAAAAAACAAAGCACAAGTGTTTATGAAGTTACATTTATTGCGTAAGAAAGTTAGGAAATGGAAGAAATCCCGCCAAGGCACAGTCTCGTTGAGAAAACTAGGTGGGTCATCATTATTATCATCATCATTAGTATTATCATCATTATTGTGAGCTAGCTAGGACCCTTAGCTCAGTGGTATAGGAGAAAGCACCAAGACTTGAGAATCGTAAACACTTACAATGACAAAAAGAAGTCATTTGTTTTAGATCTTCGATTTATTTCATTTGAGATGGATAGAAAAAAACAAACACCAATAAAAAAACTACAATCAAGTTTCAAGAAAAATACCCCGTCCCTTTCAGTTTCCCCCAAATATAAAATTAAGGCCACTTTTTCTGTCACTGTCCAGCAGGACTTAATAATGACAATGTACAAAGAAACAACCCATACTCACAGAGGACAAAAATAACAACAATAGTAATAGTCACAATAATAATGACAACATCACTGCTCATAATACTCATCAAAGATTGGTAGGCTAGACAAAAAGAATGGTTTCGGACACTTTTATAAAATCACTTTACTCCAGTAAGAGTGCTTTTCATGCTTCTTATTAAGTTTATTTCCCTTTTTCTGATCAATACTGGCTCGTCAACATTTTATCTTCACTGGAAATTTTACTGTGACTATGAAGTCACTGCAGTTTTCAAGTGTATACACGCGCATGCGTGTCTATGTGTGTGCGTACATGCTTGTGCATAGTTGTGCATGCACATTTGATGTTTATTCGCTTGTGTGCTCTGGGGAAGAGAGTGAAAAATAAAGAGGACAGTCCAAGGGGCTGACATGCTTCAATAGAGGCGCAAACACACAATGACCCCTGACCCTTGGCTTAAACAACAACACAACAAAAAAAGACATTGAAAAAGGCTAAACCAAACAGCAACAAGCTGGCGTCAACAAACCACAAAGGAGGAGAGATAACAGGGTTGAAACAAAGAGAGAGAGGGGGCGGAAAAAAGCAAGGGAGGAAAAAAGAAAAAAGTTTGAGGAAAAAGAGCAAACAAATTCTTCTTCCGTGTTTGGTTTAGCCGGCGGAGCCACACTTTGTCGCCCACGTTCTCCTTCATCTCGGCGTTTCCCCCTGTCTCCTGCTTCCATCTCTCTCCCAAACGCTCCTCTTTTAACCTCTCTCTCTGTCTCGGTCCCTCTCTATCGCCCTCCTCTTCCACCTCCTTCTCCTCCTCCTCCTCCCCTCCCTGGTTCCTACACCTGGTCCAGTAGTGACCTCTTGCAGTAGAGGAGTCGGCGTGGGGTTCCGTAGCGACGGAAGAACACCAGCACCGCCAGCGTGAGGATGACACACACCAGCAGCACGATGGGCACCACCACGGCCGCCGCACTGCTCCCGGCCCCCGGCCGCTCCCCGTCCACCTTGATGATGATCACCTCCGTGTCTTCCACCTTGTCCACCCCCCTGTCCCTGTCCCTGTTCCTCTCCCTCTCCCTCTCCCTCTCCCTCTCCCTCTCTCGCTCCCTCTCTCGCTCCCTCTCCCGGTCCCTGGTTCTGTCTGCGTCTTCCCGGTCCTTGTCCTTGTCCCCCCTCCTCCCGTCCGTCTTGGGCTCGTCGTTGGCACAGCCCATCCAGTCGCGCAGCGCCGACTTTGGGTAGCCGGGCTCCACGCGCATCATTTGGTTGTTGTACTTCCAGTATTTGTTGGCCTTGTAGAAGTATGTGTACGCTGCGTAGAAGAGGAGGGGGAAACGATTAGTAAACAGAACCAATGTTGGT
>NC_136947.1:12363115-12452457 GCF_949987615.1 Pollachius pollachius | reverse complement strand
AGATGGAGAGAGAGAGAGTGCATATGAGAAGGAGGAGAGAGAGATGGAGAGAGAGTACACTTGAGAAGGAGGAGAGAGAGACGGAGAGAGAGAGTACATGTGAGAAGGAAGAGAGTGTACATGTGAGAAAGAGGAGAAGAGAGGAGTGGGTGGGAGAGAGAGAACATATGAGAAGGAGGAGAGAGAGAGGGAGAGAGAGCTCACGTGAACGTGAGAAGGAGAGGTGAGAGAACAGGGTGGGACAGGGCATGGAGTTGGGAGGGAGGGAAACCAAGACTACTTAGAGACTGGGGAAAAAGAGGGAGAGCAGAGAAGAAGAGAAGGAGATGAAAGAGTGAGTGCGTTGAGAGATCAAAAGACCGACAGCTGGAGAGATAGTAAGAAAGCGGGAAGAACAGGCAGAGAGAGAGGGGGGAGCTGAGGCTTTTCCCTGAGTTCTGGTCACTAAATGTTTCCAGTCGACCACCGGCACGGTCATACAGTTTGTTGCATTGTAGCATCCCTTCGGTAACTTAGTGTAACTTGGTAGAATGCTTGCATTGGTTTTTTGCGGATCATTGCACGTGTTGCATTTTCGTTCGTACACAATGGTCATCCCACTGTAGCCTAATATATATGTGTTTATATAATTAGATAAGAACATCGTAAACAAAAAAACGTCAATGTCAAGCCCTATTTAAAGACAATGAGAGAGAGAGACAAATAGAGAGGGGTTTATAGGGGTGTGTACAGGCCCCAGAAGAGTAGCAAACAACAGAAACAGAACTGAACGTTAAAAGAACACTGACAGCACAGTAACAGAACAGTTTCAGAAAGACACAGAAAGAACCAGAACTGAACAGATAGAAAGGCCAGATGCCAATGGGAGGAGTGTATATGATCCCACCACACAGCATTCCGCTGAGGCAATCCATTTTTTTTAATTGCCTATGAAATATAAACGGCAGGAAATCTCAGAGCAAATGATGCTTTGGATTTTATAGTTTTTATGCTCTCTCTATTACTGTCTTGAGCATGTCGGTAATTTGAACCCTGTGGTGATGGAACAGAAACACTGCGTACTCGGTCGAAGCCCTTCTATTGGTCGAGGCGACCTGGTGAGGTCAACCCATGGATCCTTTATCCTGTGTGGGAGTTTGTGAGGCCAGTGGAACCATCCAGAGTGTATTCCAGGGCCCAGCTGTCTATGTAATAAACATAACATCCTAGACATAAACATCCATACACAGGAACCACACACACACACACACACACACACACACACACAAACATCAATCCTTACACCAGCCCCACACAACAGGCAAACACACACACCTCAACAGATAAAAAACACAACGAAGACAAACACACATCTTTACAGAAGCACTCATCAACACTCACACACACACACACACACACACACATACAGCCTTACTCAAGCGCCGCGAAGAAAGAACCATGCACATCCATCCACAAGCACCCTGTTGATTTGCTCGCGTGTGCATGTGTGCGCGCAGGGGTGAGTGCGTGCGTGTACAGAGGGTCAAGCGGCTCACTTGCTCCCGTGGAAGTAGTAGGTGTGTCCGTTGAGCGTGTAGAAGAGCGAGGCATCGATCCGGTCGGTGGGAAGCCCGGTCCCCATTTCCCGCAGGCTCTTGGGGAAGCCGGGCTGCAGGCTGGACTCATCGAACACCCAGTACTTGTCTCCTGGAGGACACAGACCGGGGAGCGAGGTCGGACGTAAAGACAACGGAAAATGAAGGTAGCCAACGTGCTAGAGTGCGGAGGTCACTTGTCGTGCGCGGGTAAACATCGAGTTGCTTGTTGTATCGATGAAGGAGCCTGAGACTCGCGAATTTCATTGCCATTGCTGCTGTAGTTGTTGTTGTGCATATGACATTAAAACCATCTTGAACCTTGAATATTGAATCTTGAATCTAGATCTCGTTAAGGCCTTGGTTTTAAAATGATGAAGATATGTGAAAATAAGATGAATTGAACATGGTGAAGCCGGCCACACGCCGGCGCCGAGGTGCGCATTTCACGTGCGTCAATTGCCGCCCCTAGCACCAAGAGGAAGCGGCGCGCTGCAGCACCGTTGTGATATGTTTTGGAAGAAGCAGATCAAAAAACGTAGTCGTATAGGTTACCATAACGTTGCGCAAGTTGTTTTATGACTACATATATGGCCCTGATGCCCATGATCCTCTGTTTGTGCTTACAATGATAGTGACATTAATACATAGATACTTTATGTACTGTCGGGCACTTTGTTTACGGTTCAGTCACTTTACACACTATATTTGCTGTCATTGCTCATTCTTTTTGCATTGTGGTATTATTCATCTACTGCATCAACAATCTCCATATGTACAGGACCTTGAATCAAGCCGGGATGTACCAAACAGCTTTAAGAAAGCGCTATTTCAGGGGGAATAGAACAGTGGCGCTGTTCTATTCCCCCTGAATAGAACAAGCGCTGGCTCTGGCGCTGGCGCTGGCACGCATCTAGTACGTCCAAAATAATGGGGGCGTTCTTCTTGACACGCCGCTTCGGCGCCGATGTGTGTTGGGCTTAAGAAGAAATTCTGGAGGCGAAAAGTCTTTCAACGTTAAAAAACGAACAAACCGAGAGACAAAAGAAAGACGATGAAAAGAATGAGAATCAGTTCCAGATGGGAAGGTGTTGGCTTGGACAACACCTGTTCACATCATCTTAAAGGGTTTTCTTCTTTAGGAGAGCGTGAGCCCACTGATTTAAGAGTTGGGTTTTGATTAATACAGGCTGAATCTGAGGTTACCTTTGAAGAACGCAAACATCCCGTCTTCTCTTTCGAAAGCATTGTTGATGTGGGTCGGCAAGCCTCTCCAGAAGTGTCCAATCGGCATGGGGTATCCTTCCAGCACTTGGTTGTTGCGCACACGCCAGAACCACTTATCCTGAAAACAGCACACACACACACAGATATATATGTTAGGACTCACTTGCAGAACACGGGCGACTACATGATCCACAAGCTCCAGGCGGTTCCCCAGGCGCCTGGTTACCTTGAAGACAAACATCTCCCCTCGGAGGATGGCGATGGTGTCGAAGTGGCCTTCGCAGATGTTGGGTCCGAAGTGAGGGGTCTCCTGGGGTTCCGTGGGTTTGGCGTACGGCGTGCGAGGCGTCACGGGTTGACCCAAACTGGAGCCTAAGGGGTCGGGGGTCATGGGAGAGAAAAAAAAAAGAAAAAACGAAATAAACAGCAGCCTGTGTCATCTGTGTCTTTCGGTGTATATCGACCATCTTCTGAGCGACAACATTATTCTCATCTAACATGATTCACAGGCTGCTGTCACCAGTAGTTGTATATTTTCTATTTTGGAAACACAAAGATACAAGACAGAAAAACAAAGAGACTATGCTATGTCAATCTATTTAATGTCATGAATACATAAAATGATATTAAGGTAAAGTAATATGTGATCTAAAGTAAAGTCATCTTATGTAAAGTAAGGTTGTAATGTGATCTAAAGTAATGTAAAGTAATGTAGATTAATGTGATCTAAAGTAAAGCAACTTATGGTTAAGTAAAGTAAAAGTAATGTAACTCTACCATAGAGCTGCTGAATGCCTCTGCGGTCATCGTCAGGCAGCAGGAAGTTGTCGGTGTCCATCCACTGGTAGAAGGGGGCCATGATGGCGGACGGGTCGCTGGAGTGCTCCAGACCCAGAGCATGGCCCAGCTCATGCACTGCCACCAGGAACACATCATTTCCTGCCAAGAGATTTCCACACTTGAAAGCTCTGCAATGATGTTCAACCCCATCTCTATTCTAGTGGACTCTAGTGGAATTTAATGTTCTTTGTGGTTTGTTTTTCTTTGAGTTTCGTTTCTGATGTATCTGACTCACATCTCTTAAACAAATGACAAAAACACATTTGCATCGGTTCACATATGACCACCCTCTGAGATTGTTAACCCAGACAAACTTACAGGCACAGGTCCGAACTTGTTCCAACAATTTGCTCGTTACAGCAAAGAAAACTGCTTACTCTCTTGAAAACATGGGAAACTCCCTTCTAGTTTTATTTTTTAAGTCCTGTCGCATCAGCAAAACAAAAACAAAAAGTTATCTCTCCGTTTTGACAGTGATAAATGATGTTATGATCCAAAATGGTGGTCGCTTTTTCTTACCATACAGATCTCGGTTTCCAACGGTCCACGGCTCGGCGGCGTCGAAGTGGGTGTCCCCGCCAATGCCGTTGCTAGGGAAGTAGGCGTGCGCCAGGAAGCCCCCCTCGCCGTCAAAGGGGCTGCTGTCACCGTGGAAACCCTCAGCGAAGAACAGCATGATGTCGGCGAACTCCTCCACCTTGTCTCGGATGTAGCTGTAGGGGATCTCGCGGAAGGTCAGCGGGGTCACGCCCTCCCACACCTTGAAGGCCTTCCTGATGGCCTCGTGGGTCTCGAACTCGCCCACCTTGGGGGAGTAGTTCTGGATGCTGCAGGAGGGTGGCGCAGGTTAAACTCAATACAATAAAACAAATGTGTGTGAAGTCTGGTGTCTGTGTATAGGTCAGCCTTGAGGCTTGCTGTGTGGTACTGTACATGGGACATTCAGTGAATGGAGGCTTCTGCGGTAGTATTCGACTCACTGTTGCTCGTAACTAGCGCCTGAGTCATTGTTTGTATCAAAAGTTCAAAGGACACATCTTCTTGCCAATGTTTATTCATTGCCCAAACGGGGTTGTTTATTGTATGTTTCAGAGGTTTATAAGTCCTATTTTGGTTTTCGGGTCATTTACGTTCCGCTTGGTAAAGACCTTCTACTTCTTTCAATCACACTAGCATGCTGCTAGTGGAAGTGCCAAACGGTACCACTGCCTTATATGGGCATATGTCGTGATGTCACTTACAAGGTCTATCTAGCAGCTGGAGGACAAAAAATCAACAGGAGGCAGGCAGCCATTTTGATTCATCAGCTGAGCCTGCTTAAGAGATGACCGAGAGTCAATTAAATCTCTTCATCCGTGTTTCAAACATCTTACATTTAAAAATATATAGTTATATTACATACAATTCAGTTTTGACCGTGACATGGGCGACTTACGAGAAGGTGATGTCCCTCTTGTCCCACTTGAGGCCCTGGATAGCGTAGCGCTTCTTCCTCAGGTTGCTCTTCAGCTCCGAGCCAAACTTGTCTGGCACGCCGCAGCGAGGCCGCTGCATGGCCCTGCCAAACACAAGTCACACTCTGGTCAGACCGGAGGCGCTGGAAAACACACGCTGGAAGCATGTCCACTGAACAAAACGTGTCAGCCAAACTATGGTGGGAAGCAGGTGAGTCCAAAATATTTTTCAGTTCGGTCTGCCCGTTACAAACCCAGAGAGGATGAACTTTTGGAGGATCGATCTCCACCTTTGTTATTTGTGAATCAGCGGTCTACTAAATTCTGACGTATTATCATTGATTGCCCAGCTTAGCATTCATGTTGTTGCTACCTGATTGCACCCTCCTAGCTAGCACATGTATCATATTAAAACAATCCATAATATTATCAAACAAGAAGAATAGATTAATCTTCTCCACCTTACATTTGGCAGACACCTTAATCCAAAGTGGCTTACAAATGAAACCCAAGAACCACCATTAAGAACGATGAGGTTCATTATTAATGTGAGTATTTGTATCGGTGCATTGCCGTGGTTACACAGTGTGTTTCTCACTGGATGGTGTTGGCGTCGATGGAGCCCGTGACGGTGAGGCCGTAGAACCTCTGCATGGCTGCGATGGCGGAGGGGACGGACTGCGGGGAGCGGAGCGCGTGCGTCCGCATGTCACCTGGAGGCAGGTACCCGTACTGCTGTAGCCATGACTACCGGGAGAGGGAGACGAGAGCGTCAGTACAAAGGATAAAGTCGTTGAATGAAGTTCATCTGACAAAGTTAGTGAGTGGTGAAAATGCACATTTTCTTTTGTTTGTTAATACTTCGAATCGATTTTCGTGAAGTGATTTGAAAAAATATTCAAATAAACTTTAGAAATATACTAGGAAGATTATCAAAGTAAATGCAAAATTATAAATTCAGGTTATAGCACATGAAAACGATCTTGGATAAAGCATAAAATTAAATTGCCAAGTGAGATAAACATTAAAAGAGATGAGAGAAATATGAATGTCCTCTTGTAAACACATTATGCAGGGTTGGATTTTATATCAACATGATAATGACAGGGCTGAAAGGGCCTACCATCGGTCTAATGGTACCATTGGGTTATCTGTGTGACACAACTCTCGTTATACACTCTGGTACACAGTGGTAATAGTCATGTAGGTAGTGAGATATGGCACACAAACGTAACAACATTTCATAGAAACGGTCAACAAAGGGAGAGAAGTAACAGCGTCATGATATCAGCATAATGGCCCCAGCCCAGATGTTGATCACATTACACTATGTTACAGTTATTCAGCAGACCCTTTCATCCAAAGCGACTTACAATAGGTGCATTCAGCAATGATGATTCACCCCCAAAAAGTGCAAGAATCATTTAAGTATGTCAAGATTCTAAAAATAAGCAAAGCAATTAAAATATAACATCTTTCTATATTGTTTCTACATATTCGTTTCTATTTACATTTACATTTACATTAAGGGCATTTAGCAGACGCTTTTATCCAAAGCGACTTACAATAAGGGCATTTGTTACAATAAGTACATTTGTCATAAGAAGTGAAACAATATATCGCTGTCGGTACAGTAAAGATGTTCATAGAACCAAGTGCAAGTATTACAATCGCTAGGCTAACCCATTCCCCGTGTAAAGCAATGATAGCAGCTACTGTAGATGCTACACAATTAAGTACCTTGAATAAGTGCAATGTACAAGTGCCAGGACGTACAACATTCAATGGTGGCCTTGCATTGGTTTCTATGCAGAGTCGAGGTGAACTCTGAACAATGTTTCTATGTTGTATACACTTTAAAATATAGAAACAAGATGCTATATTTTAATGAAAAACTATTCCACTTTCAACATCTTTGTTGGCACAAAGTAATTTTACCCTCAATGCCAGTCCACCTTAACTCTTCTGTAGGCTGAAACATGTCTTGGAACAAAGTGAAAGGTCAGGTTTCAACCCAGAGTTGCTTCTTCATGTGGAGGAAAACCAACCTGGAATTGCCCCGAGTAAAAGTCAAGGAAGATTTCCGACGGTTAACACTGTCATTTAACTACTTTTGGGCTCTTCGTTACCTATCAACCCACAATGGTTGAGTCTTAAATGGACGCAAATTAAACATATGTTTAATATTATACTATAGGACTTTATATTATCTAACTTGATGAGATATAACTTCTAAGAACCAACTGCAACAACTAATGATAGTTAAGTTATAGTTAGTAGTTTGAAGAACATATGACAGAACTATCATTCAATGACCCAGAATCCCCCCCCCACACACACACCTCAAAAATACAGTTCAGTGGACTTTACTCAAATAGCGTCCATCTTGGATCTAAACACTAGCTGGGTGGGTGAACTGAATGCCAGCTTGCGTTTAGAACCGATATGGCCGGTTTAGAACCTTGATTCCAGGTGCCACATGTACTTATGGTCTCCTTCCCAATGTACCCTTATATGCTATTTAACTTAACACCCACGTTCACACCAGAGCCGTGGGAAGTTATACCGAATACCTTGTGAGCTACGAGGGCGGTATAAATTATAGCCCAACCCGGTGAAGCTGTGTCCCACAGTAGTGCACGTGGTCGTGGTGTTGCCCGGATCCCAGACGTGCACGCCCCAGGATGTGAGAAACGTAAGTCCCTGAGTGGGCTTCACTGTTTGTTTGACACGGCGAGCGATCATGGTTGTTGAATCAAACTATAACCAAGTCTGTAAGGGGCCGAAATAGACCTTTATATTAAAATAGAACAATATTGATCCAGGTTCAGCATGTGGCCTCTCCCCCTTGAGTTCTGTTCCCTACATAATGGACGCTTTATGGCTTGGTTAATAACAGCAGTGACTACGACCGGTGTGTGTGTGTGTGTGTGTGTGTGTGTGTGTGTGTGTGTGTGTGTGTGTGTGTGTGTGTGTGTGTGTGTGTGTGTGTGTGTGTGTGTGTGTGTGTGTGTGCGCGTGCGGGTGGAAGGAGAGACTAGATGAAAGCCTGGGCTGCAAAGGGAGAGGAGCAAAAGGGGGAGGGAGATAATTGGAGAGAGAGAGAGAGAGAGAGAGAGGGAGAGAAAGAGAGAGAGCAGGGAAAAGATATAGAGAGGGAGAGAAAGAAGGAGCGGGACAGATTCCAGACAGAGGGAGGAGGAGAGAGTGGGAGGGAGGGAAGGAGATGGGACAACGATAGGGAGAGCTACAGGGTAGGGAGCTTTGGGCTTGGCAGCAGTAGAGTCTGTACTAGTGTTGTATTTATTGAACTTTACTTCCTCAACGCTGGTCCAAACCTCACAGGCCTGTCCTGTAGCATGTCAGCTGACTAGAGGGAAAGAGAGAGTACTGAGGGAAATATCTCCCACTCTCTTTCTCTCCCTCTACTTAATGCTGCTTGATTGATAAGGAAAATAAACATATGCATTGATTTTCCATTTTGCTGAGATCTCTCTCGCGCCACTTCTCGGTCTCTCTTCCGCTCTCATTTTTTGTCTCTACCTTCCTCTCTCTTTCACTCCATCTACCTCCTCTCTCATTCCCCCTTCCTTCTATCTCTCTCCCTCTCTTGCATAAGACCCTCAATCAATAAGAACCATACGGTGACACTCTGAGGCGTGTGTGTGCGTCTGTGAAATAGTCGTCCATATCTCATAAGTGAGTGTTGACGATGGCCTGCTTATATTGGAAGGCCACTCCTTTTTTGGAGAAAAGGGCCTTTTTTCTGTTGTTTATTAAATTGTTGACTTGAGTTCAGTGGAGAAGGCAGCTAGAGAATGACGTGCTCCCCTTGCACTGGGCTTCAAGGGGAAGTGACTCCCTTGAGATTATTTTCATCCGAGGAGGACAGTCCCACATTGCCTCACTTCTCGTTATCATGACTATTTATTCTACATTCGACACTATGACTCTTGGTTCCTGGAAAAAAACAATATTGCGTGGCTGACAGCCAAACTTTGTGCAACGTAGCACAAAGATTGGCTGTTACCCCCCCCCCCCCCCCCCCGGTGAGTAAAGGGGGGGGGGAGAAAAGGAGAGAAAGAAATAGAGATAGAAAGAGAGACATGGAGAAATACATAGCGAGAGAGAGATGGGGACGGTGGGTTGAGTGTGTTTAAGAGTATAACAGACAGAAGAGAAGGAGAAAGATCGCATTCGGGGGGAAATAAAGAAGAGTCAGTTGTTCCGTTCGGTCAGGCTAGCCGGTGGAAAGGAGGTCTGGGGCGAGGCGAGAGAGCGGCGCACCCAGCTGAAGCTCGGCTATGCCGCCCGCACCCCGTCCCGCAGCTAACCCGTCTCACACGCTGCAGAACGCACGGCTCGCGTCGAACAGTGAGCACACGCCGTTAGCCTAGCGGTTGCTACGTTAAAAACTCAGTACTGAGCGCAGGCTCGTTACGCAGAATTACATTTCGTGTGGTCGATTTACAACACCATGTGTGCGTTCACTCTGAGCGTGGGGGGATGCAGCGCGGATCGAACCCTCAGACCCTGGCAGTGTTGGTACCGTGCTCTGCCAGTTGAGATACACAGGACCATGTGAAGTCAGCCTATACCTTCATTTATTTTACTGTGTAATATGGATCCAACTTTGGACCAATGCCGCTTTGCAAGAACAACATACATCTAATGTAATGAATACAAATCCTGACCTCTGAATGCCGCCTGTGTGTTGCCACGACCCCCACCCACAGCTGAGCATGAAAACAAAGCCTGAGGCCAAGAATAAGAGATCTAACGTGTAGGAAGGAACAAAACAAGTGCTTCTGCCAGAGACCTTTGAGCAGTAAATCCTCAGTCTGGTCCAACGCCAGAGCAGCGTCTCAGAATTTCTTCTCTTTTTTTTGAATACGTCAAACCTGATTGTGTCACGTTTCACTTCCTGTACGAAAATGGGAAATGAGGCAATGCCCTTCCTCCATTGTTTCCTCGGAATCACGGAGGGTAGTGCCATCCAGGATGTCGGGCGGTTCCGACTAACCCTTACTCATCCTTCCTTTCCTGGTTCTCTCTCTCTCTCTCTCTCTCTCTCTCTCTCTCTCTCTCTCTCTCTCTCTCTCTCTCTCTCTCTCTCTCTCTCTCTCTCTCTCTCTCTCTCTCTCTCTCTCTCTCTCTCTCTCTCTCTCTCTCCTCTGCCATGGCTGTTCCGTAGATGACTGGACTGCAGCTGTAAAGGGCCGGCCGGCAGTGGAAACCTACCAGGACTTTAATTACAACGTGTTGGCCGAGGCATGGGCGAGAGACATAGGGCCTGTGTGGGACATTTCCTGTCTCTTTGAATTAGCGGACGGCTTCATCTCTCAATGTCTCGCTGCCAGATTCCATCGTCGCCGGCGACACAATGGCCACCCTTCTTGTGTAATTTTTTCGGAAGAGCGGGTTAAAGTTTGAACAGCCTCCTCTCTATTCTCCGTGTCCCCCGAATAGTTATAATAGATAGTCTCTCACTTTGAACTCGATGACATCAACTTAGGGTCTGCTGTGTGTGTGTGTGTGTATGTGTGTGTGTGTGTGTGTGTGTGTGTGTGTGTGTGTGTGTGTGTGTGTGTGTGTGTGTTGGCACATTGTTGCGGTTATGTATGTATGCGTGTGTACGTGTGAGTGTGTGTCCGTTGTGGTTTGTCATTGTCAGCTGTTTAGGGGGAGACGACAATAATGTCTTAATAAGGAAGAGGAAATCCCCTACCCACTTCCTGCCATAACCTCACACCACAGGATATGACCCGCAGCGGTCTGCTCACCCCGGCCTGAGAACCCCCCCACCTACCAAATGGCCTGCTTCTGCAGACTGCCTGAGTAGGGCACTAAAACCTCTATTACCGTCAAACATAAATACCCAAATATCTGTGGGCCAATTCATCTGATTCATCGGATCTGATTTCTCTGGGAGAAATGGCGTCGTAAACCTTGCTTTCTGAAATCTATGAAACATGGACGCAGAGCAGCACTGGGGCAGACCTGAGAAATGGAGAGCTGATGGAGTGATTAGATAAATAGTTTTCTCTTCATCCACACTACATTTAATGTCTATCACAGCTTTGGAGGTGCACTACTGTAGAAGCTGATAGTGTTAACGCTATGCTTGACGGTACAATGTAGGTCAATGGAGATGCGTTTTCTTCCACTGGCACTAGCTGGAAATACCATTCAAGGGTCCGCAGTCATCATAGAGAAAAATTATAACTGGGAGTGGGACTTTTGGGGGCATTCATTCACGATGTAACGCTCTGGGTTTAATACATGCACAGATGCACACACACACACACACACACATATACACACACACACACCTGTAAACACACACACACACACACACACACAATGTAATGATATGAAGGGAAACAGGTGTGTATAGGACCTCACTTCCCTCCCTGCAACATAAACAGAGAACTTCCTTTCATTGCGGCACTGATAGTAGCTTTGAATAGAATAGAGTACAATAGAATATGATTGAAAATAATTCAATATTATGGAACATTATAAAACAGCATTGAATATATATAATAATAGGATTTGACAGAATAGAACAGAAAACAACCGAATACGATTTGAGAGAATAGAATAGACGTTTGTTAATCAGCTTCGGTGCTTGTTTCCACATCTGACCAGGGCTGAGAGCCAGCAAAAAGCTCCCCTAACTGATGACATGTGTCAACAACCCCATCGCAGCTTCCACGTGAAGACGCCCAAAGACCCACAATTTGTAGCCCCCCAAACCCATCAAAAAGAGAATGAAAAGCCAGACACGTTTGCGCTGACCGCGTGTTGAAACAGTTTTCCTCCTCTTGTTCTTCGGCTTTCGAGCACTCAGCAGTTTTTGGGTGTTTTTAATGAGGGCTATCATCATTATGGTCTGCTTCCTCCAACCCAAGTCAGAAGAACTCTCCTCACCCCTCAAGTCTGCGTGACAAAACCAAATCCTACACGCAAGATCGTAGCATCAAACCTGGCTAAACTAGGGGGAGTCATTCCAGTGAATACTGTTTAGTATTGTAAGGGTGAATGAATGCACATGTAGGCGTAATGTCTCTGAAACGACGTGTCTCACCTCCGGCTTCACCTCTCGCTGCGTCGCTCCTTGCGCGTTCAGCTCCAGCGCCAGCGCCAGCAGCACGAGTTGGGCGATCGTTTTAATCCGAAGTGCCATCCCTTGCACTCGAAAAAAGAAATAGCCTAACTAAACTTAACGGTTGCCTATAAAACGAACTGGTTGACTTGTTGTCAGAACATTATTGGTAGAGAAACAAACTTGCCACACCGAATCCCTGAAAGTACGGGAGAACAAAACAAACCCAAAAAAAAGTGATACCACCACGGCTCAACCGCGAAGACTTTGCTTTCTATTATTTACACGGGTTGTTTTCCGCTATTTTACCTCATTATTCCCAACAGGCGACTTTAACAATAGAGTTGAGAGTTCTCAAATCTCTCTAGATTGTAGCCTAGATAGTGTTGAGCGATAACGGCTCCCTTTTTCTGCAGATGTTACAATCTGGTTATTTATTTAAACAAAACCACCGTCCTGAGTAGTAAAGCCGGAGTCTTATCTTTGCTGGCTTGTCGTTGCTTTATTTTGATCCGGCAGTCTCTCCCCTTCTTCCTCCCACCGCTGCAGACGTGGTAGTTTGACGGTCCCCCGAGGAGTCCCGCGATGGAAAATAGAGATCTGTAAAGCTCCCCCCACCGGATTAGCCCATCCCATAACATGGACCGTATCCATGAATGTGCTGACCTTGGAGTTAAACTTGACGTAGTCCACTCTTATTGAGAAAAAAGGGCTTTGCACACATATGATGTCCTGTTCTTTCTATTGGATGTGATTTTCACTACAAAGGACCAACACTTATATTATACTATTGAATTATTGGGCCTGCTGCTTATACGGGTTAGGGTATGAGTCAATTGAACAGCCTTATCTTAATAAGACATGCTAGCCTAAATGCCATGTTTAAATGTGTGATTAGTAAGAATTGAAATAAGTCTTCATTCATAATTTCATCATTATCCCAAAGACTGAACAAATGACTTTTCCTTCTGCTGACTGAGTGGGTTAAGACCATTAGTTAACAATCAAAATAGACACAACTATGTAGGAATAACCTTCATTTATTCATGATTGAACAGAATATGTTCATTCATCGATTGTTTATGGAATGCCAATAATGTATAAACCGTATAATAGGCTACATAAATGCTGTTGGCAGATGGCAGGAAAATAAACACACGCCCCCTGGAGGATATATCGTTCACTGGTGTTGAGAGAGAGAGAGAGAGAGAGAGAGAGAGAGAGAGAGAGAGAGAGAGAGAGAGAGAGAGAGAGAGAGAGAGAGAGAGATACTTGCCCCCTCTCTCTCATACATATTCACAAAAGACTTATGAAAACATGTGTATTTTTTTATTGAATGTTTTTTAACCCCTCAGTTCTAACCTTTGGGCACACCAAAATTACAACTTACAACAGACAAAGAGTTCTGGGTCTCCTATGTTTATATATATTTATATATATAAAGACACGACAGCGAGAAAAACAATAAACGCGAGACGAGTGTTACAGACATCACTTTTGACGATACAACAATGACATTATTCTCAGTGTAAAAGGACACATGTCTTTTCTAAGACTTTTCCCACGTAGCTAATCCCCATTTAGTAATTCAACAGAATTCATACTTGAATTCAGATCACAAGTCCAAAGTGAATTCGGATACAAACGGTGACTTCAGATATAGGTCATTAAGGAGCAGGTAAAGAGTTAAGAGGCCTCTTGGGCAAGGATGCCGGAGTGCGGATCAGGGAACTGTGATTTTGCAATAGACAGAAGATGTTCTTCAAGGTGAACCACAGTTACAAGAGTGGTTGCTTAGAACATGTGGAAAATCAGACTTCCTATTCTGGGAACCACTAAGGTGATGGGCCTGGTTGGAAGTTCTAGGTCATTGTATCTCGGTTCCCTGTCAGCGCTTGTGCCTATTGTAATATTGTCATCAAGATTTATAAGTCTGAATGTAGAACCTCATTAGTTCTATCCAAAATCTGTGTCTTATGCACCACAGGAATTCCTTATTTTTTTACACATAGCGTAGTAGTACATTGAGTGCCAGAAAGAGTAGTCATATATGAAAATACCAATTTCCTATACTTTAGTGGTTTACTTGAAACTATCAGAAATTGCTCCAAGGCAAAATAAACAAACACGAAACATTTTTAACCAATTCTACGATCAACATTGATATACCAAGGAATCGTTTTTTGCGTGTAGTCATTACTACATCGTTGAGTGTTAGAACTGGCATGGACTTGTCAAAGCTCTTCAGAAGTAACAGGTAGTCTGCTTGCTTTGCTATAGATTCAGAACGGACCTGGGGGCCTGGCCCGGGTCTGGCTTCATGACTTTAACCATTTTTGTCCTCTTCTTCCTCTTCTTTGTCTTCTGCTTTTTTTTTTACACCGTCTTTTCATTAAGGAGAAAAGCACAAAACAAACAGCTTGCACAAAACATACAAATCACTTGGACTATCAAAAGAACCAGGCTACTCAGAAGGTATCTAAGGGCAGCAATACTATGCAAAGAAGAAAAGTTATACACAGATCCGCATCCAGGAAGGACAGACGGTAAGCATCGATCCCACCCCACCTGCACCGGGCCCATGCCACCGGGTCCCCATCACACAGGCTCCAGTTTGGGCTCCTCATCGTCATCGTCGGGGCCCTCCATGGTCTCCTCCGCAGGGGCCCTCCCGGACCCGGCCAGGTCCATCTGAGACGACGACGCCAGGGGTGCTGTGTCTCCGTGGTTACCCGTGCCCGGGTCGTCAGCCGGGTCCGTGTTGGCGTTGAGGAAGGCCTGGTACTGGTTCCAGAAGCCCACAGAGCTCCTGGTGGCGGGGACGGTGGAGGAGGAGGTGGAGGAGGAGGAGGAGGAGCCGGGCGAGGAGGTGGAGGAGGTGGCCGGGAGTCGCTCGGACGAGGAGCGGCTGCTCCTGGCCGGAGGACGGGCGCTGGCGGGCTTGGTGACCACGCCGTGGTGCTTCATGTGACCCTTAGAGGGGGGGGGGGGGGGGGGGTGAGGAGAACATCATAATGTCGTTAAATACTTGGCAGTATGAAATACGTAAAAAGGGTAATGACCTCTGTAATGAGGCCCTCTGCATAGCACACATCAGTCCTGTATTCAAGGTTTGGCCCCGTTGCAAACAAAACAAAGAACAAGGCTCATAACAAATGGCTATTAATATCTCAAATCTATTGTGGTTCAACTCTAACTCTGATGTTGCCATGACGGCAACCTGTCTTCTAAACAGAAAGACAGACAAACACAACTTGATACAAAAACAGATGGATAGATGGATAGCTGCACAACAGACAGCGGGTCAGACAGGCAGATGGATCACCTTGAGGCCGCTGCGGCTGGCGTACTCCTTCCCACACTCGGCGCAACTGTAGGTCCTCTTCTCCGGTCGGGACATCGGCGGGGGAAGCGTCGGGGCGAGGCTCAGGGGAACCGCCGTGTCCAGCTGGTCACCGGCCGCCAACCCGCCCATCTTAGCACTGTCCGCCCGGTCCTCCCTCCCGTACGAGGAGAAATGGAGGCTCTGCCGGGTCTCCCGTATGTAGGCCGCCGCCCTCTGTGTCGCCACCGCCCTCTCACCGCCACCGATGCCAACGCTGATGTCGACGGCATCCAAAGCTGGCAAGGTCTGGGGTTGGTCGTCGTGCACGGCCTCTTGTTCTTGCTTTGGCGTAAGCGACTGAGGGGAGTTCATGTTGTTCACATCCATGGGTTCTGGGTTTTGGAGCCCCAAGGATTGCTCTGGTTCCAAGGTGGGTTCTTCATGGACTTTAGCGATAGCGAGGTCTTGACCCAGCAACGGGAGGGAAGGCTGGGTAGTGGTTGGGCATGGGTGGGCAAAAGAGGTCCCACAAGTAGGTGTGCTTAGTAGGTCCTCCAGATTGGATCTGGAGCCCGCAAAGAAAGCATCGTATGAGGTGGAGGCCTTTCCTTCTGCGTTGTCTGCGGTCAGACCACTAGAAGATATGGATTTACTTGGAGTGGACGGAGTCGGCGATGGGCTGGACTTGGATCGATGCATCTCAACTGTGGCCAGGTGGTCAGGTTCTTTGTCTTCGGTACCTAGGGAGCCTGGATCCTCAGGTTGAGGAGCTGGTGCGGGGCTACTGACACACAGAACAGGGGGGTCCACACTGCCCGGGGCTGCGCTTTGAGTGGTTGGGATCAGGGATGGATCTGGGCTGAGGTCACAGGGAGGTATCAAGTCTGGACTGGAGGTTCCAGATTTGATCGGGTTATTGGTGCACGCAGACGGTGCGTGGTCAGACACCTCCAACGGTGCCACAAAGTGGCTGTTTGGGGTGACGAGGTCTTCCGCTTGGCCAGCCTCAGCCAGTGGAGGGGTTCTAGCTGAGAGTGCGGGTGAGTCAGAGGGCTGCGACAACAAAGCTGCCACGTCTGACTTATCCAGCATCTCGGATGGCAGCTCTTCAGTCCCGTCGGGGGGCAGCTGCCCCCCGAGGTGCATGCGGATGTGGTGCTGGAGCACAAGGGCATTGGTGAACTTGCGCTGGCACAGCGGGCACGAGTTCTGGATCCGTGAGTTAGGGGGGCGAGCACGATGCGTGGCCAGATGTGAGCGCAGGCTCCCCTTGGTGGAGAATGATCGGCCACATAGTTTACAAGGGAAAGGACGCTCTCCAAGATGGGTGGCGTGGTGCAGCCGAAGGGCCCTGGGGCAGCTCAGGACACGGAGGCATACGCCACACTGGTTAGGAGCCAAGGTGTTTCCCGCACCTAAGATGTTGAGAGGTGGCAACATGGACCCTGCCAGAACACTAGCTCCATTAGCGCTCATTCCCAGCGCAGCCACCATCTCACGGGTGAAGTTTGAAACAGAAGTGGCAGCCGACATAGAGGACGGAGGGGAGGCCATGACGTAGGTGCTGGAAGTACTGGCATTTGTGAGGACACTGCTAAGCGACGCAGCCAAAGAGATTGCTGCATTACTCCCTAACATGTCCCCCATGGAGGTGGAGGTCGAGGAAGAGGCCCAGGGAAAGGCGGAGTGGGAAGGCTCTTTCTCCAGCTTTTCCACCAGCCTTTGCAGCTTAGAAGTGTCGGAAGTAGGGTTGGAGGAGGCCATGGTCGAGGCCAGGGAGGATGGTGAGGAGGTGGAGGGACAGGTGGAGGTTTTGGGTAAGGAGGCAAAGGGATAGTGGGCGGAAGAAGAGAGGAGATGTGAGCCCGGAGCAGTGGAAGACGGGGGCCTTAGTAGCCCCAGGACAGGGTGGTGTTGAAGGGAAGGGTGCGTGGTAGAGGAAGATGAAGAGGAGGCCGACGGGAAGAGAAGCTTGGGCAGGTGAGCCAGCTGGGAGTAGGCCGAGGAGGGGATCATGGGGGTGTGGGGCGGGGTGTTCTCGTCAAAGTGCTGCTGCTTGGCTCCCTTGAACAACCCAGCGATGTTGGAGGAGGAGGACAGCGCCAGGGGGTTGGAGAGAAGTGAGGAAGCCAGTGAGGAGGTGGAGGAAGAGGAGGAGGAAGAGTTGGATGAGGCCGAGGCGATGGAGGCCACAGCGGCAGCGGCGGCGGCCCTGTTGAGCTGCAGCAGGGAGTGGGAGATCAGAGCCAGGTCAACACTCGGGGGCAGTGGCAGGGTAGAGGGGGCGGGTCCTCCCGTCCCTCCCAGGCTGAAGCCTCCACCGGCACCACCAGCCTCCATAGCATCTCCGTAGGCCTCATCCTCCGGCCTGCGCTTGCGCCTCTTCTGCATCATGTTGAGAGCACTGCCTGGGCTGCTGCTGCTGCTGATCGGCGGGCCGAGATCCGACCCGCCGCTTCCTAACAACCCGGGCCCGAACAAAGATGGCGGCAAGAGGGAGAGGGACAGCTCTGGGTTCTGCTCGCGGTGACGCAGGAAGTGCACCTTGAGGTTACCGCGGGTGGTGAAGCGGCTCAGGCACACTGGACACTGGTACGGGCGTTCCCCCGTGTGCGAGCGGAGATGTATTTGCAGCGCCGAATCACTGCTGAACATTTTCCCGCAGAAACGGCAGCCATGTTGGAGGCGTCCGGCGGAGGCAGAGCTCAAAAGGGAGGCGGAGCCCTGTGAAGCCCCTCCAGAAGCAGAATATATGGAATGCTGGCTTGACAGGCCGCTGGCTGAGCTCTGGCTGAAAAAGGAAAGCCCGCTTTGCCCGCTGGCTGAGGTGGTGTTGGGGGATTTCTCATGGAGATAGCGGCTGGGCATGGCCAGGGAGAGGGCCAATGGGTGGTTGGAGGAGGCCATACTAGAGCAGAGTGAGGATACAGTGGAAGAGGCTGAGGGGAGTGACGAGTGAGTGCTGACCCTGGGGTAGCCATGAGCTCCCAGATTGGTCACCGTGCCCTCAATCTGAGGCCTGAGCGGCTGCAGAATCTGAGACAAAGGGTGACTGGGCTTAGGGTTCTTCTGGGCGGACTGAGGGGGGAGAAGGGAGGAGAAACATGCCAAGAGGGGGGCCACTGACGTCGCAGGCTGCGGGGCAGAGGACTGGGGCGTGGGGCTTGAGGCTCGATCGCCACCTTCCAGGCAGAGCTGAGGCAGGGGAGCGAGCGGATGCTGGGCGGGCGGGTCCATGGTGTAGGACGCCTCACCCAGACGCAACACCTGCCGGCAGATCTCCTCCGTGATCTGCATCTGGTGGATCTGCCGTTGCTGCAGCACTCGCAGCTCCTCCAGGATGAGTCCCAGGCTCAGGTGAGCCCTGGAGGGCGCCGGCGAGGCCGAGCTCACCACCGGGCTCGGGGTGGGGGTCACAGGGCTGGGGGGCCCCTCGGGCACCGGGCTGGGGCTGCCCGGGTGGGGCGGGGGACAGAGGGAGGCGGACGACGACGACGACGACGACGAGGTGGTGGTGGTCGCCGACACGCCCAGCTTCGGGGACGCCATCAGGGCGCTACGCAGGGTGTGGGCGCGGTCACTGGCGGAGGAGGCGCGGTGGCTGTCGTTGAGGTGAGGGGCTACCGGGGGGTGGGCTCGGGAGGACAGGGAGGCGCGAGGGATGTCAGGTGACAGCTGGGGCTGGGAGCAGGGGCCTGATTGGCCAGGGAAGCCGGAGTGGGGTGGAGCTTTGGCGGCGGGCAGAGACGGGGTCTGGGAACCCTTGAACGACGTACAGGGAGGGAGGGCAATCTGGGGGTGCTGGGTGGAGGTCGATGGAAAGGTCAGGGGGGAGTCCCTGGCAAACTGAGACGACAGCAACTTCACCAACGGCTGGTCATCTGGGGAAACGGAGGGAGGAAGAAACAGTTAGAAATGTGTCTTCACAGCCGAACAAAAGACGTCTTTCATTACCACGGGATTATAAAAGATTAATTGCAGTCGTGAAGCCCTTATGAGACAGCACTCCTGTGGCATTTAGGGGTGTCCAACTTATTTATGGGTCAGATTTATTATCCACATTTGAAAGCACATGAAGAATTTCCATACCAATACAGTACTTTCAAAAGTCTTGGCAGTCCTGGCATACTGGAGTCCCATCCTCATAATAGTTCTGAAAGTCAACCTAAGTTGGGCCTTGCTGTTCCAGAACCTTATCATCGTCCTCACTTCCTGCCTTTGGTCTTTGTCCATTATGTCATTGTGAAAGGCAGCTGCAGTCCCACACACACGCACAGAAGACCACAATTCTTTGCGCAAGATTTCACCGCTTACCCAGAGAAGAGACTACCTTGTTGCCAAGACAACACAGGACAATGGACTTCACCTAAGAGACCCCCCCCCCCCCCCTCTGTCCCAAACGACCCAAAAAAAGGCCTGATTCACAGACACTCTCTTATCCCTCCCCTCTTTTTCTATTCCTTTCATCTTCCTAAGGACCCCGTCCTCCCTCCTCTTCCCTCTTCCCAACCCCATGGGAGGCTATGGGTCAAGTCCTGATTGGATACTGGCCACTGTATGTGGCCCCTGATTGGCTAGGCTGAGGCAACCTTACGCACACTGGGGTCACATTCCTGGCATGGTGGAAGAGGCAAAGAGGTGCCGGGTTAAGAAAACAAACAACAGCAAAATCAGACACCTCATGGAAGCTGACTGCTCCTCCATCAACAAGCCAACCCGAACCCCCAAAATACATACCCCGTGTTGACCGACCCTGTAGATCTTAAGAATCCTAATGGGCTATTCTCTAGTATTAAAGATGCATGCAAATGCAGGCGTGTGCAGAAACCCAATTAGCACTATATGTAACAGATGCATACACAAGAAAAGAAAGAAACGGTTACACTACAATGCATTTGTTCCTGCACTCAGAATGCGGCATTTCTCTACTTCCTGTAACCAAAGACAGCGCTGGACTTGTGGAGGGGTGTGTGTGTGTGTGTGTGTGTGTGAGTCTGTGTGTGTGTGTGTGTTCATGCTCCAGTAGCTGGCCACAAAGCTTCTAGGAGGACAATAGGATTTAATTCAAATGCATTTACAACACCTCTAAGTGTCCTGTGAGGTTTTATCTGCCTTGACCTTCTCTACCTCCTGTGTGTGTGTGTGTGTGTGTGTGTGTGTGTGTGTGTGTGTGTGTGTGTGTGTGTGTGTGTGTGTGTGTGTGTGTGTGTGTGTGTGTGTCTACAAAGTCTGACACCAGTTGCTGGAAGATACTAACATGTATAAACTATTTTTCATTTCTTTTCTGTATTCCTTTAAAATGTGCTCTGAACATCTCTGCTCTCTGAAACTCTGGGTGGTCTTTTCGCATTACACAGGCACTAGGGTCCTCGTTTGGTTTTTTAAAGAGAAACAGGAAAAAGTTCACAGTGTTAAAAATACATAACAATCGGACCACAATAATACGGCTGATAGAGATAAAAGATTAAAAGAAAACATTTTCTGTGACCATTCAACACCATCACGACATTAGTTAACCAACAAATCCATGTCACACCAGATTATGATTTAATGAATTCACACACAATACATCCATTGCGATGCACTGTTCAAGAATCGACTATTTCTCACCGGGCTCAAGGGTCCGACTTTCACCCGGGTTCGGGCTCATAAGCTGCTGCGGTCGTTTCTGTTTCCGACGCGACATGGCTCAGCCGGCGGCGCATAGGCCAACACACAACTTAAAATCTTTCTCCCTGCGCACTGGAAAAAGTAGGTGTCTAAATTACTAAACAGCAAAGAAAAAAAATACGTGCGTGTTATTTGTGTCTCTCACTATGCCTGGTGTGTGTTAGTGGATGCGCGCCGGGTGTAAAATAAAAGTCCTCCCCATATCCCTCGGTGGTGGTGGAGGTGCCATCGTGGTGGAAGAAAAGCGGAAGAACTTGTGTGAGAAAAAAAAATAAAAAAAGAGCCGACAGAGGCATGTGTGACAATTTCTCTCAACAAGTCCCCCTCTTTTCTCCAGCTCACCGTGGTGGCCCTCCTTCTCGCCGCACGGGCACGCTCCCTCACATGGACGTACGTGCACGCACATAAACACACGGTCCACTTGTTCATCCTCTACTTTGCATTCAAATGGCGAAGGAACTCTGCTCGAGTCGGCCATTGCGTGGCTTTAGTAAACCTGATTGCAGTGACCGGGTATTACAACGTGCACTGTCAACTCGAGCAATTTTTAAACATCCCCAGCAAGCATCCTCTTCGTACGTGTATTGGTGCCCACTTCATTTCGCGTGGCGCGTCTGTGGACACGTGCGCCGGTGGCTATGGATAAAACATCCTTTTATGCAGCCATTTATATAATGTATATTTTATTTGTCGTTTTTATATGAAAGTGCACACGTTGTCGTTGAAGACGTGTACAAATGAGTTGCATTGGTCCATCTGAAAAGGTTTCGCCTATGTTTGACCGAGAGGCCACACTTTGCGTAAAAGAATCCTCATCAGCACCGGTGCGTTGCGTGGTCGCGAGCGCAGTAAACAACTGACTCGAGACCAAGGAGAGGAATTCTCAACAATGGCGCGCGAGGGCCACAGCTGAGTGAGCATCACCCTGCGCGAGCCTCCCAGAAACACATAAGGGGCTACTGACGAGACGCACAATGCTTCCTTTTCAACCTCACCCGCGTCTACTGCCGACCACGTGGAAGAGAGGTAACTAAAGACGGAGACAGTCAGCGTCAAGGGGTCCCACCGCCCCCCTCCCCTCTCTCTCTCTCCCCCCTCCCCTCCCCCTCCCGTCAGACGTTCTGCTGGGTAGCGACGTGTGCTACGTATCTCCATTTTCTCGGAATGCGTGTTTCTGGTTGGAGGTTTGAGTGCAACACAATACACAGGCTATATGTGAGACGATATAAGCTAAATGCTTAGGCCTGTTGGTTTCCTTAATCCCATTCGCCCTCCCCGTTCACTTCTAATCTGGGTTATTCACTAAGGCCTATTTTCAGCACTTTAATTGGTTTAACGTGATGTAAATTGTTACATTAATATGCAGAGATGTCTTTTTTTTTATTGGAAGAATAGTCATCTGCGAGATTCGAGTCGTGCACATACTAAACGGATATTTTGTATATGTTCTGTTGTTTTAAAATATAAAAAATCAGCCTATTGATGACATACCTTACACCTGTCAAGACGAACAAACAGTGATTTCTAGATTTATTTGTTAAGGATGTGGCCTTGCATTCTCCTGAAAAAGATCGATACAATGAGCAATCTAAAGATATGAATTGCATATAAAAGCGTAGTTAACCAACAGTGAACGATTTGGAACAGTGTACAGTGGATCAGCGTGTCACTCCATGCTAAAAATGAAAACATTTTCAATAGATTTTTTGTGCCAACAAAGCATTCGTCTTTTCGTGCCATCTTGCTAATGAGACAACAAGCATACGACGATCAAGGCTTTTTACCAAATGTTGGGCGAACAAGTGCGACGGCAATAAGTTGTCCTGCCCCTCTACTGTACGGCGACCTGTTGCACGCCTGCGCGCGCTCCTATCATAACAAGTTATGATTCATAAATTATTATGACTTCTCAAAAATGACGGTTCCGGAATCCCACTTTCCTCCGCGCGTCGTCGGCATAACCCAAAATAAAAGCGAAAACAACTTACCATGTTTAAAACGATGTTTTTTAGCGGCGTTTTTGTTAAAATGTGAGAAATCGGCTTATGTTTGGCGGAACGCTACGTCTCTCAGCCGGGACATTGGCGCAGCATTTCCCGGTTCACTCACACAGATGCGCAGTCGTCCCTTGGACGGCCAAGCGGAACGCCGCATTTTTAAATTATTTATCCTCGTCGTGAATTGTGTGCGTTTAGAAATAAACGTTAAAGTAATTATTTTGCTTGTTTGCCCACTGAAAACATAGCGCCGTAGACGTATTACGGTTCGGTCACTACAAAAAACCGAAGGACTCTGTGTCACTCCCTCCCCTTCGCAAACCTCTTTGTATGTGCAGCGGGCGGCCTGGTCCTGCTGTCCGGCCTATGTCGGCGCTCTCTGCCGTAGTGACGATGTGTTGGCCGGCTGCTCGGCTGTCCACTCGTCTGTCTGTCTGGCTATCTCTTTCTCCCTGTCTGTTATAATTAATGACATTCACCACCAGACGCTCCTTAGGGATTCACAGTGGCCATGGCTACCTCCACATTGACTTTCTGAGGGCGTCTCACTTTGAAGCAGGCCATGATGAAGTGAATTAAAAGCGCCTTTTTTTGCTGTGATTTTAGGCACAGGTGGCAATTATTATCGTGTTTTGTTTCCTTCCGTGCTACCGTGACCTCCACTGGCCCTGGAAACTGACTTAGAACGACGTTTTATTAATGGGACTTAGCTTTAGGCTACGAGTATATTCGAATATTACCTTTGACATTTTGACAAAATCAGTGGACATTATATACCTGCAGGCTATCTTATTGTTTAGTTTTTTTTGTGGTCTAAATGGGAAATATATTTTATTATGGCCTAGAACCATATCTTCTTCTTTTTTTACAACAATCCAACAATGACATTAAATAACAACAACAATAAGGTAAATAAAACAATAATGCACAAAACCAATAGAATCAAATGAAATTTTGAGTAAGAGTTCCATTCAAAGCAATTTATTATTACTTTATTAACATAACGTTGAGCATGCTTATAGGCTAGTCAATCTTTCCGGACACACACACACACACACAAACACACACACACACACACACACACACACACACACACACACACACACACACACACACACACACACGGCATAGTTATAGCTATATATATCAGATTGTGATCCCTTTTTTTCTCCTGTAAAACCTTGTATGCACAACTTGCATCTGACTTGCATTAATTCAACACATCTTGTTAACCCTATAAGCATCCATTGGTAATATCAAGAAATGGAATGTTCATCAGTATTTTTGAATTAGCGTATAATCCAATGAAAATAAGAATTGTTGTGTTAAGAATGAGCCCTATATGTCTCCATAGAGACATGGTCTTCTTCCATGGAGCAAGTCATACTGCACGGCTATCTTCCTACAGTAGCCCATAACAGACGAGCAGCTCTATGTATACATTACCGGTTAAACTGACTTAACATAGACTGCATATTATACCGGTATCTCAGACAGATACAAACATTTAAATAAGAAACTGGGGGCTGGCATGAGCCATTTGTCATAGAAGCACATAGTAGTAAGCTAAATCGAAATCATCAATAAATAAGGTCTCTACTGGATTACTGTTTTTGTGTGTTTTTCAAAAGAAGCTTAAGACCCCATTGACATTGAACCTCTCCTAATGTAATAGACAGTTACCATGAACAATAAAATAAGGATTTCTCAGATTTGGAAAAATTAGAGATAATACGCAATTCAACTTAATGTATAACATAGCTCTAGTCATTTTTAGATCTAGATAAAGATATATATATATATTTTTATATATCATATCTTCAAAACAATCTGTTCGCATAGACAAGACTTTTTAAAACTTTTATAGTTACAGTTTTCTTTAATTTGCTGTAGTTCTTTTGAATAAAAGATGCATCATCAAATATCAACTGCGACCCCAAAGGAAACACAGAGCTGGATCGAAGGGAACCAGGTCCACCACACAAAGCATTTAGAGGATTCTCAGTTCATGTGGAGATTTGATGTGTGGGAGTTACTAGTACTTTTCTACGGTCATGCACACATGGGATTATTGGAGAGTGTAGGGGCACCTGGAACCTTGTCGCCCCCCATATCATCATCGAGGTCTTGATCACATCCTTTCAGCCACTCGCTCACCTTCCTCTCGTCCGACTCCATCTCCTCGACCGACACTGTAAAAACCCACCGGACATGTTATTATCTGATGTAGCAAGATAGGACAGTGTAGTTCAGAAAAGGTTCTGGGTTTGAATCCCTCAATTGTCCGCAATTGGGGATGCCAGTAGGCATCCTTAAGCAAGATAGCGGCATAACGATACTCTCCATCAGGACGTGTTTTTAAAAACGTATTTCTAACAAAAAAAGATTTTCTCCTAAATTATTAAAATAGTAGAAGTTCAACCACAATGCAAAATGTAGAGATTTAGAGAAGGGCGGATTGGATTTGTTTTTTGACCAAACATTGTCCTTTCTATTCATTATCTACACACAGACGCCTACGGCAAACGGGACTTACTGATCGGGGGCGCGGCGATGCTGCTGGCCTTCCTAGGCCTGACCAGGATCCTCCGGATGCTCTCCAGGAACTCAATCTCCCGCTTCCGGCACACCTGGCTGAACAGCTCCATGAGGGGCACTCCGCGTGGCAGCGTCTCTATGACGACGCCTTCGCCCTCCCACTCCTCCACCTCCTCCTCCTCCCCGGTGTGGACCTGCAGCACGCTGTTCCCCGCCGCCATCCACTCCACCATCTCCAGGAGCCCTGCCACCTCGCCCGCCGCGTCGGGCCCCACGCTGCTCATGGAGTGGTAGCGGTTCCCGCAGCGGCGCAGCAGCCACTGCAGCGGGCGGCCCTCGCTCTCGATGAACTCCTCCGGCGCCGTGTCGCCGATGGCGTCGCACCAGTTGAAGAGCACCAGCGTGTGGCGCCACACGTCGGGCCCCAGGAAGGCCATGTGCTCGCGGATGGCCTTCAGGTGGGCCTCGGTGAAGGCTAAGCAGGCGCACACCACCAGCACCACGGCGTGGGGCCCCGGCGGGGCCACTAGCCACACGCCCTTCAGGATCTCCTGCTTCACCGTCTCAGGGGTGTCCTCCGTGGAGCCGAAGCGCCACCAGCCAGGGGTGTCCACCGTCTGCACGGCCCAGCGGCCCGCCCGGCCCCGCCGCTCCGTGCTCACCGCGGTGGTCCCCTTCGGGCTGCCAGCCCCCGGAGGGGCGCTCAGGATGGCGTCCGCCAGGGTGCTCTTCCCCGACAGAGACCAGCCCATCAGGAGCAGACGGACCTCTGGGAGCTGGTGGTCTGACGGAAACCATGGACGGATGGAGAGATGGAGAGAGTTGGATAGGCATAGATACATGGATGGAGAGGAGACTGGACGGAGAGGAGACTGGATGGAGAGGAGACTGGATGGAGAGGTGGCTGGATAGATAGATAGATAGATAGACAGACAGACAGACAGACAGACAGACAGACAGACAGACAGACAGACAGACAGACAGACAGACAGACAGACAGACAGACAGATAGATAGAGCGAGATGGACGGACGGCCAGACAGGTACGCTGACAGAGACAGGGGGAGAGACAGACACACATACCTCTATACATCTCCCGGAGCAGCTCCCTGGCGGCGGGGACGGTAGCCCGGCGCACCGCCACCTTCTCCATCACCTCCTGCAAGCGGGTCTCGGCGCTCAGCGCCAGCGCGGCGTCAATCCTGAAAGCCTCCCCCCCATTGTCATCCACCATCCTCTCCACCTTCTCCAGCAGCCTGACCACCTGCCTGGGGTGGGTCTTGTCCGTGTTGAGCAGGTGGTGCCTCCCGCCGCACTTGCGCACGATCCGTCCCAGGAAGCCGCCGCTCTGGGCCATGACCTCCGGGGCGGTGGGGTCCCCCTCGTGCCAGATGCCCGCGTTGAGGACCACGACGGCCTGCCGCCACACCGCCTCCCCTCCCAGCAGCTCCATGTGCTGCTCCGCCGCCCGCGCGCTCTTCTCGTCCATCAGGGTGTCCGTGTCGATGACCAGCAGCAGGGCGTGGGGCCCGGCCGGCCCGCTCTGCGCCACGCCCTGGATCATCTTCAGCTTCACCAGCTCCATGGTCTCGTTGGGCAGGAAGGGCTTCCACCAGCCGGGGGTCAGCACCAGCCACACACGCCACCGCCCGGCCACCTCGGCCACGCCCACGCGGTTCTCGATGGACTCGCTGAGTCGGAAGGTTTCCCCGCCCAGGATGGTGTTCGCCGCGAAGGTCTTCCCCGACCACTTCCTCCCGTAGATGACCATGCGGATGTCCCGGAGGTTTCTGCCGGAGGGGCCCTCATCTGCGAGGGATGCGGTCGTGTTTACGTTTTATTAGTTACATAGTTATAGCGTCCTTCAAACATTGACATACATTTAAAGGGAGAATCGTTTATAAGAATTACAATTTTAAAAAATACTATATTCTTTTGTGACCAGGTTTCTTACTTAAGGCGGGACTGCACAGAAGTTTATGTCCCCCGTCCACCTATCAAATATTGAGACGATGTAATGCATTTGATTGGCTCTAGAGACGTCTCACTCTTCTCAATGTATTAAAATCGCTGCTAAGAAGTTTAGCGTACAGTAAGAAGCAGGTGAAGAACTGAGTGGAGACTGAATGAAAATAATTAATAGAACAGAAAAAAGGCCAGCCTAAGTAGAGTATATTTGTGGGAAACACTGCATAAGCTTGGACAAACCACTTTCAAAAAAGCACATCATAGAAAAAATAGAACAACATTTAAATATAATATCAATAAATAAGGTCTATGCAGGAGGTTAGGGAGTAAAGGGCATATGCCAACAGTGTCAACAGTGCCAAACGCAGCAGACAGTTACCGTGAAAAAAAAAAGTATTTCTCTGGGTTTGAACATTGTTGGAAACAATTGGGGTAATACAAGTTCACAACTAAACAAAATATATGACCTAGGTCTGGACAAATTTGGAAAATAGTGCGGTATTGTTACCTATTATGCCTTTAAATTATTTAAATTCAATTTAAATTAAACTTTTTCTTTATTTTCCAAATATCTTCATAGGCACACATCCTACCTCAGACATGTTTACCAAACCGACAACGTCTTGAATTTCTGGTATGACAGAACGAGTTGGTTTGCAATCCTAACCCTAACCGATATCACAGTACCCAGTATAAACACAAAAAGTCATCGTTCATTATGTAAACTACTTCCATATGGTACTCTGCTTTGCTTTTTTAATCGAATGCACTACATTCAAACTAAAATCCATACCTTCTATGTCTTGAATATTCTCGCTTGACATATCATGAAGTTGAGCCTGAAGGAGTACGTCCCGAGAAGCACAGTTTCCTCTCCTTTTTGTGAATGCAGAATAAAAATTTGAAAAGCTGTTCTACTCAGAATGCTCTCAAAGCATTACTGCTTTTCTCTGCTGTTCCTCCAGTGCAAGCTGGGCTCTACAGAGCTCTTTCTGTGGTTTGAACTGATAACTGCGTAGTAAAGAAACAGGAAAGACAGGGGTTCAAGTTTCTGTTGATGAAACTTGGAAGATGGAAGGTGTGGCTCCCGGGGTGAGGCTTGGTATGAGACTTAGACATTAGAGGGCAATTTTCTGATCACTTGACTTCTGTTTAATACAGGGCAGTACAGAGTGAGGAAGACGAGGAAGAGGAGAATGAGAATGACAGCAGACTTTGAAGTATTAATTCAGGAATTCAGTTTGTGCCCTAAATTCTACGATTCTCTGCCGCATTCTTCAAACTCCTTGCTCCTTTACATCCATGAATGTATATTTCTCTCTCTCTCTCCCTCTCTCTCTCTGGGTCATGTGACATGTGATTTAGAGACACAGTAGGTGACCTGACCGGGATTAGCTTCCAAAGTAAATCCCCCCCCCCCCCCCCCCCCCCCCCCCCATACACACACACACACATTCAGACAATAAACACACTTACACACACACACTCAAACATACTCTCACAGAGCCACTGATGATCACGACAAACCTGGACAACACTCTGTAGCACGGTCCCAGAAGGTAAGAACGCCCTCTGGGTTCTTCAGCTTTCTTAAGGAAAACAAATGGTTTCTAAGTTACCGAGTCTGACGGTGGGAGGGAGGGAGGGAGGATGCAGAGTAGTAGGATCTTGTAAGAAGGGATGATCTCCTGATCCTCTCCAACCGGTCAGCATTGCATGTAGTCTTCCTGGGTCTCTTAGCTTGCGGCCAACCAGCTAGTTAACCGTTCCTGAGTTGGTGAGGCATTGTTGATTTAAATCAAGGTGTTATAATTGTTATTTTGTGCATTATTTAACGTGTTATAGAATGTGTTATGAACCTTATCATTTATTTGACAGAAACATTACTAAATAGTTGTCATTCATGAAGTAAACAGTGAGTTGGATGTGGGGACACACACACACACACACACACACACACACACACACACACACACACACACACACACACGCTAGCTAGTTCTCTAACGAACAAATAAACAAACAAACAAACAAACAATCGAACGATAGCCAGCTGGCTCACTAACTAACTAACTGGTTTAGGAAGTACGTAAGTAACTATGCAACCAACTAACTAACTGACTCCCTCCCTGGCTCCTCTCCCCCAGACCTCACCATGCCGTCCCAGGACGCGGAGCTCATGTGCTCCGTGTGCCGGGACGTGTTCACCTGGGCCACCCCCCTGCCGTGTGGACACACCTTCTGCCCCGCCTGCATCCGCGAGGCCTGGGGGGCCCCCTCCTCCTCCTCTCCCCCTCCCCCGGGGGTCAAAGGTCGCTTCTCCTGCCCCCAGTGCCAGGAGCACCGCGCCGCGGTGCCGTGCGACTGCTGCACCCCGCCCCCGCCGGCCACCGTCGTCGCGGAAACCGCCGCCCCCGCCGAAGCCGTCAAGACGTGCCTGAGGTGCGAGGTGTCGCTGTGCGCGCGACACCTGCGCCCCCACCTGGAGAGGCCGGCGTTCCGCCACCACCAGCTGGTGGACCCCCTGGGGGGAGGCGGCGGGGGAGGTCTGGAGGGCCGGCGGTGCCCCGAGCACGCGGAGCCGTACCGCTACTACTGCTCTGAGGAGCGGGCCTACGCCTGTGGGCACTGCCTGCTGGCCGGGGGCCACGCCCATCACAGGGTCCGGCCCCTGAGGCAGGTGGAGGAGGAGCTGAAGGTGGGGGGGTGTGTGTGAAGAGGATGGTCACATGCGCGTGTGTGTGGTGTGTGTGTGTGTGTGCGTGTGTGGGGAGTAGATGGTTACATGTGTGTGTGTGTGTGTGTGTGTGTGTGTGAAGAGGGTATACGTATACTTATGGGTGTGTGTGTGTGTAGAGAGGGTATACTTATGGGTTTGTGTGTGTGTGTGTGTGTGTGTAGAGAGGGTATACTTATGGGTGTGTGTGTGTGTGTGTGTAGAAAGGGTATACTTATGGGTTTGTGTGTGTGTGTGTGTGTGTGTAGAGAGGGTATACTTATGGGTGTGTGTGTGTGTGTGTGTAGAAAGGGTATACTTATGGGTTTGTGTGTGTGTGTGTGTGTGTGTAGAGAGGGTATACTTATGGGTGTGTGTGTGTGTGTGCGTTTCTGAAGGTGATTCTCCGCACTCTCCTCCTGAAAGCCGAGGACAAGCTGAAGGACGGACTGCAGGTCCTCAGAGAGCAGGAGCATGTGGACCGCAGCGTAGCGGTAAGAAGCCCCCCCCCCCATCCCTACTACTCACCTCCTCCACCTCCTCCACCTCCTCCACCTCCTCCAGCCCTAAGAAGATATATAGATCAATATATCTATTCAGTATATATAGATATATATGCCTTATGTGAACGACGACAGCTTACTGTGCGTGGCGGCAGACTGTGCGTCAGATACGCGTCTCCCCGTGTCCTGACGGGAGGTTAATCCGTGGCAGGAGTCCTGGCGGGAGAACGAGGAGCAGGTGGAGCGCCTGGGCGCGGCGCTGCGGGCGGAGGTGGAGGCGCTGCAGGGGGCCCTGAGGGCAGCCACCCGGCGGGAGAGGCAGCGGGCCGAGGGCCGCGCGGCGGAGGAGGGCTGCCGCGTGAAGAGCGGGCTGGAGCAGACGCGGAGCATCAGGCACTACCTGGCCGCCCTGCTGGCAGAGGAGGACCCCTTCCTGCTCATCTGGGTACGACGACGCGTGTCGTACCTGGCGTAGCTTTCCCAGACCTTTTCCGACCCTTACACAAACAGCCGGCTGCCGGCTGTTTGTGTAAGGGTCGGGAAAGGTCTGGGAAAGCTACGCAAGGTCTGATGCTAGCAACCCATTTTGGGAGCTTCCTCCCGTGTTGGTCTCCACGGGGCTCGAACTCACGTCCTCTTCCCTTCCATCTGCGTTACTTAGCTCCAGTGTTACTGACTATAGGTAAATGCAGACAATTATTTGAGCCCAGCAGCGTTATTTGTGTTTATTTTTTATGGTGCGATTTTAGTTCATTGCAACCGCGATAACACCTGGTGGCCCAACCGACTCTAACCATGTAGACGTTGATTTGGCCTAGAAGAGACACAGGTTATTTCTGACCTTTAGTCTGTAGTCATTCCTCAGCAGACTGTCCCGCTGAAATCAAGGTAAAGACTTATCTCTCTTTCTCCCTTTTCTCTACAGGCTTTTCAATCGGATGACTCCAGGTAAAGGTTAAAGGTCATGTTGTTGTGCAACATGTCTCAGCGCACACGTGAAGTACATCACAAAGCATAACTTTTTAGTTGATCTTTTTTCCTCATCAAGTAGTACGCCCTCTTATTCAGTTGCAGTATACCTTTCAAATGCATCTATTTTATTCTGAATGTTTTATGGTTAGCTTAAAGTTGTCGTGACACTATTTGTTCTGCTTGTGTTGTCTGCCTCATTAAGCACTTTCAGTTGCATGGAAAGCGTTGTGTAAATAAAGTTGGACTGATTGAAGGTTAGTGTCCGACCTGAGC
Organism: Pollachius pollachius; assembly: GCF_949987615.1. Classification (NCBI taxonomy): domain Eukaryota; kingdom Metazoa; phylum Chordata; class Actinopteri; order Gadiformes; family Gadidae; genus Pollachius; species Pollachius pollachius. Next base: position 12,420,293 of record NC_136947.1, on the reverse strand, counting down.
AGCCCGCTGCTGGCCCCAGACCCGCCCACCCTGGACCGGAGGCTCCTCCTGGAGGAGCTGGAGAGCAGGTATCGAGTCTTCATCACCGAGACCCTGCGTTGCCTTGGTGACCTGAAGAGGGAGCTCCGTGAGTGGTCGGGTCGGAGGGCAGGGGCGGGGTTTCCGTAGCCTTTGATTCACTTGATAGGCCGATTGAGCAGTGAGTGATGGAGTGGAAAGAGCAGGGCTTTTACTTATTGTAACATCAGGATATTGTTTATTTTGGATTGAATGGAAATATCAAGTTGGTTTATCACTTGCAAGAGGACATATTTCACAACCCTTCATTTTGGCCTGAACGTACGGTTGGATGGGCGCCAAACATCACAGCATAAAAACATGTGGGGCGTCGTCGCCGTTCAGGGTCTGCATCTCTATAATATCAACGATTATGATCAAGTTTATTCCACACCTTCTGCAACGGATGCTGCAAAGTGTTTTACATGATCAAGGACAAACCGTAACAGATGGAAATAATCCAAAGTATTTAAAACAAGTTATATTAACACAAAATGTGAGGATAAAAAGATGAAAATCCATTCAAAGGTCCAAATATAACTAAGAAGTGTGATCATGGGAATAAAAACTAAAACTGTAAATCCCTTTCATAAAAGGTGACGCATGACTAAATACATGAATAAATACAACTGAACCCGACACCAAAAGATAAGATGCTCTTCTCCCTCCCGCCTGACCTCATTCTCTCTCCCTCTTCCCCGTCTCTATCTCTTTCTGTGCCTGTGTTTCTTCCACCCTCTCCCTTTTCTCTCTCCTTCTCTCTCCCCCTCCCCCTCTCTCTCTGCTCCCTCTCTCTACCTGGCTCCCCCCCACACTCTCTTCCTCTTTTCTCTATCTCTTTCTCTCCCTTTATTCCTTCTCTCCCCCCTCCCCCCCCACAGTGAGCAGTCCCCTAACCCTGGACACCAACTCGGCCCACCCCCTGTTGAGCGTCTCCGACGACCTCCGCTCCGCCGCCAGGGTCAAAGGTCGGCTGCCGTGCGCCGCCCACCCAGAGCGCTTCGACCACTGGCCGCAGGTGCTGGTGGCGCAGAGCGTCGCCGCGGGAACGCACTACTGGGAGGTGCTGGCCGAGGGCTTCTGGGACATCGGCGTGTGCTACAAGAGCATCGGACGCAAGGGCCGCGAGGGGAACGCCTTCGGGAACAACCCGGTCGGTACACACGCACAAACGCACACACGCACGCACACAGTCAGACACACATACACACGCACGCACGCACCAACGCTCACACGCACGCACTAACACACACACACACCTACACACGCACGCACGCACCCACCCACGCACACACACATGCATGCACGCACCAACGCACACACACGCGCATAAACTCGCACACACACACACACACCACACATACACAAAAACACGAACTCACATACATACACACTAACACACCCACACCCCATGCTTTTAGTAGCCGTGTGTGTGGGATATTGCTGAGGAACGATTGGCAGTTTGATGTTCTACCAATCAAACAAGTTCTACTCCTACAATTCTTTCATTGGAATGTTTACAGGAAGGGTTTTATAAGGAGCTGGTGTTTGTCTGTGAGTGTTTGCGTGTATGTGTGTGCTTGTGTGAGCGTGTCCTTGCGTGAGTGTGGGTGTGAAGGTGCCTCCAAAGTTGGCAGTGTTTCCCCAAAAGTGGGTAGGCCTATTACTTTGTTGCAATCACGACCTTTTGACAAAAAAAACCCATGAAATTCAGCTGGCTCTCAAACTGAAAGGTCTTTATCTGTTACCCAGGTATCGTGGAGTTTAACCCAGCAGCACGACAGGAAGCTGGCGGCCTGGCACAACCGCAGGAAGACCCGCCTCGCCTGCCAGATGAGTGGCAACCGGGTCGGCGTGGCTTTGGACTACGACGCGGGAACCATCACCTTTTGTGAGGTGTGCCCGTCCGGGGGTCTCGCCCACCTGTACACCTTCTCCACGACCTTCAGCCAGCCGGTGTGCTTGGGTTTCGGCCTGTACAAAGCGGAGCTCAACAGCCGAGTGTGTGTGCTTAAAGTTTGAGCCACCAGGGGGCGACATTGAGAACTCAGTAAAACGGGGGGAGACTGAATGAATACGTGGAACTGATGGAACTTTTTTTTGATGGCACAGCCATAAAGAAAATGAACCAGCCTGTTTGGCCAAAAGGAATGTAGCGGTTTTTCAGGATATTAGGCTAGGATAAAGAATATTCATACGGATTTGATGAGCGACAGCGTTAGGATCATCATATAATATTATTTAGCGATGTGATAATATGCCCAACCAGATGGGAATTGATCACAAATCACTAAACCTCAATTGAAGTCCCTGTTAGAAGATGGGTTTTAATTATACAAATACCATCTGTTTCAAAGTAAGCAGCCCAATCAATCTAACTGTGACATATGGGCGGGGTTGATTTTAGCAAGCCTGCCATAAGTTATCAAAGAAGATATATATGTCAAATCACTCAGATCACACACAAGAGGGCACAATTATGTTGTTTTGATTAATGCAATTCGTTTAATAATGTAAGTTTGCATGCTTATTATTAGGTATTCTTTTATTTTGTCGCAGTATCTGAAAGACCCACTCTTATGGGGAAAATTTACTTACACTTACTTGTTTTAGCCAAAAGGTGGCGATATTTAATACAATAACTTTAGGAGTTTATTTATTTATTTAAGGGCTATTTTTGCTGTTTCGATGAATCCATCCGGCTTGGTTAAATGTACAAATTGAATTGGAATGAATTGCTTTAAAGACAAATGTGTTAATATTGTACAAGAAAAAATCGACCTGAAGGTTTCACTAGAAATTTTAAATAGCCTACTTGAGAATCTATTTAATATGAGTTAAGAGTGAAAAACTAACAAATGTATTCATTAAAAAATATATATATCCGTTTTTTCTCTTTTGTCAAATTGTGCCCCCCAAACGTCAGTTTATACATTCGCTATTTAAGTAAGATATGTTATTTATACATACCAAAAATATGACCCTGACAAACAATGACTTTCATGGGATTACATTATTTTTTTTGAAAAAGACTAGTTACTAGTCTGCTGTTCAGCACCCCTACCTCTCTGGGATTACAGATCTCGCAAATGACATCACTTCTCCTTCCTCTTCTTCACACTTCGCTCTTTATCGGCCGGTAAAAGTGAGTGGGCGGGGTGTAACCAACAGGAGGGAGGGCGTGGGAGGTAGAGAAGCATAGGTAGGGAGGGAGGTGACGGAGAGGTAGTCGGGAAGAGAGAGAGAGAGGGAGAGAGAGAGAGAGAGAGAGAGAGAGAGAGAGAGAGAGAGAGAGAGATTAGGAGAGATTGGGAGAGAATGAGTAAGAGGGGCAGATAGGGAGAGAGAGTGGGAAAGATTGAGGGAGGTGGGAAGCCAGAAGGAGAGAGAGGGAGCCAGAGAGATAGAGAGACAATGAATGGGAGGGAGAGAGAGCATGAGTGGGAGAGAGAGCGTTTTGAAGAGAGAGAGAGAGGGAGTTTGGGGCATACGCTGTACCGCGGTCGTGCTAAGGTAGAGCCGCATGAGTCTCCGAGGAATAGTCTGCTGACCCTGTTGAACGTCTCTGAGGGAAGTCGTCACCCTACATGGACTAGCAGAGGGACAGGACTCTGATCCAACCAGGTGACCCCTCCATATTCTTACTTACTCTTATCAGTCTAACTATTCCCTGCTTTGGTTTTGTGTTATATATCTATATTATATTGGGTTTCACCATAGTATGGATACGTGTGTGAGTGTGTATGTGTCTGTGTGTGTGTGTACGACCAGCATTATGATATAATGGTGTGAAAAACTGAACAACTACATTTTCTAGATAGATTTACTTAATTTATTTGATTTAATGTTATTTTTGTAATGTGTGTGTGGATTGTTACTTACAAAATAACAATGCCTGATATTAAAAAGTAGTAAAATATAGTCCTGTATGGTGATTGTAATTACTGGTGTCCAGTTTAAGATAAAAAAGGGGGAAAATTCTAACGATCAAAATCCAATGAGGGGCCAAACGAGAAGGAGTCCTTGTTTGTATGCGTCTTTGTGTATATGTGTGTGTGTGTGTGTTTGTGTGTGTGTGTGTGTGTGTGTGAGCAAGTTTTTGCGTGTGTGTCTGAGTAAGTTTTTGTGTGTGCGTGTGAAAATGTGTGTGTACATGTTGTGCACACGCACCCCGTGTTTGTGTAAATAGATAATAAGGTAAAACGCGGGTGGGGGGGTGTGCGTATGTTGGACCATGGGAGGACGGTACATGTGTGAGAGACAGATGGCTACTCAGTGGAGTTCTCCTCCATCGCTCCCCTCCCCTCCCCCCTCCTCCCCTCCCCTCCACTCTCCTCACCTACCCCCACATCCTTCCCCTGGGCTCCATCCAGCATCTTACCTCATCGTATTCCTCTCCCTCCACCCCTCTCTCTCCCTCTCTCCCTCCCTATCTCTATCGCTCCCGTCCTCCCTATCTCTCTCTCTTCTTCCATCCCCCTCTCTCCCTCCCTCCATCCCTCTCTCTCTCCAACTCTCTCCCTCCATCCCTCTCTCTCTCCCACTCTCCCTCCATTCCTCTCTGTGACTATCTCTCCCTCCATCTCTCTTTCTCTCTCCTTCCCTCTCTCACTCTCTTTCTTGCTCTCTCTCCATCTCTCTCTCTCTCCCATTATCTCCCTCCATCCCTCTCTCTCTCCCACTCTCTCCCTACATCCCTCTCTCTCCATCTCTCTCCCTCCATTCCATTCTGTGGCTATCTCTCTCCCTCCATCCCTCTTTCTCTCTCCATCCCTCGCTCACTCTATTTCTTGCTCTCTCTCCATCTCTCTCTCTCCCTCAATCCCCCTCTCTCTCAACCTCTCTCTCCCTCTCTCTCCCTCCATCACTCTCTCTCTCTCCCTCTAACCCACTCTCTCCCTCTCTCCATCTCACTCCCCCCATCCCTCTCTTCCTACATCCCTACTTCATACTCGCAATGTAATTTCTTCATGCAACCAGCTTATGTCAAAGTCACCTTCTTGTAAAGCAACCTGTTGGGAATCCCCCCCCCCCTCTGTCTTTCAGGGCCTACAAAGTCAACAGTGAGTTCGGCCAAGTGTTGCTGCTGCTCCGCCCCTTACTGGTGTAGCTGCCACCCTGCACCCTACGCAAAACGGGGTAGATACATAGCCTATACCGAGAGGCTGGTCCGTCTACCTAGCTATTTTAGGGGATAGCAGTCAAACGTTTATTTTTCTTCCTTATAAACAGCTAAAAAAGATGTCCTCCATACACTCAGAGTGAGGACTTCCTGCGTGTTGTCTTTGACCCTGAGAGCCAGGAGCGTCCTTGGATCACCTCCAGGAAAATCCATTCGCCCACATTCACTGTCATTTCATTAAAGTGTTTTGAATTGCTGAAGGGATTACACGTCTCACATCGTGTTCCTCAGCATCCGGTCCCCGTATAACCTCCGCACCAGAACCACCTTGAAGGGCCTAAAACCAGACCACCGGACTCAGACCATGAACCTCAGCGGCTCAGTCCCTCAGGGCCGTGCGGAGCTGGGCAGGCTCCTCAGCGTGGCCCCTCTGCTGCTCCTGCTGCTGTTGGGGGCCCCTCCGGGCTCCCGGGGCCAGAACGACACGGAGCCCATCGTCCTGGAGGGGAAGTGCCTGGTGGTGTGCGACTCCACCCCCTCCTCCGAGCCGTCGGGCAACGCCCTGGGCATGTCGGTCCGCTCCGGCACGGGTCGGGTGGCCTTCTCCGCCACGCGGCAGACCAACCACGAGCCCACAGACATGAGCAACCGCACCATGATCATCTACTTTGATCACGTACGTTCAACAAACCCCCTGCCCTCGGGGAGTGGCCATTTGTCATTTGTTGTTGTTGTTTTGTTACTGATATGTATTGGTAAGCTGATTAAGTCGTTTAAGGTGATTGATTACAGCTATTTAGTTACTTAGGGGAGGCTTTTATGCAGTATAAGTATCTTCAGGTAAATGTAGGTAAAGAGCAGGGAGTGGTGATGGTACATTGTTCAAAGATGCAGGTTATTCTGTGGATATTGGGGATTGAACCAAAAATAGTCGCACACCCTAGTCACTACACTCTCCTAACCCCCCTCATTTAAATAATACTGTTAAAACAAACAGTATGAATGAAAGGCGTCATCCTTCTCTTCATCATGTCCCACTTGACTCACCTGGAACCCTGTCCTTCCTCCCCTCTCCCCAGATCCTGGTGAACGTTGGGAACCACTTTGAGCAGGACAGCAGTGTGTTCCTGGCCCCGCGGAGAGGAGTGTACAGCTTTAACTTCCACGTGGTGAAGGCCTACAACCGACAGACCATCCAGGTACGGAGATGAGATGAGAGGAAACACTTGAAGTAGCGCATTAAAGAGTCTATAGCGACGCTAATTGTTGCAATTATGTAAACCACACGTATTCGTGTACGAGCAGGCATGCATACGCACGCACATACGCCCACACACATGCACACACACGCGTGCATGCACGCACGCAGGCACACATGCACACGCACACGCGCACACACACACACACACACACACACACACACACACACACACACACACACACACACACACACACACACACACATGCATCGCTACATATACTTATAATACTGTGATGGGTTAAGACTAATTTAGTGCAGGTAGCCCAGCAGTCACACAGAATAACACAGGGGAGTGCTTTTAGCCTTTGCAGAGCATTTCAGAGAATCGATGGTTAAAATGACTTTTTTTTAAAAACACATTTAGTATGGGGTGACACTTGGAGAGTTATGTTCCACCCCAGCCCCCCTAACCCTTGGATATGCCTCTGCTAACCTCTGCATGAAACTGTCCTGTCCTGCAGGTGAGCCTGATGCTGAACGGCTGGCCCATGGTGTCGGCCTTCGCCGGGGACCAGGACGTGACACGGGAGGCGGCCACCAACGCCGGCCTGGTCATCATGGAGCGGGGGGACAAGGCCTATCTCAAGCTGGAGAAGGGCAACCTGATGGGCGGCTGGAAGTACTCCACCTTCTCCGGCTTCCTGGTCTTCCCCTTGTGATCGGGACCCCGGCTAGGCAGTGGGTCGACGGGATAGGCATGGATGGACGGATGTGTGGGGTGAGGGTGGGGAGGTGGGTGGCTGTCGACGGCGCGTTGGGGATGTGGTTGGTAGGGGTGGTGGGATGTTGGGGATATGGTGGGTGGATGTGATGTGGTGCTCTTTGGGCAGGTGGGTATAGCAGTGGTGTAACAGGTTGGAGGTGGTTGGAGCCCAGGTGGTTGGGTGGAGGCTTGTTGGCAGGTTTGGGTTTGATAGGGTGGTTGGGGTTGCTTGAGGGTTAATGGGTCAGGATGGTGCAGTCTGGGGCTGTTGGCAGAATCGGCGGGGTTGAGGGAGGTGGGCGGGTTTGGGGATGGTTGGGTGGGTGGGTTCACGTTAGGGGCGGGACAGGAAGTATGCAAGTGAGGGGAGGATGGAGAACAGGTGAGGATGTTGAGGCCATGACTGAAAACAGGAAGTGTTTGATGTGTTGCTTACCTGAAATATATTAGAGGAGCACTGAGTAGATGCTCCGGTGACCCAAAGGTGAATGTTTAAACGGCAATACATTTTCAAATGTACATGACCTGTGTTATGCTACCGTGGGAGTTAATTTGAAGCCGGACCTATGTAGCATTTATTAGCTTACGATACCACATAGACTTACGACACAGACCAGGGTTAAAAGTAGACTATATTTTTTGTTGTCACATTTAATTTCTTTACCTTGCATATGCATCTCTTACGGGTCAGAAGATAAAATAACATAAATGTAATTACAATTTCTAATATTTCATAACAAATATTTCAAAGTACCTGTAATTTTACACAAAACACTCCAAATCCCAAAGGACCCCTTTCATGGAAAATTTAGCGAGAGGGTTTTAAAATTCAAGCAAAATGTTATGGATTCTCTGTTTCTGCTTCTTAGCAGACATATTTGAGATAAACACTGGACATTTATTATTGTAATTAAATAATTCAGCAAATCAAATTTAATACTGTAGTAAAATGATTTGCTTTGTGCAATGTCGGCTTAAGTGCAATGAATACGTAAGAGTATATGTATTTTTTTTTGTTACATTTTGTAAATTGTAAACTGAATTCCAGAATGTATCTTGCCTGTCTTTCCAACTGGATTTGTCCCAATGTTTCTTGTGTCTTATATTACATATTGCCTGTTATGAAAATACACTTTTACCATGGATCTGGATCTTGGGATAAATAAATATAAAAAAATCAACATAGATGTTAAAACAGTCGCCGCTTGTCTTATTTTTTCAAAATGTACAAAAAAAGAAAATGTGTTCCATGTTTTTCATCCATCAGTGAAAACCTTTTTCTCAAACAAAAATTAAACAACTCTATTATTTATAAGTATTCATATCGTGTTCTTACATGTGGTCAATAGAACACAGCATTGGTTCTGGTTTATAATTCTCTATTTGACCTGGTCTTCAATGGTACATATTTTCCTATCGTTTACCTTTCCCTCGAATGTTTTCTAAATGATACCAGAATTCTCCTCTAGGTTTCCCAGAAAACCCTCTCATCTCCCCATATTCTTCTCTGACACTTCTATATTCTCCTATTACCCCACCATATTCTCCTCTGACTCCAATATATTCTCCTCTTACTCTACCACAATCTCCTATGACTCGTCCATATTCTCCCCTCATCCCAGCAGATTCCTCTCTGAATCCACCATATTCTCCTCTCATCCCACCGTATTCTCCTATGACTCCACCATATTCTCCCCTTATCCCAGCAGATTCTCCTCTGACTTTACCAAATCGCTCCCCAGCAGCTGTTGGTAAATATAGCTCGAACCAGCAGGGTTTGGCGTGGGTCGGTTGGGCCGGGCCAGGAGCAGAACAGAGAGTTGCGGTGTGTGCCGGAAGCTCCCGGTCCCGGGAACCAGACAGATGGAGACATTGGCCCGGGATCAGGCTGCACTCAGCAGGGAGTGCAATGCATAGAGTGCAGTGTGCCGTCCCATCCACTCATTTACACTTGTATGACCACAGCGGCCGCCATATATCACTCTCTCTGTATATCTGTCCAGTTCATTCATTGTCTATTTCTCCCTCACTCCCTCAGTCTTTTCTCTCACTTTCTGTCTCTCAGTTTATCTCACTCTCTCTTTCTGTATCTCCCTCTCTCTCTCTCTCTCTCTCTCTCTCTCTCTCTCTCTCTCTCTCTCTCTCTCTCTCTCTCTATAGCTGTTCATTGTACTCTTTCTTTCTCACTCTCACTTTGTCTCTCTTTCTGTCTCTCTCTCTTTCAATCCATCTCTCACTCACTTTCACTCTGTCTATCTATCTTTATGTGTCTCTCTAGCTCACTGTATCTCTTTCTCTCACTCTGTCTCTGTCTCTCTCTATTGTTTTTCTCCTTCTCTCTTTCTCTTTCTCTCAATTTAGCTCAACTGAATTCAAAGTGTTTAATTGGCATGAAAAACGTTCATTCACATTGCCAAAACTTGTAAACACACACACACATGCGCGCACGTACACACAAACACACACACACACACACACACACACACACACACACACACACACACACACACACACACACATACACACCTACCAACTCTCACTCTCTTGTACATAGTAACTGCCTGATCTGCGGAGTCTAAATATATTTACTATCGATGAGAACCTGTGAAACATGTGTCCACAACCTGTGACCACATTCCTTTAATCACAATTAAAATTGTTGTAAACTATCAAAATATGTCTCTTTTATAATATGTCTAGTAGAAGGTTACTAAGGATGGGATGGGTTCAAACTCCCATGTCCCTACTCTTGACAGGAACTCTTGAGTTGATGCACTAAGCCCTATCTGCCCTTTTATATAAAAGTAGAATAACACATTTTTATATGACACTTTGTATAGAAGCAGCTGTTACATTAAACTGAAAATCGATAGCATGTCTCAATGTGTGTAGTTTATGTTAGGATGTGTATTATGTTATGTTGATGATGGAAATCCAATGGGGTATAGGGATAAAGTTGGGTTCATGCTAGAACCTATATACATACACATATGAGCCATAAACAATCCTGATATTATGGTGGTCATGGCCCACCGGGTCACAAATATATATTTTTGATAAACAAAAAGGATCAGACATTACGTTTTTTATGTTATTTTTTAATGCAATCTATTTATTCATATCTCATGATAATACAGTGAAATAAAATCCAATGTCTGTTCACAATACTACACATAATGGCTTCATTCATTCACGTTTAGATGTTACTCTTTTTATTGGAAAAAAACCCTGAACGGTGAGTTAATTTGAAAGATTTATTTCAAATTGAACGAGCTATAGGTCATTAATGAACAAAAAAATCATTGATCGTTCCTGGATCATCAGTAATTGATCAGCGCGCTCAATTGCTGTTATTGAGGACCTCAGCCAAATGATCTAGGCCGCATTCATTGTTTCCTCAACCTAACTACGTCCATTGCATAAGTCCCGCCCGGTTACGTCCTTATAATATAACGGAAACCTCCTTTAACCAATCTGGTGGCTACATGCTGCCGGCTCGCGTAAACCTCGGCCAATCAGCGCCCTGTGGCATTCGAGGGGCAAGCTTTCTACGCTTTCTGAGGCAAGAAGTTAGTTCCTGCTCTTCACTGGCCGTTTCCTGTAATCGTACAGTGTTGTGAGACGGAGAAAGCCATGTGTGTCGATGCAAAGGTAAATTTAGCGTCCCGAAAATATAATTGAGAGAGTCGGGGCAGAGGATGGGATGGTTATTCACAGGTATTGTGCACGTAGATGAGACGCAGGCCGGCCCAAACAGCATCGCGGCCTAACCCTTGTCTCAACGTTGACGGGCGATGGTTATAGTGGCACGTTGCTTTGGTTTGGTCCGGTTTGTTGACGAGACGAGGGAGTCCAACAGTCATTCAATGGTCGGTAGTTGGATGACAGAGAAGAAAGCGGTGAACACAACCCGTCCACTTTACTGGATATAATTACAATTCCATGTTTTATCGTCAAGTGTAATTGGCAAGAGGTTTTTTTGTATCGCTAGCAGAGGAAGCTAATGCTAACTGAGGGGTTTGTGAGGAGACTGCGAGCCGGCCAGACAGCATCTCCCCTCACCAGCATCCATACCAGCACCCACTACAGCTAAACTGCTGTCCTCAACTAATAGTGCTTATATAATCGATACTGTTCTAGCCTATATGCTTAATTGATTCAGTTGTGTTGGTTACTTTGGTCATATATGCTAGATTTCAGTGACTTGGTAAACAAAAGGCAGACGTTTGTAATACGAGTGAATGTGTGTTATCGTTGGGATATCTGTTGAAGTTCTGGGACTAGTTCAGTGATTGGACTCTGTAAATTTGACTTAACAGCCATTACAGTTGTATGAACCTTGCTTCGACGTGTACAAACAATGTCCCCATAGACTTTTAAACGTATGAGTTGTAAAGAAGGCCAAGGAAGTAGTTGGAGTTGACTAGATTGTGACTCGTTTGCAAAACCCATCGTTGGTTCTGTTTTTTTACACAGGCATCCCAGTCCTTGGTATTGGAAGATACAAATTAACCTCAAGTCACGGAAGGGGCTGAAGAAGCCTGTCACCGTTGGGTAAGTACATTTGGAGTCAAACTGTTGACTGCCTCCATGTTATTTTAGCAATTTCAATGTTTATTAACGTCAGGTCTCTCTTGGTCGTGTGCCCTCAGTTCTTTGCATTAGTTCTGGGGGAAAACCGAAGAGGGTTGGTCGAGTGATCATTCTTCTCCCCTCGACTAAGAGGGTCTTTTTGGTCGTGCCCATCTCCCCGGGTGGAGAGGGGGCACCATGGCGGATCCCATCATGGACTTGTTTGAGGACACCCCACTGTTTAACCTGGACGCTCTTCCGGAAGACTCTTTCTCCCAGGGCTCCTCCGACCCCGTGGAGGAGGCCCTGAAACTGGCCCTGGGGCAGGTTGACCCCCCCGCCGACACCGAGCCCAGCCCGGAGCTCACCGTCACCCCTGGCCTCGGCCTGACCGTAGCGGCGCCCGTTCCTCTCCTGGAACCGGTGCCCGTCGCCCCAGCAACCGTTCAGCACCAGACAGTCCAGTTGGCCCTCCAACCCACAGTTTCCATGGCCACCACCACCACCACGACCACGACGTACCGCTCCCCGGTACCGGCGGTGCAGGTGCAGACGCCGGTGGCGAGCACCGCGGGCGCCACCACCATGCTGCTGAGCTCTCCGATGACGATGCAGACCACCACGGCCGGCGCCACAGTGGGCACCACCACGCAGCAGCAGCTCACACAGTTCGCCCACCAGCTCACGCCCCAGCAACTGGCCGCCATCACGCAGCAGGCGGGGGGGAAGATCGTCATCCTCAAGGGGCCCCAGGGCCAGGCCCAGGTGCTGCAGACCGTGTCCGGGGGCGCCGGCGGGGGCAAGGTGATCCGCCTGGTGTCCGGCACGCAACTGCGGCCCGGCATGTCCATCCTGCAGGGGGGCACGGTGCTGAACCAGGCCGGCCAGGCTCAGCTCAAGGTGGGTTCTGCCGGGGTACAGAGGCTGATGCAGATGTCCGACGGATCCCTCAAACAGGTCCTACTCACCTCCATGCCCCAGCAGGTGCAGCAGGTGCAGCAGCCGCAGAGCCAGCAGGTGCAAGTGCAGCTAGCACCAGGACAGACCCAAGTTCAGATCCAACCTCAAGTCCAACCTCAAGTCCAGATCCAGCCCGCCATCCAGGGCCAGGTCAGCTCAGCCTCCACGGCCGCCCGACCGCAGGGGGTCACACTGACCACGGTCCCCCAGCAGGTGAGACCACCACACCTATCCCCACCCACGCAGGGCCCCTCGACTAGTTAAGTCCTACTTCGGTACTCGACGTCTTGTCCGAAGTATCGTCCGGGGGCAGGATGGTCTAAAAGATACACATCTAAGTTCACCATCAGTCCCGTCGCTCTACTTCTACTGTCCCCTAATGTCTCCTTTAGTTATCAGTAAGCACTATTTTATCTTCTCTTTAGATCATAGCCTCCACTAAATGTCCATCTTCTCCTCGTCTCTCCCAGGGCGGCGAGGCGAAGCGCATCACCCTGGTGCTCCAGCAGCCCTCCCAGGCCGGCACCAACACCACGCAGGCCCAGACGGTGAGCGTGGCGGGCGGCACCGCCCAGCAGGGCCAGACCAGGCTGGTGCTGGGGCAGCTCCCCGGGGGAAAACTGGTGCTCCAGGGGGGGCAGCTGGCCGCCCTGACCCAGGCCCGGGCAGTGGGCCAGGCGGGCGGGCAGCCCAAGGTGCTTACCATCCAGCTGCAGGTGCAGCAGCAGCCCAACGCGCAGGGGGGAGTTAAGGTGAGGATGGACCTACCCCTGTGACGGTAATGATGAAATAAAACCATGGGAAAAGAAAATGGATGATACAATTTTAAAAGATAAATACGGGACATACAAGAACAGTTAGCCACTTAAAAAAGTTTAACAGATCACTGATTAAAATGATTCAAGATTGAATATTTGGAATTACATTTAACTATTAAAGAAAGGATGCGCAATTTATATAATTTTTTATTTTGTGACATTATTTTTTAATCCTAACAAATTTTGTCGTCTTGATATTGTGATGGTGCTAACCTCAAGAAATGGCTTTGGGCCTTTAGGAAGCTACTTTAGGAGGTGTTTTGACATCTCCCACTTTGCGTGCCTTTCTTAAACCTGTCCAACGAGATGACTAGAATGACTGACTGTGGTTCTTATCAAGCCATGATCGGTAGTTCCCTCCACGTGTTCAGCCGTTACTATATACCTGATGGGGTGGGATGTGATGATCAATCGGTTCTGTGCCCTCGGGTTCCTGCAGTACCAGCTGGTTTCTGGTGGGACCCCGGGCAGCCCCCAGATGCTCCAGATCACCCAGGGCCAGGGGGGCCAGAGAGTCGCCCTGCCGCTCAAGATGCTGCTGCAGCCACAGGTGAGCTGACACTGGGCTGAGGGGGGGGACAGCTGCTCTGGCCTAACCCAGAGCAGCTTTACTCCCCATTCCTGGGGATCGCCATCCTATCTTTTATTTTAAAGGATAACTAACCCTAAAGTCACATCAATGTTGTGGGCTTTTTATAAGTTTGAATGAAGATGTTTAAGTACTTTGAAATGGTGTCGTCTAAGACTCCCAAGCAGGCTAAACCACTTCCCAACCTCTCGCACATCACACTCGCTCGTTTGCATTCGTTATTTGCGGCAGAAGGCATGGAGACGGATCAGATGTTTAGTCTGCTTCATCTTTTTAATATTGGTCGGGCTAGGATGGTCGCGTGGCTTTAGGGATCGACCCCGTGCTGTAGGGCACTGTGTGTGATCCGTACGTCTGTAGCCTCACGCCTTAGCCTCACCCCTGTAGCCGTTTCTGGAGTCCACCCCAATCTCTTAAGACAAAAATGTCCGCTGAAGGACTTGAGAGTAACGGTGGGGTGTTGACTCAGAAGTGCGTTTACATCCCTCTACAACAATCTCTCTGGTCCATTCCCACTACACCCCCACCCCCCGATACGGGTGGTGCTCCTAATCACCGTGGTTCCCCTCCTCCACCTCCGGTGCTCTGTTTGTCCAGACGAGCGCGGCCTCCTCGGCAGGCGGCACCGTCTCAGTGGTGAAGGTCATCAACACATCGGCCGCCGGCTCAGCCGCCACCACCACCACCACCACCACCGGCGGCGGCGGCGGCGGCCTGGGCGTGAGCGGCCTGGGCGGGCAGGCCATCCGCATCACCAAGGCCAGCGGGGAGACGGTGACGGTGCGGCGCGTGGAGACGCTCTGCAAGCAGGAGAAGGCCAACCGCATCGTGGCAGAGGCCATCGCCCGGGCCAAGGCGCGCGGCGAGAAGAACCTGCCCCGCGTCCTCAACCAGGACGAGCTGCCGGCCAGCCACGCCGCCGCCGAGCTGGGCGGCACCGTCACCGTGGTGACCACCGCCGCCAAGAAGAAGTCGGGCGGGAGCAAGAAGAAGGGCCCGGCGGGGGGCGGGGCCGCGGGGGCCCACAAGGGCGGGGTGGGCGGCGACAAGAAGGGGAAGCCCAAGGTGGCGGGCGGCACGGGCATGGCCGCCGTGGGACCTCTGGGTGGTTCCAGCAAGAGCAAGAGCAAGGCCAAGACCAAGTAAGCTGCTCCCTGCGGGGGGCCCGCTCCCCTCAGTTTGTTATCAGAGCACTTTTATGTATTCCAAGAGCATAAGGCTGGGCGATGTGATATTGGACTAGATGTCGTCTTAGGATTGGGTAATGTGATGTATTGATACCGAGGGGAGGCTTGCTCGGTGGTGTAAGCCTGATCGCTCTCCGTCTGTCCCACAGCACCATCACTCTGGTGGGCACGAAAAAGCGGAAGAGGAACGCGTCCTCGGACCACTCTGATGGAGAGCTGAGCCCCGCCTCCCCCACACCCATGGAGGAGGACATAGCAACGGTACACACACACACACACTCTGTACGGGAGGGCAGACTAGTGGCTAGGAGTCCCAGACGAAAGGTTCTTGGTTTAAACCCCAACGGCCACACTTTCCCATAAAAAAACTTCTGTGTTATCTTTGACTAAAATGTGTACAGTTATTAAGCGGGAGAAAGTATTGTATTGGCTGCGCATCAGAGAGTGGATTGGGGTTTGACAGCGTCTGACCACGCCCCTCCCACCGGCTACCTCCATGTGTCTGTTTCTAAAACCTTCACCCCTACTCTGAAGGCATTTATTGAAACGCATAGGCCGAAGTCCTCCTGCAAAAAACGAGCTTACCTACTCGCCCTTTAACCCCGGCTGTCCCACCCCCCGCCACACAGAGGCGCTCCAACCGCGTGGTCAAGCGGAAGAAGTACACGGAGGACCTGGACATCAAGATCACAGACGACGAGGACGAGCAGGAGGATGTCGACATCACCACGACGACCACCGCCGTGGCTTCCATCAGTGGTGCTGGTGGTGGTGGTGGTGCTGGTGCTGGTGGTGGTGGTGGCGGCGGTGGCGGCGGAGGCAGCAGCAGGAACGCCGCTCAGCTGATGGCACAGCAGCTGAAACAACAGGCAGTGGAGCTGGACGCCGACGGGCAACCCAGCATGCAGTTCTTTGTGGTGAGCTGTTGCGTACTTAAATGCTGTGACAGCAGGATTTGGTTTTTCCGTTAGTGGTTGCCTGGTTAAATGTACCAAAGCGATATTGATTATGTTCCCAACGCGTCTCTGTCTCTGAGCATGGAACAGAACAGATTCAGTTATTCATTAGGGCATTGACGCACGTGGATAGCAGCAGATGTCTACTCTGATTGGCTCGATAGCTACAGTTTGCTGTCTTGATGTGTTCATTTTTGATTGGCTAGATATATACACCATCAGCCAATGCTCATTAGATCTTTATTTGTGACACTAACAACAGAGGGGTTGTTTGCGATGGTTGGACTAGCAATTTAAAGGAAGGGTGTGTACGGTTGCAGCATGTGGATTGCAGTGTTTAAAACACTGTACTGACAATTTCACAGGAAAACCCAAGCGAGGAAGATGCAGCCATTGTGGACAAAGTTCTCTCCATGAGGTCAACCAGGAAAGAGGTAGTTTTCCTATTGTCTACATCTTGAGGACCAACACAAGAATGTGTCTCAGTATGATTGTGGGTAAAAGCATTGCTAAATAAATGCCTCCTTTTTCATTACTTTTAGGTCTCCCCGGGCCAATACACCATCATGGAAGAGTTTTTCGTTAAGTACAAGAACTAGTAAGTCTCAGTTTCCATGCCTTTTTTCTTTTATTATTTTTGGTTAAAAAAAAGAATGAACTGTGAAAATGAATCTTTTTATACCATTGTACGTAATCCCTCTCTCTTTCTGTGTTTCTCCCTCTCTCCCCCTGTTAGCTCCTACCTGCACTGTGAATGGTCCACTCTGGAACAACTGGAGCGGGACAAACGGATCCACCAGAAGCTAAAGAGATTCAAGATCAAGTACACCCAGATGAGGAACCTCTTCCAGGAGGTGAGCAGGTCCAACCAGATGGTTGTAAGACCCCCAGCCGAAAGGTGTTGGGTTCAATGTCTTCAGTCTACGTGGAGCGTTACCCCACCTGCCTCCTGTGTTCTAGCGTTTGATCTCAGCTCTGCAGCGTTTACCCCAATTTGTATAGAATTTTATGTTTGCGTTGATTGTTTGATTGGCCCATCCCAAAGTAGCTTTGGACAACAGCCCTAATCTGCTAAATGGCTAAGTGTGATGTAATGTTCCGTAGTGACGTGTCTGAATTCTCTACACGTCTGTTATGGGTAACGACCCCTGATAAATGTGAAATATGAGACCAAATTGGAAATACGATATTTTTTTAGTGCAGTTGCTGAGATCTTTCCGTGTGTTTGTGTGTGTGCAGGAGGAGGAAGCCTTCAACCCAGACTACATAGAGGTGGACCGGATTCTGGATGAGTCCCACAGTGTGGACAAGGACAACGGAGAGGTACAAGAGAGGGTCTACAAACTACTGAATTCAGCATACTCTGGACATTCTTTCACCAATGTCTTTATCTTTGAAAGATTTATTTTTATCAGCTGAGGTGTTTCATCTATATTTAGTATGTGAAGGACCAACTGTTTTGTAGGCTTGTCTTTGTAAATGACAAAATTATCTAGCGTTCTTTTAAAGTTCACATGCCGTGTCTAGGTGTTTATAATTTACAAAATGTTGGATCACGTTTACCCTCGCTAACATTAACTGATGTTCTTTGCCAACATAAACCCCGGAATAATTTTAGATCTCTAGCAAAAGATGATTACATCCAAATCTGAAATGCAAAGAAGCTTGCTCTCCCGGCTTTATACACAAATATTGATTGCCGCTCGGCAGGATCGGTTCGGCCCTCTTGAAGACTTGTAATGTCCGCATTAATCTTGTTCTTAAAGAGGACGATGACACAGAGCACCTGCTCTGTGTTGGCCTGCTCATGTATTGATTGAAACCGTCTTGTGTCTCTGCAGCGCAACCTACTATTGCGCTTACCGCTGAGACAAACTGTCTATGTGCGATGCATCGTTGCCTCTGCCTATTTCAAATAACATTTCCATTGAATTGTATTTGTATAGCCCTCAATCACCATTACAGTCTCAAAGAGCTCAACAGGCCAAATATCAATGCCATTCCCAATGCTCTGTTCATTAAAGGGCTTTTCATGGCGGCATTAGAGCACATAGATATCTGCATTTCTGGTTGGCTAGATGTGTACAGGTCGCGGTTTGTTATTGGCTAAAATGACTTGGTTTAGGCCGAGTGTTTTGTTTGGCTAGATGAGCGCTGCTCTCTTTGGTATAATGGCTTTGGGCATCTTTCTAAAGTTTTATTGATCATGACCGTGGTTCTAGGTTGTGAGTAAGAAAAGCCCATAAGCAATGTGCATGTGTGTGTGTGTGTGTGTGTGTGTGCGTGCGTTCCAGCCGGTGGTGTACTACCTGGTGAAGTGGTTGTCCCTGCCCTACGAGGACGCCACCTGGGAGCTGAAGGAGGACGTGGATGAGGGCAAGGTGGAGGAGTTCAAAAAGATCCAGGACCGCCCCGCACGCCTCAAGAGAACCGTGAGTGGTGCTCTGGCTCTGTGTGTGTGTGTGTGTGTGTGTGTGTCGTTTATGTGTGTGTCGTATATGTGTATGTATTTCACAGCCTTTTTGAATATTTCTGAATTTGATTCAAAATGTTTTTGCATCGGCATCTGCGCTCCACACATTGTACGGCAGACGTCCTGTAACGCTAACCCCTTCCCTATCAAACTCCGTCAACCAACTCCCTGTTTCCCTTGTCCTCGTCCAATCAGCCGAGGCCTCCGGCAGCCTCGTGGAAGAAGCTAGAGGAGTCCAAGGAGTATAACAGCGGGAACGTCCTGAGGGAGTACCAGCTGGAGGGGGTCAACTGGCTGCTCTTCAACTGGTACAACAGGTACTGGGCGATCACTTGCACCTCTCTCCAGTCACTATCTTCAGCAAGCATAACCGTAATTTTTTTAAAAACGTTTATCGGACCACATGTGATTGGATCTTTATTATACTTGTTTTATTCATATTTACCCCCGTTAAAGGACGACGATAACTTTGACCATGTAATGTCCGTGTGAGGTTGACTGAAGGTCAGGCAGGGTGGCCCCTCTGAGATCGTGTGTACATACCGTCCACATTACCAGCGACACGGCGTGGTTTATAGAAATCCACTGCATGGCCTGCGTCGGGTGACCCGTCCATCGGTCCTTACCCTGGGCCTGCTCCTCCCTGTCCTCCAGGCAGAACTGCATCCTGGCTGACGAGATGGGTCTGGGGAAGACCATCCAGTCCATCTCCCTGCTGTCGGAGGTGTTCGGTGCAGGCATCCAGGGCCCCTTCCTGGTGATCGCCCCGCTCTCCACCATCACCAACTGGGAGCGCGAGTTCGCCACCTGGACCGATATGAATGCCATTGTGTACCACGGCAGCCTTGCCAGCCGGCAGATGATCCAGCAGTACGAGATGTACTGCAAGGACGACAAGGTCTGTGTGTTAGGGGGTTCCAAGGGGGTTCTTGGGGTCACTATTCGGATCAAAAACGATTCCCGATTAAATGTAGTTTCTTACATGCACACAAGACAAAAGGAAGAACATTTGGCAGGTTTAGAATTCTTCTTCTCCCACAAAAGCGTCTGCTAAATCTTTACACAGTAAAAGGGCTCAGTGAGTCCTTCGCCGCTGTGATCCTATCGTTCATCACACCTCCCATTACATATGGGAGACAATAACACAATAACACCCTTCCCCCCCCATGGGCTCTGTTCTCTCTCTCTTCCCCTCGCAGGAGCACCTGATCCCGGGGGCGTACAAGTTTGAGGCGCTGATCACCACCTTCGAGATGGTGCTGTCGGACTGCCCCGAGCTGCGGGAGATCTCCTGGCGCTGTGTGGTCATCGACGAGGCCCATCGGCTCAAGAACCGCAACTGCAAGCTACTGGACAGCCTGAAGATGCTGGACATGGTGAGGGCCGCCACGCAGCCTCACTATCGGTGACAGGGATGTGCGCGTCAGACGAGAGGTCCTGAGTTTGAGTGTCAGACGAGAGGTCCTGAGTTTGAGTGCCAGACAAAAGGTTCTGGGTTTGAGCGTCAGGCAAGAGGTTCTGGTTCTTCGTGGCTCCTACCAGTAGGTTGATGTCCTCCTCTTGTATCCCCCTCCCAGGAGCACAAGGTTCTGCTGACGGGAACCCCTCTGCAGAACACGGTGGAGGAGCTGTTCAGCCTGCTGCACTTCCTTGAGCCCGCCCAGTTCCCCTCGGAGACAGAGTTTCTCAAGGAGTTCGGAGACCTCAAGACGGAAGAGCAGGTGTGGAGGAGTTTGCGTTGCTGGCTGTCTTTTTCTCTCTAGCTATCTCCACCCTTCGTTGATAGGGAAAAATCTTTTCTCTCTATTTCTGTTTCCATCTCTTGTGCTGTGTCTCTTTTTCTGTGCTTGGTCTCTCTCTCTCTGTCTCCATCTCACTGTATTGTTCTTCTTTCCTCTATCTTTCTCTCATTCTTGCTCGTTCTTCCTCCTCTCCATGCACACTCTCTCTCTCCCTCGCATGTTCCCACATACCAAACGCCTCTTTGTTCTGTGTGTGGTTCAGGTCCAGAAGCTGCAGTCCATCCTGAAGCCCATGATGCTGCGCCGATTGAAGGAGGACGTGGAGAAGAACCTGGCTCCTAAACAGGAGACCATCATCGAGGTGGGCTCCGAGGGAACAGGCACACAGAACACCATGAGACACTACACAGATGTTGGTTGTGGAACTGAAACTATTGTTTTTTTGATTTTATTTGTCAGGATTTTAAAATAATTTGTAAGAGGAAGATGAACATTATTTTCTTTTTCGCTTATTAGCCAAAGCCAAAAAATAATAGTGAGATTTAGGCTTGTGTAACGAACGATGACCTCGGACATTAATAATTGTATTGGCCAGAGAATAACTCTTACAGAAATCAATTGATTCTGACGTCCCTGGAAGAAGAGACTCCTATTCTGTGTTCTTTCTCATGGTTTATTCCTTTGGATATGGAGGATTTTGCCCTGTTAGAGACCTTAAGGTTATGGGTGGTTGTATAATGTGGTCTGTGAAGCCCTTACAGACTCACTGTGATGTAGGTCAATCCAAATAGAATTTACTTGAATAGATGAAAGAAAAAGGATGCGTTGCAACCCTTTTCAAAGCCAGAGTTGCTGCCCTGTTTGTTGAGTTAATTCCTTGTGCCTCCAGGTGGAGCTGACGGACGTCCAGAAGAAGTACTACCGGGCCATCCTGGAGAGGAACTTCACCTTCCTCAGTGTGGGCGTCAACAGCAACAGCAACGTGCCCAACCTGCTCAACACCATGATGGAGCTCCGCAAGTGCTGCAACCACCCCTACCTCATTAATGGTACGGCCCATTGCCTTTCCACCAACCTCTGCCTCAGTATCCGTAGTGGCCATTTGCCTCCTCACCAATGGTAAGACCCCTTAAAGGGTTATTCCGGTGTAAAATGGATTTGGGATATGTTTTGTATGATAACGAGTTGAAACGTTCGTTTTGGAGCACAATAACTGTATATAGACGCTTTCTTCAGTTGGCTGTTTATAGCTGATTCTATCAAAATGCTATAAACTTGGAACGATGGGGGCACTGGTTATGGTAAAAACTAAATCACTATTTTAAACCACTTAAAAGGCTAAAAGTAGACACTTCTTTGGTAGTATAATAAGGGTCTTAACATATAAAACGAGGCATTGAGAACTTTGTAAGTGTACAGATTGTTTATTAAAAAGGACATTTTATATACACATTACCATCAGTAGATCACCCGTCGACGCCATTTTGTTTTTAAGACTCGATAGGTAGATTGACGAACACAGAGTTTGTGACATCCGTCAGCAACACGCAAGCTCTGTGTTCGCCAATCTACTTAACGAGTCTTAAAAACAAAATGGCGTCGACGGGTGATCTACTGATGGTATTGTGTGTATAAAATGTCCTTTTTAATAAACAATCTGTACACTTACAAAGTTCTCAATGCCTCGTTTTATATGTTAAGACCCTTATTATACTACCAAAGAAGTGTCAGGCTACTTTTAGCCTTTTAAGTGGTTTAAAATAGCAATTTAGTTTTTACCATAACCAGTGCCCCCATCGTTCCAAGTTTAGTGTTTTGATAGAATCGGCTAGAAACAGCCAACTGAAGAAAGCGTCTATATGCGGTTTTTGTGCTCCAAAACGAACGTTTCAACTCGTTATCATACAAAACATATCCCAAATCCATTTTACACCGGAATTACCCTTTAAAGGGAAACCATCACGTTTCTGTGGTCTGACAGCTGATGTCCTTAATTAGAATCTGACCGGTGGAAAATCCTGTAAAAATGGGGTCAATGGTTCGACCTTTTCAGAGATTCTTTTGGAGAAAACAGTTTACTTTTATGTTAGAAAATAGCCAAGCCTGACCGCTACCTGCTGAACTACCTTCTGAGAGGATCTTAACTTCCAATCATTTACTTCAACCTGCAACTTTTCCCCATAAATCCTCCTGTTACTAAAACAAGTGTACGCTTCAATGCGTAACCGTCCTGGGCGAGGATGATGAAGATAACCCCCCCCCCCCTCCTGTCTGTGATCCCCAGGCGCGGAGGAGAAGATCGTGGCAGAGCTGCGGCAGGTGTACGACCCAATGGCCGCCGACTTCCACCTGCAGGCCCTGATCCGCTCGGCGGGCAAGCTGGTGCTACTGGACAAGCTGCTGCCCCGGCTGAAGGCGGGCGGCCACAAGGTGCTCATCTTCTCCCAGATGGTGCGCTGCCTGGACATCCTGGAGGACTACCTCATCAACAAGAGGTGCGGAGCGTGGCCGGAGCACCTGCTGTCCAATGCGGTTATGATGTTTGTTTGTTGGTGAGGCCGCTCCTCAGCCCGCAGTACCCTCACGGCCTGTCCAGAGGGGGTTCTGGGTATGTCTCAGAGTCCCAAGTGGTAGGTTCTGGAACTTGGTCATCTAGCGACCCAAAAGACGATTTCAGTGTGACTGGGACACAAACAGTGTCCCACAGAGTGTGCCAGAATTGGTGATCCGTTTGATCAATCTTAATACTACTACTACTACTACTACTACTACTAAAATATAATGCTAACCAAGTTGCATGTAAAGGCAAATATGAATTCTTTGTAAAGTGTGAACTAGGGCATCAGGCATTGGGTTATGCGACCCGGTGTTCTGACGTTTGCTGGTTCCCTTCCCGCGGGCTCCAGATACCTGTACGAGCGGATCGACGGCCGGGTGCGGGGCAACCTCCGTCAGGCGGCTATAGACCGCTTCAGTAAGCCCGACTCGGACCGCTTCGTCTTCCTGCTGTGCACGCGGGCCGGGGGCCTGGGCATCAACCTCACCGCCGCCGACACCTGCGTCATCTTCGACTCGGACTGGAACCCGCAGAACGACCTGCAGGTAGGGGCTCTCACCACACCTCGTCCTACGATAAGCTTTCAAGAGGAGGACTACCTAGATGAGATGAATCTACTACCTAGATAAAGGCAAGGCAAGGCAGACTCAAAGTGCTTCACATAGTAACACAGTCGTACAATAAAATGAAATACTAAAATTGGATGGATACGTAAAAGAAAATAAAGGCAAAGAAAAATAATTAAAGTGCAATGTATTTAAGATTTTGCAGAATGCTTAAGCAAGCATGAATGTCTGTTTAAATAAAAACGGACTCTAAAACGTCCCGTTCCTTCACAAGCTGGTGCTGCTGCTGAGTTTGAATGCCACCGTGTCTCTCCGTCTCCCTCCCCCCACCTGTCTCCTTCTAGGCCCAAGCGCGGTGCCATCGTATCGGCCAGTCCAAGGCGGTCAAGGTGTACCGCCTGATCACCAGGAACTCGTACGAGCGGGAGATGCTGGACAAGGCCAGCCTGAAGCTGGGTCTGGACCGCGCCGTGCTGCAGAGCATGAGCGGCAGCAAGGAGGCCGGCCCCAACGGGGTAAGGGGTCTTAGCACCGTTACCTAGGCAGCCATGCTCTCCCATGTGCATGTGTATATATACTGGAAACATAATATCATTTTTTTGGGGGGGGATTAGTCATGAGGTGTCCTAGCATAGATAAGACTTTGGTTAGCCTAGCGTAGTTCAGAACATTCATCGGTGAGCCTAGCATAGTGCAGAAACAGCAGAAACGTTTAAAAGCTAACTTGTTTTGAACTCTCCGTCAGATTCCGCAGTTCTCCAAGAAGGAGATCGAGGACCTGCTGAGGAAGGGCGCGTACGCCGCCATCATGGACGAGAACGACGAGGGCAGCCGCTTCTGCGAGGAGGACATCGACCAGATCCTCCAGCGCCGCGCCACCACCATCACCATCGAGAGCGAGGGCAAGGGCTCCACCTTCTCCAAGGCCAGCTTCGTGGCCTCGGAGAACCGCAACGACATCGCCCTGGACGACCCGGAGTTCTGGCAGAAGTGGGCAAAGAAGGCCGACATCGACTTTGACTCCATGAACCGAAAGGTAACCATTGGAACTGGGTGTTGATGTCCACAGGTTGGGGGGAGGGTTGTTTACTGGCTCTGGTGTTGATTTGATTTCTGCGTCCTACCGTCCTACCAGCTCAATGAGCTGTGTAGGTTTTTGTCTTACCTAAATGGTGCTTCTCCTCGGCTCCTTTGCCTTGGCACTCGCTCCCTCTCCCTCCCCTCCAGAACACCCTCGTCATCGACACCCCCAGGGTCCGTAAGCAGACCCGCCAGTACTCCACCCTGCGGGGCGAGGGCGGAGAGCTGTCTGAGCCGGACAGCGACGACGAGTACCCGCCCGCAAACTCCCGACAGTCCCGCTCGTCCCGGCGCTCGGAGCGCCACACCGGGAACGGCTACGGCCGCACAGACTGCTTCCGGGTGGAGAAGCACCTGCTCGTCTACGGGTAGGTGAACATCGCCCGCAGACAGGCATTTAAGACGACGCTTCGATTTCAGGGTTAAAAAATGAGCTTTTAAATCTAGCCTAGCCGTTCTATGTAGTCCCAATTATGAAGTTCTTCTTTGGCCACTTTATAGTATACTCTGCACCAAAAGGAAATATGTATATTTCTTCTTTTGCTGTTGATGTTTGCTAAGTGCAGCACTTCAGTTTCTTCCGTTTTATTATTTAACATCTGACTTTATGGAAATGGGAAGACACGTAATCCTAGAAACTTCTGTCCGAAGAATGCTACCAGTTTCGGATTCTGTGACTGATGCAGACGAATGCAGACTGAAAACGGCTCTGTATAAATCATCTAAATCAATATAAACGTTTAGAAATCCAGCCCAACTATTCCCTCCCTCCTTTTTCATCCACAACGATTCCTTGCTTATCTTCCAGCCATCCCTCATCCTTCTTAATTAGTTATTTTGTATTTATTGAGTCTGGTCCGAGCCAAAGACGTATTCCTCCACACGGACCATAAAGTTGCTCTTCCCTCCGCTGGCTCCAGGTGGGGCCGCTGGCGGGACATCCTGTCCCACGCGCGGTGCAAGCGGCGTCTGGGCGAGCGGGACGTGGAGACCATCTGCCGCGTCATCCTGGTGTTCTGCCTGCTGCATTACCGCGGCGACGAGAACATCAAGAGCTTCATCTGGGAGCTCATCACGCCGGCCGAGAACGGACGAGAGCCCCAGACCCTGCTCAACCACTCTGGTAAGAGGACATGTGTGCACGCACGCACACACACACACACACTGCTCAACCACTCTGGTAAGAGGACATGTGTGCATGCACGCACACACACACACACTGCTCAACCACTCTGGTAAGAGGACATGTGTGCACGCACGCACACACACACACTGCTTAATCACTCTGGTAGGAGGAAACACACGCACACACACACTGCTTAATCACTCTGGTAGGAGGACACAGACACACACTGCTCAACCACTCTGGTAAGAGGACATGTGTGTACGCACGCACGCACACACACACACTGCTCAATCACTCTGGTAGGAGGACACACACGCACACACACACTGCTCAACCACTCTGGTAGGGACACGCGTGCACGAACGCACGCAAACACACACACCGCTCCACCACTCTGGTAGTCTGGCATAAATAAACGCGCTGGCCAAACACTGGTAGAGAAACATGACCAGCAAACACGTATGTTGATTAAACTAAACCAGTAGTAGATCCACATTCTCTAATTGATCCTGAATAGAGCCATCAAGCAGCTTCAGGTTTGGTGTTTTTATCTCTATGGGTCTGTATGGAAATGTATGCGTAACACGTGAAGGTGTCCCCTTCTCCACTGATCCAGTCAGTTAACGCGGTGGTGGTGTCTCCCCCAGGTCTGTCCATCCCGGTCCCTCGCGGCCGGAAGGGGAAGAGGGTGAAGGCCCAGAGCACCTTCGACGTGCAGAAAGTGGAGTGGATCCGAAAGTACAACCCTGACACCCTGCTGCTGGACGACAGCTACCGCAAGCACCTCAAGCACCAGTGTAACAAGTCAGTCCCAGCCCAGCACGCACACGCATCAGAGTGCACTCATAAGCTCCTCATAGGAACATGATCATAACACAGGCGCACATCACACACTCACTCATCACACACACGCTCAACTCACACAGACAAGACGCACGCCTGACAAAAACACAAAAAAAAATTTTTTTGTTGTGCCATTGGGTTTTTCAAAATCTAGGTTTAAAAAAAGATATCCTCTTAACGATGTTTTCAGGTTGGTTCTTAAATGACCTTCCGAAGGCTGAGAGGCGAGTAGAAGTGCATGAAACGGAGAAGCTCCTCTTTCCTCCTGAATGGGAGCCATTGATCGCAAAGTGCTCCGACTAGTCATGTCGACCAGAGGAGGGAGTAGTACCCAAGTACTGCTTTACTTAACCTTCCCCCTCTCCTCCTCCTGTCCTATCCTACCTCCTCCTCCTGTCCTCTCGTACCTCCTCCTCCTGTCCTCTCCTACCTCCTCCTCCTGTCCTCTGCTACCTCCTCCAGGGTGCTGCTCCGCGTGAGGATGCTGTACTACCTGAAACAGGAAGTCATCGGGGGGCAGGCGGACGCTGTCCTTAAAGGAGGAGACTACAGGTAACCCCACACATCAGCTTTCACCTGCTTATCAAACGTTCAGTAGGAACTCTTCATTCTGCACAGTGACATTCTGAGGACGAGGCGAGAGTATTCATTGTAGAAAGTAAAGTTAAAAACAATTACAATTTGATCAAATGTAAAGTGTTACTTATTGGATCCAAAAAGTGTGCCGTAAAAATTGAGGAAATTGATAATAGACAAGATATTCTGTTTCAAATGACGTATTTTATTGCCAGATACGTTTGAGCACTTAGAAAATGTTCAAACTTAAAGGGATACTTCACCGATGCTGAACCGGCGTTCTATCATTATAAAATCACTATTATAATATATTTAAAAAAAATTAAATCTTCCCTCAGTCTAACCCATTCTTCCCATGGCCCAGCTGTCCTCCTTATATTTCTCCTGACCTGATGTCAAATGACGAGTTTGACGTCATGTCAGTAGAAATTTCTTTGCCTGCTAGAAGGGCCGAGGACAACAAACCACTGGTTCCACAAATTTGTAAGCCCACCAATAAGGAATGAGGGGGGTGGGAGCTCGCGTATGAGATGTTAAAACGATGTCCGCCGTGTTTCTTCACCACTTAGCTAGAGAACTAGACCGACACAAACCTCTGACCATGGCAGAAGCAAATTTGCAATGGGAAACAGCCGAAGTGGTGACCCGTGTATTGATTCTCGGCTATGGTGGAGAAGGAATTGGGGGAAGAAACGTTGGCTTTGACTCTCTGAAGTCCAGCTTGAACTGCAACTTCAGATTGATGAGGAAAGCGACGTGGAGGAGAAAGGGATTGTTGCCCGCGATTGTGGACCACGATTGTCTCCCGCTGGAGCCCTGATGCCTGTGCCAAGGCAGCAGGGCTCCGGCGGGAGACAATCCCGGGCAACAATCCCTTTCTCCTCCATGTCGCAGTTCCACATCCATCCGAAGTTTCAGTTCAATATGGACTTCAGAGAGTCAAAGCCAACGTTTCTTCCCCCAATTCCTTCTCCACCATGGCCGAGAATCAATACACAGGTCTAATTTTGCAAACCCGTACCCGGGAATTACATTCCGCACCCGACCAGACCCGCTATAAATTGATACCAACGCCCGACCCGCACCCAAAGGAAAATCAGACACATCAGATGGAACGCTGGGGAATTACACTATCTGGTGTGCGTGGTGCTTTAGATTGCTGTGTAAAAAAGCACGTCATCCACTGTGGACGGTTTTAGTTGACTCCTCTGCTCCTGAATAACATCTCCAGCACCAGAGAAGTCTCGCACGCAATCGCAAAGCCCGCGCTGTTCAGGCGTCCGACCCGACCAGCACCTGTGTCCGACACAGTACCTATTTTTTACCCCCTGTTTCATCGAAATTGTGCGGTTCATTCGTCGGGTACCCAAACCTGTGCAGGACTGTGGCCGAGATAACCCCCACTACGAGTCTTTACTTGTTGTGGAAGTACCAGAGACATCCGAGAACCTGACGCTCTATATCTTAATATATATTATTTAGATATAGAGCTCCGGGAGTCCGCAAACGGCAACAACCACTTCTCTATGCTGCTGTTCACGCTGGACTGCAGGGAGTCATGTTATGTTAAGTTATGTTACGTCCCTCAGGGAGTGAACGCTGATTGGCTGTTATGTTACGTCCCTCAGGGAGTGAACGCTGATTGGCTGTTATGTTACGTCCCTCAGGGAGTGAACGCTGATTGGCTGTTATGTTACGTCCCTCAGGGAGTGAACGCCGATTGGCTGTTATGTTACGTCCCTCAGGGAGTGAACGCTGATTGGCTGTTATGTTACGTCCCTCAGGGAGTGAACGCTGATTGGCTGTTATGTTACGTCCCACAGGGAGTGAACGCTGATTGGCTGTTATGTTACATCCCTCAGGGAGTGAACGCTGATTGGCATTGTGGGAGTTGTCAACTTCAATCCGCAAGCGCCAAAAAGTCACTGTCTGCCTTTTCTCGGTCAAGAAGGCACAAAAGTTGAAATTTATGTCACTATTCGACTAAATACATGACCCAATTTTAATACAGATTCACGTCTCCACCGGTGAAGTATCCCTTTAACCAAACACGCGGTCTCCTGAATCTGCGATAGTGTCATAATGTATAATGTGTGTGCCGTCCTGCCTCGTGTGTGTCTCCAGGGACATGGACATCTGGATGCCAGACATGGAGCAGCAGGAGGTCCCGGCCGGCTGGTGGGACACGGCGGCGGACCGCTCCCTGCTGGTGGGGGTCTTCAAACACGGTGAGCCACGTGGTCCTGGGTCTGGGTAACGTGGTGAGACAGGAGGTCACCACACATGGCTCCACCCCCAGGGCAGGTCGTGGTTTTAGGGGCAGAGTAGTTTGTGTGTTGTTGAAGTCGGTCGGGTGGTACTAGTTAGTCTATTTAGCAGATGCTATTCAAAGTGGTTTGCAGTGATTTGATGCAGGTCATTAATGATCAGGTTGGGGTTAAGCATTTTGCTCAAGGACGCCATACTATAACCACTAGACTATCCTGAACCTTGTTATACGTTATGCTGAATGAAATATATAATATAAATCAGTGACTACCGTTTTGAATGAATGAAAATGGATCGTCGCAACCCGATGGGATTTTAATTAGAACCAATTGTGGTCTTTGTCGTTTTCATTTCAACCAATCGCGTGGCGTCCCTTCCCGTCCCCAGGATATGAGATGTACACCACTATGCGGGCCGACCCCTGCTTCTGCTTCCTGGAGCGGGCCGGTCGCCCTGACGACAAGGCCATCGACGCGGAGCAGCACACCGGGGACGCCGAGATGGGGGAGGAGTGAGTGATGTCATTCTAGACCACGCTGGTCAACCGCCATCCTGGCCCCATGCGTTTCTCTAAAGTGATGAAGGCGCTGTTCAACATCCTAGGGACCAGTAGCTTTGAGCCTTATTTTAAACGATTAGTAATTATTTAGAAATTGTTTGTATGTGACGTATCGAAACCTGCTTGTCCCAGCACAAACCTGATTCCCAGCTGACTGTTGATTTGGTTTTGAGGTGGAGACTGTGGTTGTCGGGGCTGTATAAGCCTGTTTCTCGCCCACTCTTGGCGTCTGAGCGTACTGGGTCAAAGCGAATAAGGAGGTCAGAAGCGATGACGTTTGCGGTTGTTCTCCGCAGTGTTGACGATGACAAGTATTCAGAGGATCCGGAGTTCAAGCCCGCGGCAAGACACACTAAGGACATGTATGAGGAGGTGAGACCATCGTCACTGTGGATCACTAGCCATCAAGTTATTTAGTCTTACACGATGGGCAAGGAACTACAAAGATATTCAGTCTTACACAATTGGCAAGAAAATACAAAAGAGTATATACGTAGACTTTAATATTAAAAAACGACATTACAATGTTAACTTTGCATAATATAATATATTTAACCATAAAGTTAGTTGTTATAGTAAGTAGCTGATACAAATTTAATGAATCTGCAAATATTTTTGTTTTTACTACAAAACTATACTTAAATAAACAATGCAAGATACACATAGCTTATGCTAACACACTAGTATACCAACACCATTCATGGCTAACTTATTTATACAGAAACCTTTTCGGTAAACGTGGGCTGATAAAAGTACACCCCTCCCCCAGCACGACTCTCTCAACATGGACGACGAAGTCTCCGTGGACGACAAGGCCCCGCCCCCTGTGCCGCAGAGCTCGTCCAATCAGAGCGGCGCGTGCGAGTGGCCCACCAGCTCCACGCTGACGGCGCGGCTGCGGCGCCTCATCACCGCCTACCAGCGCAGCTACCGCCAGGAGCAGCTCAAGATGGAGGCGGAGGCCAAGGGCGACCGCCGCCGCCGCCGCTGCGAGCAGGCCAGCAAGCTGAAGGAGATCGCCCGGCAGGAGAGGCAGCAGAGGTAACAAGGTCCCCCCCCCCCCCCCACAAACCCCTCTCCTGGGTTCAAAAGGGTTCAACCAATGCACAGCTAAAGACGGGAGCCCTGAGCGATGGTGCAGTAGAAATGTAGAAATGTCAACTGCAGAAAGGCCTCCTCAACTGTTGAGCCCTGCATCAATTACTCTCAAATGGCCGTCACAGGCCCACGTTAAACAACGCCATCCTAAGCTGTTGAAAGGGCAACCAAAATCAAACACTTCCTTTGGGGGAAGGGAATAACCAAGCGAATCAAAAGGGGGAAGGAGTGTTTGGAAGAACAACTTTCCTGACTTGTGTTGAGTCATGAAAGACTTCCTCCTGAGTTTGTTTTCTCCCCTTTTGAGAACGTTTGGAGAGCATTTTTGTCCAAAGCGTCTCACAGTTATTCGATTTGAGATGAATGTCATTCACAAAGGTTAGGTGTTGTCCTCCAAAAGGCCTACCGTCAGACCACAGGCATCGGCCTGTGTTCTCCTACTGTTAATCCAGACAAACCCCTGTAAAACCTCAATCCCCTTCCCCATTGCTTCTCCAGGTGGACGCGTCGGGAGGAGTGTGACTTCTACCGCGTGGTGTCCACCTTCGGCGTGGAGAAGATCCAGAAGGAGCCGGGCCTGCCCGAGGACCAGGACCCCCACTACGACTGGACCCGCTTCCGGAGCTTCGCCCGCCTGGACAAGAAGACGGACGAGAGCCTGGGCCGCTACTTCCGGGCCTTCGTGGCCATGTGCCGCCGGGTCTGCCACCTGAGGCCCGCACGCAGCGAGGGTGAGGAACCGTCTGTTGGTGGGGCTGGTTTCCATGGTTGGTTGCCATTGAGTTTCTTTAGAGATGCTGGAGGTGTCTGTGTCTGTCCGTTTGTCTGTCTGTCTGTCGAGGACTTCACGGGATGTTCAATTGTATGTTGGTTCATTCCCGGATCGGGCTTAATATAAATGTGATTTGTTCATTAGGCCTATTTCAAGGGTGATTAAACCCATTATATGGAGTTTTCAAGAGTATATGTTTATTCCTATTGAATGTCATCATTCACCCAAATGACATTGTTATGAGTCATGACACGCAGCACTACCCCCCCCCATCCGATCGGTCACCGCAGAGACTCAGGCGTGTTTCTCCTCTCTTCGCCCCCCAGAGCCGTCGGAGCTGTCCCAGTCGCTGGCGCCCATCACAGAGGAGCGAGCCTCCCGCACGCTGTACCGCATCAGCCTGCTGCGACGGCTGCGGGAGCGCGTCCTGCCCCACCCCTCCCTGGAGGAGCGGCTGCTCCTGGCGCCGGCCGGCTCGGAGCTGCCCGCCTGGTGGGTGACCCCGGAACACGACCGGCAGCTCATGCTGGGCGCCTCGCTGCACGGCGTCAGCCGCACCGAGCTCTCCATCTACGCCGACACCCAGTTCAGCTTCAGCCAGGTGCACCAGGACTTCCTGATGACCCAGCAGAACCTGCCCCAGCCCCCCGCCACGCCCACCGCCGCCGCCGCCGCGCTCCGGCCGGCCACGCCCCTCTCCACGCCCAAGCTGGAGGAAGGGGAGGAGCTTGGCGTGAAGGAAGAGGAGGTGGAGGTGGAGGCCGGCGTGGCGCCGATGGGGGCCCAGCTCCAGAGCACCCCGCTCAGCCACCATGACGCCAAGAGCCGTGGCCGGAGCTGGGGCTTCAAGGCGGAGAGGAGCAGAGGGAGGAAAGCGGAGAGGAGAGCGGCGGAGGGAGGAGAGGAAGGCGGACGCGGCTCGGACTCAGATTCAGACTCGGAGTCCGGCTCGTCTTCGTCGGAGCGCTCGGCGAGCAGCGACGACAGCGGGGAGAGCGACGGCGGAACAGGTAAAGTCTCGCGGACGCAAAGAAGCCACAGAGTTTAGGCGACTACGTTGTTGGATTCAAATGTCATTTACACCTAACGGTAATATTTACAATACGTTCTCCCTCTCCCAGCCCGTCTGAAGATGGAGGACGGCGACGAGAACAGCCTACTGTCCCTGAGTCAGTCCCAGGGAGAAGCCCCCCCCCCGGACCCCCTCCGAGTGGACTGGCCCAAGGTACCGCTGAGACCAGCTCAGAACTCATCACAGTGGTTATGAACTCTGCGTCGTACCCAGATGAGACCCAATGTCTCTCTGACCCCCCCCCGTGTTGTTGTGGTGGTCCCCCTCCAGGACCGCGTGCTGATCAACCGCCTGGACAGCCTGTGTACGCTGGTGCTGAGCGGCCAGTGGCCAGCAGGGCGGCGCTACATGTCGGAGGCCCAGCTCCCGCCGGGCTCAGAGGAGATGGCCGGCGACGAGCTCAACTTCGCCCGGCTGATGCGCAAGGCCAACAGCACCCCCGGAGCCCCCGGGGGCGTGGAGGGGGAGGACGGGGAGTTCACCGTCAAGCTGTTGAAGGTGAGGGAGGCGGAGGGGGAAGGAGAGGCGGTGTTCACAGAGCTGGTCTGGGTGTTGACGCTGATCTGAAGGTCTTGGGTCAGGACACAGTATGGGGGCTGTTAGTTGGAGTATGAAGTGTGCAAAATTGGCTTGTTTTTGGAAATTCTGTCTCCTATAGTGTATAAAATGAGCCACTTTTCCCCTACAAATCTGAATGGTGCTTGACCAGATTGTTACGTTAGAGATGTTAGGAACATTTCATAACATGGTCGCCCTACACCTTGGATTATAACGAACATACATGATTGGCATCATTGAAAGGCAACGTACCAACTGTGATGAATAGGTCCTTGTGGGCTAAAGTATATACCTTATGTCTCTTCTACTACCAGGAGGAGGGTTTGAAACTGACCTTCTCCAAGCAGGCTCTGATGCCCAACGGCTCGGTCGCAGAGAGCAGCGGCGGCAGCAGCAGCCGCAAGAGACACAAGGAACCAGAGGTACATTTCAACTTGCTGTGCTGCACACGTGACCCTCTATTGACCATTGAGGTTTTGGCTTAAATGCGTTTTGCCCAAATAAGGAATGCTGGTTCCATCGCCTCTGCAGACCAACAGGAAATTCCAAAGAGGCTTCAAACTATATTGTGTAAAACTGAAACCTCATGAGGAAAATCTGTCCGATCAATCAACAAAATAATACGTTTAGTCATGTAACCGCAATCAGGAAGCCTGCGGAAACACACAACTAGTGGTCTGTCTGTAGTGCCGTTCCATACGAACGTGTAGAGACTCAGGTTCACAGGGAAGGCCCCGCTAAATAGTCTTAACTCGTTGTAGTTGTCAGACCCGGATGGACTGAACCACGACCCAATGGAACGCACCCCTCGGCGCAGAGACCCGCCCACCTGGCTCAAGGAGAACCCTGATTATGAAGTGGAGGGAGACATGTTGGAGGTACTGTGACAACATCTCCACTTGTCTCCTTCTGCTCCATCATAATACATGATCTGCCCATCTGATGATTTGATCCTTGATCTCTGGTATCTTTTTAGGGATAGGCCGATTTTTATTTATTTTTATTTAAAAAAATCGTATATAAATGTAACCACTCAACCTTTGTCATTCGTTTGTGTCTTCAGCTTCTAGTAAACAGGAGCAAGAGGAAGAGGAGGAGGAGGAGGGCGGACAAGGCTCTGACCGGCAGTGAGAAGGTCAAGATCATTCACATGAGGACGGGCAAGAAGGTGAGAGCAGATTCACCATCACAACTAAAACAGCGTTGTTTTAGTTATATTCACGTTTCAAGTAAAAACATATTTGTTGTAATGTATCTCAAGCAATCCAATCTGACATAATTACAATTCAGTGGAAAGTGCCCCCTTCGGTGTGTCAGCTGAATGGCAGTATGTGGTGGTGCTGATGTGAGTGTGTTGCTCTGTATCTCCAGGTGGGGGCGTCCTTCTGCCCCATGCTGCAGGACCTGAGGGAATACCTGGAGGAGAACCTGGAACACGCTGTGGCCCCCGACTGGTCCGAGACCGTCCGCAACTCTGTACGTACACCATCCGCCTTTAGTACAGTGTAGTAAGAATATAACCATGGTTGTAGCTATAATCTAGCTCTTGAGTAAGCTCTACCACTTCCACTGCTTAGGGCTGGGATAAATCAAATTTTAATCGTGATTTAGATTTTTGGGTCAAACGATCTCCATACTAATATAATTGAGTTGAAGAAATTGCATAGCTGGATACATATTCTCACATTATTTTCGATTCTAACATTTTGTATTATTTTAAGGGGAAATTGTAATTCTTTGCTGATTGTACCCGGTGATACTACCTGGGAATGATTTAAATATCTTCCTTCCATATTTTGATACCTAACCCTACCTGAGTCATGTTGCCTCTGATTTCTACCTGAACAGAAATAGTCTATCGACCTCCCCCTCTAAAGTAGTACAAGGAAGCTCACCTGTACGCCTGTCCTTGACAGACCTCTGACCTCCATGTTGAGGGTGTAGGCGTGCACACCCCCTCACTGACCCCGTCTCTCCCCTCTCAGGGCTTCCTTCCAGAGAGGCTGAGCGACCGCCTGCTGACCCAAGACTCGGACATCCCCAAGAGAGGCCGGCGGCGGCACCACCACCACCGCCACCACCGGCCGGCCGAACCCACCGTCACCGTGGTGACCAGCCCGCTGCTTGGTGGAGTCGAGGAAGAGGAGGAGGAAGAGGAGGAAGAAGAAGAGGTTGAGGAGGAAGAGGAAGAAGAAGAGGAAGAGGAGGAGGAGACGCTGGTTTCGGACGGGGCCTACATGATGGATGAGGAGGACCTGGACAGCTCCCATCACTTCCTCACCAGCGCGGACTTTGACGTGAAGATGCAGGTGGGGACCTACGACAGCTCGGACCAGGAGGCCCTGCTGGACGACGTTGTCATGGTGCCCAAAGACTCTGACTCCTCCTCTAGCTCGGAGGATTGACCAATCAACACTCGCCCCACCCTTCCCAGCCCATGGACTTGGTCGCCCTTTTTCAACAAAAAAATATCATGTTACTATAGTCATTTCTTTTTTTTTTATCATTAACTTCTGAAATTATGGATGAATGTGTGCTGTTTTATGTAGGATTGTTGTTTCTTGTTTCGTCAGGAAAGTAGCAGCTTTGCACCCATAAGTTTTCTCTCTTCCTCTCCATCATTCAAAACTGTTCAGTCACGCCCACCTCGGACAAACTGAGCGAGCACTACCCTCAATACAAGCTCTCTCTCTCTCTCTCTCTCTCTCTCTCTCTCTCTCTCTCTCTCTCTCTCTCTCTCTCTCTCTCTCTCTCTCTCTCTCTCTCTCTCTCTCTCTCTCTCTCTCTCTCTCTCTCTCTCTCTCTCTCTCTCTCTCTCTCTCTCTTCCCCCCCCGCCCACTCACCGATTGCATTCCCAGTCCCAACCCGTCAGGGACCACTCGCTGTGTAGAGAACCA
This sequence comes from Pollachius pollachius, assembly GCF_949987615.1. NCBI lineage: Eukaryota > Metazoa > Chordata > Actinopteri > Gadiformes > Gadidae > Pollachius > Pollachius pollachius. Next base: position 12,383,880 of record NC_136947.1, on the reverse strand, counting down.
CGTCTCCTACCCCAGAACCTCAGCGCCGTCCCCCTGGCACGACAGCGCACTCGATGGGGTGGAGGGACACCCGCGTACTGAGCAGAGTCTACAGGCCCACTGAAGACCACCCCCAGCCCAGACCGACAAGGACCCCTCCCCCCATGACAAGTCTCTTCCTCCCGGATCTGATCGTTTGGCGGCATCAGACTGTTGTGTCTTGAGTCCTGGAACTGCAAAGGGCTCCATCGTGTTGATGTACATTTGTTTTTTATTTCACTATCGGGGAGGGAAATGATGGAACTGTGTGTGGGAGGGGGGGGGGGTGTATTAGTTACTGATGCAGTGCAAGGAGGAGAATGTGGGCTGTATTGTACAACATAGAGCTGGTCTGTTGTGTGTGTGAAGACGACCTGCTGCAAGTAATTATTCTTGTTTTATGATTTGACTTATCTATGATATGAATAACAGCAATCTACAGTTCAAACTGTGTCACCTAGTGTGTATTTTTGTTAGATTTGTTTATGAATGAGGAGCAATAAGGGAGATTTTGTTAACTTGTCTGTTTCCTGACTAACCTCAGCTCTAGCAACTTACTACCAGTGTGGCCATGCTGAGGTCTATACAGAACAGGTCTACTTGGCATATCCCACACTCATTCAGTTTTCTGTGAACTACTATATATTACAGTAGTTATTGTTGGGAGGCCAGGTGCAGATACACGTATTGTTATTTATTGGCCCTCTGTAGTATTACAACAGAAAGGGAAATGCGGTTTGCAAAAAATGTGAAGCGTCTGGATCAAATTGAACATCAATATTTGCCCTCTGCGTGACGAGTGACGCTATTTCCCGAAATAAAGGAAACCGGAAGCAGTGTTTTTTAAACTCGATATTTCCTTAGCTGATTAATGTATCCATAGTTCCTCCAATAAGTAGATGGATGTAGCTCCCAAGCTCTCTGACGATGGAGGTAAGACGGTAGACATTTCAATCGGTTATTCTAAGCCGAGAGGTGACATACAAAGATAACTCGTTGAGAAGGAGTGTGTACAGGGTTTCCTCAAGAGGTTGAGTTTAGAGGAACCTGCCTCTTGTTGACATACAACTTTAAAACTATGCAGAGTTGCCAAAAGGGGTTATTCAAAGATTCCCTACGATTGTGCGAAGCAATAAATATAACATCTGAATGGCCTCTGACGTAGTTTGAGTTGATTATAATGTCTATTTTACAGAATGAGGGAACAAATATCGCATCCTTTTATAACAATTGCAGTTAGACCTGAATACGAAGTGACAAAATATCGATAACTATTAACTTTAAAACTAAGTAACCTCTTATTTTTCTACGAAGCTATTCCAAATCATGAATCTCTAACAATATTGGTCCTATTGTTAAAAAGGATGCGCATTTACAATAATCGATTTAACGAAACCGGACGTTATCTCTGAAAATACGCATCTTCAACAAAAATATCAAAGAATGGAGATTTGATCGTGTTTTTAGGTGTGTGTTTTTTTGACAAAAGTCAGACAATAGATCGCGGTTAGATGATCAGACCTATATTGTAAATAGATTATTTCTGCCTTAGCGCTAGCCTGTTGCAGTATAGTCCATCGATTGGTTCTGTCTGTGGGGTTAGCTCGTTGTGTTGCATGCGGAGCCGACGTAGCCCACTAGGCGACATATATGGCTGCTGCTACTTGGTGTAAACTTGGTATTCCAAGTGAGCTACACAACTGTATAACGATCAAATTACAGCATTGTTAACGGTGAACACCTGGTTTAGGCTGGCGCATAATCCAACACGTTGTAGTGAATCTTCTTGGGACCAAAACCGGCAGGTTTTTCTGGCTAGCCCTTTAAGCTAGTTAGCTGCTAGATTTTTCTGGTGGCTGGCTAGCTCCATGTATTATAGGTCATTGTCGTCCTCAGTGGATCAGATAACTGGTGGTAGTTTAATGTGTGTAGAAGCCTGTCGAAGACTTGTCCACGTTGATCTTTAAAGTATTAAGGATGGATCTGAATTTTTACTCTGATCTGTCGGGTAGCTGTGGTCAGAATGTCGACACGGAGTTCTTAGACACTCAGGCATATGGGGAATACTCAGAGAATAAGGTAATATTGGCAGAAAAAAATCATGTTTGATATAAAGCGGTTATACGGATGTGCTAAACCATCTGTCTTCCGTACTTAGTTTCCAGGCAGCAGTGACAATTACCTGACCATCACCGGATCAGGGCACCCTTTTCTGTCTGCAGAGGTGAGAGAAACCCTGGTGCACCTGTCTATTGTACATCGTTTTATCAATGGTAAATGTCTTGTTTAACGTTTACTGCTCACCGTGTCATTCATCATTCATGTCTCCTTTCTACCCATCCAGCAGACATTTCATACCCCAAGCCTAGGCGATGAGGTATTCGAGATCCCTCCGATATCCTTGGACCCGGATTCAGCCCTCAACGTCGGCGATGTGGTGTCCCACTTTGGGGAGCTTTCAGATGGCTCGGACGGTGTGGTTGGACAGGTTGGCTCCAGAAGCCTTGTTAGCAACCTGGTGGTCGGAGCCAACGATCCGTCTTTCGCCTCCACCTTCGTCAACAGCGGCTCCCAGGGCATCGAACACCTGAACCTGGGGGTGATGAGCCAGAGCGGAGCTGGAGCTCTGCTTAGCTCTTCGGCTCTGGTGAGAAATGTAAAACACCACTCAAAAAAAACTATGTTTGTGTTGCTCATACTGTGTGATTTGGATGTCCATCCCAGAAAGTAACAGTCTATTTGGGACTAATCTAGACCACTCTCCTACAGGAACTGGGGAATTCGAACGGATCCCACTTCAGCAGCTCCTCGCCCATGACCATCGACGTGCAGCTCGGGGACATGGGCCACGGCCTCCTGGGCAGCAGCCAGCTGTCCACCATCAACCAGTCGGAGCTGGGGCTGGGCCTCAGTGCAGGCAACATCCTGCTGCAGACCAACTCTCCTGATCAGCCGCTGTCAGCCACCGCGTCCCCCGCCGGCTCCCTGCAGGACGACGACATGGACGACTTCCGGGTACGTCTCCCCCCCCCAACTAGCTCTGTCTGTCTGTCTGTCATGGATGAAGAGCAAGCAATGAGGCTGTATTGTAGTGAAAACAAGCTGGCTGTCGCCTTGCATGACAACCACGCATGACGACGGCAAGCTTGTCGGTAGCAGATGGGCTAGTGCTTTGCTCAGGAACACTAGCTAGGAGTAAGCGGGGATAGAACCACCCAACTTCCGGTAGGCTGGTAACCTGCTGTACCTCCTGAGCCACTGCCATTTTGGGAAGGAATGCAGGGTGGGCCGGTCCAAGCCCAGAATAGGCGTCGGGTGGTACAGCACCATTTAATTTTGCAGCCAGATGTGAGGGCACAATTCTGTTATGGCTAGGGTGTTTGACTCCCAGCTGAAAGGATCTGGGTTTCGATCGCTACCTCAATGACATGCATCTCAATTCACTGTTTGCTATACCAAATTATGAAACGGTAAATCTGCTAACTGTTTGGTGCTTTACACAGATATTATTAATATTTGCTTTATTTGCTGGCGTGTACATGATATCGATAGATCTTTTACACAGCAGCCACTTTGACCCTGTGATGGGATGGTCCTGGACCACATAAATGGAACAGGTCCTTCTTAATTGTTAGTGATTACACCGGTGTTTACCTTCAAGAACAAGTCAAAATGGCTTCTGCGGAAAGGGCCCTTTGCATGCCTGAACCAAACCCTTGTCATGACTCCCTCCGGGCCAGGCTACTGCATGTGTGGGCGCTGCGAGCGGTCTGCCGTTGGCCTCCCTGGTGATTATTTTGTTTTCCCTTCCTCCTGCCACCGCCACTCTGGGCTCTGAAGAGTGTCCTGGTCGACTCTCCAATGTCCCTCTCCTCCGCCTCCTCCTCTGGCCCCTCCCATATGCCCCCCCGCCCCACCCTGCTGGCCTCGGCTCCCATCCGGAGAGGGGGGGGCAAGCCGGCCACACTGGCCTCGGTGACGGCCCTGGCGGCGGCTGCTGCGGCCGGCAAGAAGGGCCGGAAGAAGAAGGACCCCAACGAGCCCCAGAAGCCCGTGTCGGCGTACGCGCTCTTCTTCAGGGACACACAGGCCGCCATCAAGGGCCAGAACCCCAACGCCTCGTTCGGAGAGGTGTCCAAGATCGTGGCCTCCATGTGGGACAGCCTGGCCGAGGAGCAGAAACAGGTGAGCCCCGCCACCCCTTTAGAAAGAGAGGAACCCCAAGGGGGCTGGCTGGTGGATGGATGGATGGATGGATGGATGGATGGATTGGTCTTTGCTGCTTGTCGACTGAGTGATATTTAACAACAACGAGCCAATACAGATCCTAACTCAATGGCTCACTAAGATCCAGCTGAAGCTAAATATATGTGATTATAAATCCATGCCATTGTTGCTGGCACATTTCTGCACATCCAGAGGCGCAGTCTCGCGTTGGGTACTCCTGGACTATGTTAAACTCTTGTCATGGATGAATAATCCATAAATAATTGTTCTTTCTCCTTTTTTACATGCCAGGTGTATAAAAGAAAAACAGAAATGGCTAAGAAGGAGTACCTCCATGCGATGGCAGCATACAGAGCCAACCAGATGTCCCAGGTAACCACGCCCTCTGCCTCCTTCTCGTGGTCCCTCCCTTTAACCTGCTTGTCTTCTGAACCACGTGGCCTGCTCTTCAGATCCAATCATTCATGTTTTTGCCCAGCCCTCCAGCGAGGTGATGGAGACCAGCCCCTCCCCCCCGCCCCCTGCTCCCCCCCCCGCTCCCCCCGTGGTCGCCATGGTGCCGGCTGCACGCCTGGCCCCCAGCGGGCCCCTGGAGGAGAACACCATCACCAACATCTGCGCCTCCAACATCATCCTGGACGTGCCCGAGGTCACCACGCGCTCCCGCACCGGCGCCAACAAGCCCATGCTGCCGCCGCTGGGCAGCGTCGCCATGACGACCTCCTCGGCGCCCCCCGGCGTCACCAAGATCATCATCTCGCGGCAGATGCTGCCGGCGGGTGGGCAGGTGGTGACGGTGCTGCCCAGCGGCGTGCGCACGCTGCAGCCCGTGGCCACGTACAGCACCGCCGCCCGCCTGCCGCCCCCGCTGCAGCAGATGCAGCAGATGCAGCACGGCCCGCCCCGCCTCCAGCAGATGGCGCCGGCGCCGCCGCCGCTGCAGATGGCGTCCAAGCCCCGCGAGGCCGGCGTGGCCTCGGCCATGTCGGCCGCCGGAGCCGCCGTGCCGCCGCCCCCGCTGCAGATCAAGATCGTCCCCGCCTCCGTCCAGGGCGGGAAGGGCGGGCCTGTCATCGTCACCACGGCGGCGGCGACGGTCCTGTCGACCAGCGCTCTGTCCACCGCCGTGTCCGGGCCCAGCCTTGCGCTGCAGGTGGTCAACTCGGCCCACCTGGACGGCAACGCGGACGAGGAGGTGGTGGCCGAGGTGTTCTCGTCGGAGGAGGTGAGCGAACACATCAGCCCACCGTTCTACGGTCCAGGTGCTTGTGTTATGATTGTGGGGTGGGGGGGGCATTTTGTTATGGCAGTAATGCAACTTAACTTATGTCAGGTCAACATTCATACCTATCAACGTGAATGGACAATGTCTGTGGGTTGATGATGATTAAACATAATTGTTGCGTTTACAGTGGGTAAATTAAGTCATTTGAGACGGTTGTTCATAACTCGTAGTAGCCGTGCCCCCCCAACCTCGGCGACTGGTTGATAAATGTATCAACCTCCTGAGATTTGAATGCTTCTCACCCAGAGTGTGCAAACCGCACGTCCACACCAGTGTCACGGCAACTAAAAATGGCTTGGGAGGTGCGTGGATTTCCGCAAACTTCCCCAACCGTGCATCACGGCGACTATAAAGCCTGCTACCCCTGTATCACGGCCCATATGAACTAACTCGACTGGAGCAATAGTTTATTGAGTGCTGTTTGATGACAGCGCTCGCTGTATTCATCGTTGAATCCTAATGTTGGTTTGGGGTCCCCAGACGGACATGGAGCTGGGGGAGGCCCTGGACGGCCACAGCGTGTGCGTCCGGGCAGGCTGCACCAACCCTGCGGTGGACAGCACTGACTGGGACCGGGAGTACTGCAGCAACGAGTGCGTCGCCGATCACTGCAGGTGTGTAGCCCTACAGCCACGTCTCGATCAAAGAAACCCAATTGATGGAAGAGGACGGTTGTTGTATTGGGCTCTTAAAACATGCATCCATTTTTAGAATGGTACTTCACATGGGGGGGCAAGGCAAATGTTGTCCTGTGTCTCGTGATTCAAGAGTTTTATCAAATGCGCAGTAAAACACGCTAGATATGAGCCATTACGTTCTTAAAGGAGACGTATTATACCACCAGGTGTGAGTGTTATTGGCCTTACAAGCCATTTCGAAAATCTGCCCCATATGACATCACTAGTGGGCGTTTCCACCTAGATCTGTGCTGGATAGATGAGCAACGTTTTCTTCAGTCGACTGGGTAGGCTGGTAGACTGATCTCCCTGACTGGAGAACTGCAACCTTCATGATCCAGCACAGATCTAGGTGGACACGCCCACTAGTGATGTCATATGGGGCAGATTTTCGAAACAGCTTGTAAGGCTAATCACGCTCACACCTGGTGGTATAATATGTCTCCTTTAAGACAAGCCACACTTGATCTATGTTGGTATGAAGCCATACATTTTTATATCAAACATAATTCTCGCGTTTGAGTTCTTCCACCTGATTGGAGGCTTGTATCGCCTACAGTTCTTAAGACAAATGAAGCACTGCTGTGGTTGATGAATTATAATAGTTGTGATAGACCCCATTAATGTTGCTTTAGATGCAAACGGTGGTCGGACAAAGTGATGCATGATGGAGTGAACTGCAAAATGCATCTTACAGACACATGCCTGTCTAGTATGTACGCATTCATAATAACATATACTTTGGTTTTCTTCTCTCTCAGGGATATCTTCATGGCTTGGTGCTCCATCCGCAGTCACAACATGGGCACGGTGAAATAAAGACATGACGGTTGAAACAGGGATAAGACTAAGACACCCCCCTCCCTCCCCCAGACTGAGGACCTTCAGTGAGAACTTCATATTTCTGCGCACCAGACACTAACATCAACACCTTCCCCTCCAGTCTTCTACTGAGCTTGAAAACAAACACAACGAAAACGGGATTTTTTTTTTATGACTAGTCGTGACTTTATTTTTATCGTCCATATGTTGCTGATGTGAGAAAATAAAAGCGAATCATGGTTGCGCCCTGTTGACTCTAGGGAGAAATTACAGTCAGATACCTTATTCGTACTTAGTCAGCTGTGTGTGTGTGTGTGTGTGTGCGTGTGTGTGGGGGCTCTATGGTGAGCATGATGTACATGTATTTTAAACGCAGGAAAAACGTTTTTCAGTCAAGTTTTCACCCAGTGGGCCGAAAGACCAGCATTTAAACAATCCTATTTTATCATTACTGGATTCTCAAAATAATGGAATTTAGCAACGGGGCACTACAAAGGGTTTATTTTATACAACCTTAATAACCGAGAAGCTTAAATGTATTTGTTTTCTGTTACAAACGTATGAGAATCCGAAAAGCTACTTTTTTGTAAATGTGAAAAAAGTCGTATGGTCGTCTCTTGCCGGAAGGAGACGGTAGTTCAGTGTTAAAGCCGCCGTCCCCAAGCGCCTGGTCTGCTTTAGTGACGAACCGTTTGTAGCAGCAGATGGATCCTGTATAATGTATCTCCACTCGTTATACAAAACCACCTCCCAGGGGAATCGGAGCGTTGTCCGACAGCTCTCGGTTTGGGTCCCTGACTGAAACCGCCTGCAGTGTTTCAATGTAGTGAAACGGAACTTGAGAAATTTAGTTTTGCGCCCTAAGATAACCGTTTGTATGCTAGAGAAGTATAATCTTTTGTATTATGGCTCGCGGCCCTCTGATGGTTCCATGTCTAGTGCGAGAGGGTGGATCTGTACAAATGTTTGTTTTTGACTTTCGTTTTTTCGAAATAAATAAGCAAGAAGAAAAAGGTGACTCAAAGGCATTTCTTGTTGCTTGGGAATAGTTAGTTATTTAACAGCTGTGATTGGACTTAGGTTTATTTTGCAGGTAACCGTACAGAAACGCATCATATTCTTTTAGGTCCTGCCATCCAAAGTAGATATAAGGTGTGTCTCTTTAGCAGGTTTATGGATTATTATTGTGTGTTTGTCTTTTTATGACTAGGAAGCATACCATGAGATTAAAGAATGTTTTGTAATCATAAATTTAGACATTTAGTTATCTTTAATAGAATTCATTTGTCTTTTCAAATATACATTTTGTTTTACAGCTGTACAAATTCCCACATAGTTTTCTTTTTTTACTCTGTTTAAAAGTGAACATCAGTCCTAAAACCCAGGTGGACAGGAAGTGGAAGTACATCAAGAACTTCCTGTATGCAAAACATTTCTTGCTGATGGTGAGACATCCCAAATTAACATTGATAGCCAAGACTGTTATTGAATTGTGAAAGGATGCATTTTGTTTGTGCACTTACTTAAATACGTTGGAAACAATGTTCATAATCTATCTCAAATCAAGTTCAGAAAACAAGTTATCCTAACGCTGTCATAGCGTCTTATCAAAAGTGATTCATCTTTTAGATATTCTTTACAAATACTAAAGAAATCCCTGAGAAAAAAATATTGCATCAAATATCAATTTGAAGTGAAAAATCAAAATCAAATAAACAAAAATATTCCTCCACCTTAATCTGTGCCAACACTCTTCTGAACATTTTTGTTCATGTCCACAAATAGAGCAGTTCCTGCAAATAAAATCCAAGCCATACCCGTGCTGTAAAGATCCCTGTGCTAAAGTCCAGTCATAGTCTGTTGGTAATCCGGATATCCTTCATATTCATATCTCCCTGACTGGAGAACTGCAACCTTCATGATGAATTCATCGAGAACTACTAGGGGGTGACACTCTCCTTCTGAGTCCCCTCATGGCTGCACTAAGAGCCGTTGGCTACCTGGTGTGGTGGCTGGTTGTCCGAGGTGGCTCCCAGGATCCTAGCTCTGCTGTGGGGGTCTACACTGTAAAGCCCCAGCCCCAGGCACACAGGCTCCGTCATCTGGGCGTGGAACTTGTGCAGCCTGGTGAAGGCCCCATTGGCTCCAACCCCGGAGAAGGTGATGGATCCCTTCCGAAAATCCACGGCGACGGCCATGCGCTTGGACTTCAAGGCCGCGGTCAGCCTGGTCCGGACCTGCCTGTGCACGGCGTACAGCGGTTCCCCGTCTCCCTCACGCACGAGGCTCCAGGACCGCGAGTCGTCTCGGAACGTGCTGCTGCCCTTGCGTGGGATGCCCTTGTGGGTCACGGCGACCTCCCAGTGCCCCTCGGCCTCCACGGTCCACATGTGGGTCCCGACGCCAAAGCACTGGATGGAGAGGATCTGGGGCATGTAGTCGAAGCGGGTGTCGAGGATGGGGTAGTCGAGGTGCGCCTCCACCAGCTCCGCAGACCGCAGGTCCCCAGAGACCCAGACGTGAGGATTGGCGGTGCCCAGGTCCAGCGTGAGAGGAACTTCGGGATGGACCGGGTGGGGAGAAAGGTATAATGGAGAGAAAACCGTTTTAATGTTTGAGTTTAGGTTAACAAAAACTCTTTGGAATCAATTATCTAATACAGATCTAAGAGTTGTTGATATCTTAAAATTATTTAAAAAAAAGTACATTTTAACACTGAACTTAACCGGCCAGCACCATCACCATAGACACCATTTACTTTTCTTGACTAAAAGATTGAAAATGTTTGCTTGAATTCCTATGCATGTCAATTATGGCTCCCATTGCACTCCTGACCATCCCTGAAAGGAGGGATCCCCAACTCTGTGTTCATTCTTGAGATCTCTTCCATGCTAATTAAGGGGGATTTTCTTGCCCTCTGGGGGGCTACGGCTAGGTGGGTGTCATTGAATGGCCTGTTACGCCCTTTGAGACTGTAACTGTGATCAAGATCAAAACTTACCTTGAGCTTCATTCTCAGGGTCTCCGCGAAGATGTAGAGGATTTTCCACAAAGAGTTCTGCGTCAGTATTACGAAAAATGTAATTGTTTAATATGTAGTGTGGCACCTGCCATGTTCAGTACATTCTGTACGATGACACGCTGTATATCTCTGTGTTAAAGAACATGTCCTTCTCACCTGCGACGGTGGAGTAGATGTCATGCAGACGGGCCTGCTGGCTCTTCACTGTGTCGGTGAGCGTCTGGTTGTCCACTGAGAAACTATAGGCTGGATGGTTACGGTGAATTGGTTGGTTAGCGCATGGGTGCATCCAATCACATGAGAGAGGTAAGAAGAGATGTATAGACCATTAAAATATGGTCAATACCATTTTTCTATACTCTATACTTAAATTAAATGAACCGTTGGGCACAGAACGGACACAATGCAGATATGTATTCAATTGTTAAATCCAAAATATAATTTACCTCTTTAATATATATTATTAAATAATTGTCACATATAATTAAAAGATTAAAAATATTATATGTCTAAGTGTATAAATACCAGACTGATGGAATATTCCTTGTTGCTTTTTAAATCAAGCGTTAAAGAATTCTAGTATTTCAATGTTTGCCTGTGAGGTCCTCTTACAGTAGTACACTACGATGATCCAGAGGCAGAGCAGGATCACGGTCACGCTGTTGAGGGAAGAATCTCCCGGCTTGCGTTTCACTTTCTGTTAGAAAGAGAACACACAAGAGGACGTCAGTTACATTCAGTCTGCTGTTACGAGGCATTTAAGCGTACATTCGGTCTGATGTTACCAGGCATTTAAAATTACATTGGGTCAGGTGATGAAAAAATTACATAATTTAAAAAGGAAAAGTAAGGATATATCCTCGAAAATTAAAGAAAGTTCATTTCAAATTAAAACTAATTACATGTTAAAAGTAAAATAAATGTCAAATTGAGTTGTTAAAAGTAATTTCAGATTAAAAACTATTGAAATAATTTCAAGTTTAATTAATTCCACATTAACTCTGTTACACTCAATTTCAAATAAAATGTGAATAAAACATTTCAAATTAAAAGTTCCCTTCTGTTCAGGTTTCTCACATCATTGTCGATGTCATCCTGTAGCTTGTTGATTTGACCCTCGATCATTTGAAAACGTTGATCCATATACTCCTATAATGGACACACACACACACACACACACACATACAAAGTGAGCTTGTGGATCAAGTTAATCGAGTACTTTCACACAAACCTCTTCAACCTCCCCTGCCTATTCATCGACTGATTCACATATTCCATCCTTCTTATTCTTTAACTTGTTTGCTGTAGCCTCAACGACTGCTGCTTGTTGTTGACTAAATGCAGACATAGACAACAGATAACAATACACAACAACAATTTTGAGCCTCTAGCGAAATAAATCTGAAGCGAAAGAAAGTGAAATGCCCCGTTCACCCAGATCAGAGCTCAATCTGATGTGTGTGACTAAAGTGTGGAACACACTGGCCCAACCGTTGGCCATCTGAAATGTTTGGAGAGAGTTTGGGAAAAAATATATTTTCTTTGTGTTCAGCTGTGTTGGAAGCTTTTAGAACCGCACGTATGGTGTCTTGTCCGATTCAACTTAAAGGGGACATATCATACCACCAGGTGTGAGTGTGATTAGCCATTACAAGCAGGTTTGAAAATGTGCAGCATTGTGACATCACAGGTGGGCGTGTCCATCTACATGTGTGCTGGATAGATCAGTCTACCAGCCTACCCAGTAGACTAGCAAACACTGCTCATCTATCCGTCACACATCTAGGTGGACACACCCACCTGTGATGTCACAATGCTGCACATTTTGAAAACGGCTTGTAATGGCTAATCACACTCACACCTGGTGGTATGATATGTCCCCTTTAACAAAGTCTGAAAGCGTTGGCGGTCAGAGGATTGGAGGCATTGGATACTCTGATTGGTTGTGTGCTAGCAGCACACAACCAATCAGAGTTGTGTGCTGCTAGAACACAACCAGCGAATCAGTGCGGTGTGCGGGAGGGGCGGACTAGTGCCACGAGACTAGCGCCACCCGATGTCAAAGAGACTTATTGCATTGCGCGCATGTGCAGAACATATACGGTACTGTATTCTTGGAAGTAGTGTTCGTGGTACGTGTCAATGCAATTTTCGGCCGAACGGGTCAAGACGAGAGGCAACGGAGTGGTCGGGTCGGATGAAGGCAGTTGGCCATTGGCTTGAGTCCTGTTTGTGTGTTAAAGCCAGGTAAGGTTGGGGGGGGAACCCCACTGACTTAAAGAAGCATTACCGTCATCCTCCTGCCGAGGGCGCTGGCCGCGTCCGTCACTAGCGCGCTCCGCTTGCCCTCCAGCGTGCAGGCGCTGCACACGTAGCGCCGCGACGTGGGGCAATAGTAGCGCAGCACCTGGTCCTCGTGTTGCGGGCACTTCCTGTCGGGCAGGTCGGCCAGCGGGGGCACCAGGAGGTGGGCCGCGAAGGCCCGGCGCTCCAGGTGCGTCTGGACATGCTCGCTGCACAGCGACACCTCGCACTTCAGACATGTCTTCACGGCCAGAGGCTTGTCGTCGTCGTCGTCGTCGTCGGGGCAACAGTCGCAGTACACCTTTGCCGCCTTTTTCTCCTGGGGAAGAGGAAATGTGACGACTTAGACTGTTCTGATTGGCTTAAAACAAACGGATGTTAAGTAATGTTGTTTTTTTAAGTTTATATAGAGCAGATTTCGACTTTGCTTGCAACATCAGCTTTTCACTATAGATGAGATTATGCAAATCAAAATAAAATTGGTCATGTGCTATGATAACCAAGCAGTTAAGAATATACTGTCTACATTAGGCCTACTGTCATTATCATTAGTCATTTAGACATTAGCTGTACCTGTACCACAATATTAAATCAAAGTATCATAATGATAATATATTATTGACGACATCACATGAGCATATTTTTCAACAACCCAAACTCATAACCATGGATGGCCAGTCAGAGGCGGAGAGAGGCCACTACACAAACAACGACTTTTACAAAACACGAGATAACGAGGGGCTCCTCTTCATGTGGGCCTACCATCTGCTTCAAGGTCTCCTTGAAGTCGTCAACGATGCTAGCCAACGCGTAACTCTTCTGGACCTCCACGATCTTCCCGAAATAGGCCCTGCAGTCTGGGCAGCGGAAGGGCATCTCCGTGGAGTGGCCCACCATGCTCTCCAGACACGACATGCAGATGCTGTGGCCGCACTGTAGTTGGCGCGGCTCGGTAAAGAGGTCCTGGCACACCGGGCACGTCAGCAGCACCTCGAGCGTAGTCTTCTCTCGATCGTCCATCTTCTCAGCGGATTTCTTCGTTCAGGAAGTCAATGGAGAATTGGAGAGGGGGGGGGGGGGGGGGGGGTTACCTACCTGTCGCAATGGTTAACTAGCAAATTAATCAGACAGCACTCGCTCTCTCGGTTCTTGACCGCGATTAAGTTCTGGAAAATGACATACGTGTAAGGTCATTGCATGACTCAAATAATGAATCAATTAGTGACGAATCTAGAAATTTCGCATGTCGTCTTTATGTGACAGAGATATCAGAAGCGAAAGCAATGTTGTGACTGGCAGTCCAGTTCCTGGTGGGGCGGAGCCTAAAGTTTTCAGTTTGTTTAATGTTCGGTGCGTGAATTAGCTTAATATTTCACTGTTTAATATCACTTTGAAAGGCTTTGACAAATGATAAGCATTGGCAGGGGAATAAAATCACATTGTTAAACTGTTTACAATGATCTATTTAACATTTTTAAGTTTAGGAATCTTTGAAACCCCGAAACTGTAAAACAGGGCATTTGCTTGGAAACATGTTTTTAGGGAACACCCTAAGGTTACCGTTGCTAACCTAAGGCTAGGTGTGATGGGTCCCAACGTTTTGATTTACCAAATCATGCCGATGACCATTAACTCAGGTGGGTGAGGGGGAAACCAGAACACACACACCCACCCACCCACACACACACACACACACACTCATCATTCTTCTGTTCTCCCAAGGAATGCTAGAAGAGGTGATGACATCACTGTGCTGAAGATATCTGGGCAAAGGCGCAGTGAATTGAGGTAAGAAGATTCTTTTCTTGGTAAAAAAAAAACAAAGTTACTGGCTTAGATTCACCTTCGGTCTTCGAAATGACAGATGATGGACTACAGAAGGAAATCCGAACCTGAAAGAATAGTTCCATATTGGTCTTTATTTCTAGGTACGGGGGAAACCGAAAGCAGGGATAATACAATATTTTGACACTACTTCATTCAAACATTGCCCTTCCAGAGACTAGCCCCCTTGTAGGCAAATCTCGTATCACACAGGTTAATTAAGGTATTTTGGTTCAAGAATGGGAGTGATTCAAAAAGGGGTAAATCTGGCCAGCCCTGCTGTTTCAGACCCACCAATCATGGCTTTGAGTCAGAACGGAAAATAGCATTCCCTCATGTAATGGTCCAGGTGAGCAAGTCTCATAGGCCTGTCCCTTGAGCCCACACACCCCCCTTACCCCCTTGTTCGACTCCCCCTCCTTCAATGCTCCCTGATCACCCATGTCTCATTACCCCGGTCATTGCAGGGTTAACAGGATGTTGGTTCAGATTGTCTGAAACAAGTTAGTTTGGCCGTTTACATTAGCAGTATCCTGTACCCTTCCGTTAGATGTGTCTGTATTGTGGTTCAAGTTTTAAACGGGTAAAGTTCCAGCACTTAAGCAGTATACAAAGGATAGATTTACCGTGTGAATCGTGACGGCAGGCGTTTAATGAATGCAGAACCAGAATTTACACTTTTGGATTTAAAATGTTCCACTTTAGCAAAAAATGTTTTTATTTGGAATGACTGAAGATTTTTTTATAATGACATTTTGCGAAGAATAACAGTAACAAAAATAACAACATATAAAAATACTTTATGAACATCTTTGACAGATATAATGAAGTACAAAAAAAAACAATACTACAATGTTTTTATATATATATATATATATATATAAACATTGAAAAAACAAAAGCACAAGTAAATATCCCTCATGGGGAAGATCAAAGTTTGGTCTATTCAGTTATAAAAACTGAAAATGTAGGATAGGATTAGACAAAATTGATGTACTTCTATTTGCCTACTGACTATAAAGTAACTGCACGTGCGTTGATTTGAATTGAAACCTTGAACATAAAGAGCATTAGCCAGTAGGTAGCAAACTGATCCCTTGTACATCTGTACAGAACTGTTAAACTTCAGTTATCTTAATATTAGAGCTTGTAATGTCATTGCATGACAGTACTGCAACGGCTTCCGAATAAACGCTGAAACCCGAAACGGTATTCATTTCACATCCTCTCATGTGTTGGAGCCTGAATAGAAATGAAAATATAAAAGACAAAAACGTATTCCAAAAGGGACTTCCTACTCCAAAAAGGATGGAGTCCTCATAGGCTCAATCTGCCTTTTCACTCACGAAAAGTTGTTTCCTGCTAACTGCTAACTCAGTGCCTAACATGTCTCCCGATGCTGAAGCCCTTCTGTGCACAGGGACAGATGATTTCAGACAGAACATAACAGCCAATAAGAGCTTGAACTTACACCAGCGACAGGTGTCAAAGACTTTGCGCAAATCCAGTGTAATACCCACCATCGCGTTCCCTGGAACAGCACACTTGTGCTTTTAAAAAGGCGTTCCTTCCTCTGCGTTATCCAACCAACCCGGCGATCTTCCTGAAGGAGGGGACCAGGAAGCCACACTTGTCCATGTTGTGCTTCTCCAGGTTGCGGGCGATGCGGAAGGTCTTCCCGCAGATGGAGCACACGTACGGCTTCTCCCCGCTGTGGAACCTCAGGTGCGCCTTGAGGTTCTCCCGCAGGCGGAAGCTCTTGCCGCACTGCGAGCAGTCGTGCGGCCGCTCGCCGGTGTGGAAGCGGGCGTGGCGCCGCAGGGTCTTGCGCAGCGCGAAGGTCTTGGGGCAGCGGGGGCACGCGTATGGCTTCTCGCCCGTGTGGAAGCGCGCGTGGCGCCGGAGGATCTTCCGCCGCTTGAACTTCTTGCCGCACACCTTGCAGGGGTAGCCGTCCCGCGTGTGCGACACCACCCCCTGCAGGCGCCACACGCCGTTACTGCAGGCTGTGTAGCAGCACAGGCGGTGGCCCGTGTGCAGGCCCTGGTGGCGCCGGAGGTCTTTCGGGGGAGGGGGCGGGGAGAAGGACGACGAAGGCGCCGTCGGCGATCCGGATTTGTGACGGGCCACGACCCTCCTGGGAGCGCCCGACGGCTTTGGGGCCGAGTCGATGTCAACCAGCTGCACCGAGCAAGGCCGCACCAGGCCGCGGTTGGCGCGCTTCAGCTTCATCTGGAGGTCGTTGGCCGCCGCCACCTTGGATGGGGAAACACACTCCCACGCCTCGACCTGCGGCAAGGGGGCCACGGCGGCCCCGTCGGAGGGGAGGGGTCTGCAGGCCTGGCCCTGGGCCGTGCTCACAGTGGTCTGCTGAGGCTCAGGCCGGAGCGTTGGGGGCGCCGCCGCCGGCTTGGTGGTAGCCACCTCCAGAGCCTGGTGCTCCTGTTTGGGGAAGGGCGGGCAGACGGACTCCACCGGTCCCTCAGTGACGACCTCGCTCTCTGGCTCGGCTTTGACCAGCGGGGGCTGCTTTGGCCTGGATGGGGTGGACGGAGGACAACTGGGATGTCTGTGATGGTCTGTGGAAAGAAAATAGGTTTGAGTTGGAATAAAATAGATAGATAGATATAATGTAATATGTGTTATTTAAATTATTTCATTTAATATGATAGCATCAAAAGAAGGGAGCAGGGAACAAGGGAATGATTATAACAAGTGTATTGAGAATCATTTTCTCACCATGGCTAATGGCGCCTTTAACACAACTAGGTGGCGTTGGAAAGTTGCTTTCAGCAGGGCTTTGATTTGCATTCTGAAAAGGTAAAGGAAGTTATTATGACCTTGTAATCCCTTCATTGTAGAGCCAAGAAAGTTTGACACAAAGAATGATGACTTTGTATAACAAGGTATATGGGAGCATAACGGTGTGGATAGTTTATTTGTTTCATGATTCTTATGCATTTCAATCGATTCACAACTTCCAGAGAAATATTTTTTTTGCCTGAGGTCTTAGATTTGCCTTTATGTGTTCACAATATTTCAATCAGTTTTTATAACTTCTTCAAAATTTAAAGCGACGAAAATCTAATACACATTTTGCTCTTCTTTCGTGCAATAATATGCCTCACCACATTTCTGTGCATAATGCTCTTATAAAAAAACAAGTTGCAGATATTCAAAAATGTGGGGGAGACTTCGGAGAGATGAGGCCTGGATAGATAACTCCCAGAAGTCACATTGGCTTTAGCACCAGTAACAAAGTCCTGACCCTAGAAATTGCAAATTCGTCTGAATTAAAATTCCCAAAATGTTTTTAACATCAAAAATTGACATAACGCTAAGGAAATTGACTCGATTTCCAGTCACTTTAAAATAACAGGTTTCGGTAAAAGCACTAAGATTTAAATAACTCAGCATCGCCAACCTCTTTCACAAGTAACCCCAGGCGTTCGCCATGGCCATTTTCCTCCTCTGTGGGGGTGTCTGTTGAAGAAACCCCCTGCTCCTCCTCTTGGCTTTTCAAACAATCAGCCCTTCCTCTCAAGTTTAGGGAACCTATGAGGGAAATGGGGGGAGGTGGGATCGGCGAGGAAGGGGGACACACATTCCAACAGATCAGCAGGATTAACTGCGGTGCGTAATTCTCGACCTTTGAGTGTGGAAACATGACGAGGAGTTGTAACAACAAAACAAACTCGTCTTTTTCACAATCGTGCATATAACAGTGGTAAATAGAGGGTTACCATGCACAAAATATTAATCAGATAATGCAAACAATAGAAATCATCCTAGTAATTCGTATCCTTGCAATTTTCAAATCATTGTCAAACCTCAAATTGCCGTTTACAGTGGTTAGATTATAAAATATGTAAGTTACGTCGGACAACGTTGAACGTAAAGGAAGTAAACTCTGCAAAAAAGAGCTGATAAGCTTTCTTACCAGAATGCTGGGCTGTTTCGTCCCTCGATTGGTGTCCATTGAATTGAACTCCAATGCTACATGGCACCGCCTTTCCGACCGATTCTGTCTGCCATTGCAGTATTTCCAGCGTTTCGTTTCCTCCCCCGCCTTTTACCATGGACACAACACATGCCTGGTAGCGAGTCTCGAACAGTTTTGTTATTTCCACCGTCGCGACCTTTACCAATTCGCTTAAAACGGACTCCACCTGAGCGCGAAAGTTTAAATCCGGGGCCGACATGTTTGCAGTTTTTTTCCTGTGCAAATCATTCATTGATAATGATTGAATTTGCTATGTTACAGATTCTAGGATCTTCCGTCTTTATTTACCCGATAACAAACACATGGTTTGAGAAAGAGGCGTGTATAAATTGACGCATGCGTGCTGCGGAGTTTCAGGAACAAGTGAAGGCAGATCACATGCTCCCGGGTGTTGTAATTCTCGTAATACGCTGTAAACGGTTATATTAATGGCTCCGAATAGGGTTAGTTAAGATATTTGGTTTCAAACAGTTACAATTTCTTAAGGCGGGGTAAAACAAATTTGAAATGAGTATTAAGTAGAATCACCAAAAGACGGGTTTCATTTGGAAGAATTCAATAAATAAATCTAGCCAAATTTTGCGTATTGGTTAATCCTACAGTTAGTCATACATTACAACATGTTCTTCCCTTAGGTCCGGGAAATAAAATTGACACACTGTGGTTAGTCCAACTGATCTGGATTTATACAAGTGACAACTAGATTAAAAAAAAGCAACTTTTATATTCAGAAAGGTGATTTGATAATGTTTAAGTTTCGTTCTGAAACTAAAACCAACGACTTTTTAGGTATTATTAGACCTTTTTTATAATTTCGAAAAGAAATCTGTTTGCTGTTGCTATCGATCATAGACAGAGGCTGTGTGCCCTGCAAGGTCTGTTCTCTAGCTCAAGACATTCAGCGTCGTCCTTGAAGGGGTGGTTGCACTTTGTTTAAGTCATATGATGGCAAAGGATAGAGAATAGACCAACCATTCAAATTTTAGGGTGGAGCAGGAGAATTTGTCTCTCAACACATACCAGACTATGTGCTTCAACACTGACTTTTCAGTGCTCTGGGTTCCTGCCCACTAGGCAACTTTTAAAGTCGGGGCAGCCTTCAGTAGTACACACTGTATGACTGTATGAATGTATCTTCACTCCAGAAAACAATTAGAACAAAGGCCAAAATAGCCAAGATGAATGAGCCCAAGGATTTCAGGAGAAGCAAACAAGATAAAGCAGATCCAGGATCCACAAATTATTAGCTCTAATACATGAACATGGTGAGATGGACATTCTTCCAAGCATTGTGTAGTTGGAGAGGTATAGGCTAAACAACATGTAAAGGGAGGTCATATAGGATAACTTGAACAATGTTATGGGATGTGTGTGTGAGAAGGGAACAAGGTGTAGGTGGTGTGTTTTATTAGATCCGTCGACTATACCGCCTCACGGGAGGTGGATTTTGTGAAACCTGTTGTCCAGTAACGGTTGTTAACGGGTCGGTGGGGAGACTCGCCCAGCCCTTAACTATCGTATTAACCAGACACCTACCCCGCTTGCTTTGGCGCCCCACCCCCCTGAGCATAACCCTGGTCAGGGCCGTGGCTGCCGATCGCGTCTGTGTGATAGCTCTCCCCTGGGATCTGTGCACTTGGAAGTTTGCTAGGATGGTTAAAGAGTTAGGAAATAACTAACTCTAGGGATATGTTTCTTCGAACTTGACTTAGTAACCTCTATGATCCACGACACTTATACTGATTCTACTGACCGTTCACGAAGCGTTATTATATTCCTCTTTAAAAGGAATTCACTGATTGGTGGAAAAAAGGATGGGTTGATTATAGTTTTATTTGCTGGAATGATATTTGGGACATTGCAATAAGCAAAATAAACGGTCAAAAAAGAGTGATAAAACGCACGCTGTAAAGGCTAATAATATGTGGTCAAGGATATTTCTAATAAAGTAAAAAAGTCTGTTGCACATATTGGGTATATATCTAATATATCTAAGTCTTTTGAGTATTTTTGCTATCAAATTCTACCTCTCTCCAATGGGTTGGTGGTCGTCATCTTTTCTTGCTGACGAAAAAGTCTATTCAATTGGTTCCATGGCAGGTGGCCTACGGAGGGCGGGAGGAATCCTTCCTTTGTGGGCTGAGGGATAAGGCTTGCTTCCAATGGGCTGAGTTTTTGTAGAGTGTTTGGAGAGAAGTTCTTTCTAAATTTTCGAGTCCAATTTTCTAAGTTCAGTTTCATCTGTTGAATGAGTCTGGGTGGATTTCCTCCATGGTGTCCCCGTGGCCAGGATTCCCGGATACTCGATTCTTCTGCATTAGTCAGCTCCTTTATTCAGTTTATATCTAAGTTACCTCCCCTTTCTATGGATCCTTAACCTTGACTTACACAGCTGGGTTCCATGTATTCATTAAAAATACTGATGAGTTACTGCCCTTCAGCTGGTTTTGAGCTAGGTTCGGATAAAAATCTGCACATCAGCTAGTTTAGGCTTTTACCCTGGCAAATCTTTCTTAGCCTGAGCGGTCCATTCTACTTGAACCTTCACTTCAGTTCTAGCAGCTATCTCCATCTATACCTTCT